>NW_028324312.1:9317519-9917519 GCF_058129835.1 Hydra viridissima | reverse complement strand
GCTCAACTTCTCACTACAATGGAGACATTAATGAAAGAGCATTATGAATATGAAAAAAGTGAATGATGTTTTGTCTTCTATTTGCCTATATTGTTTCTTAAATGAATTGTATTTAATGATAATAGTTTTAGTTGTTTTAAGTTATTTGTTTTAATGACTTTTTTAGGGATTATTTGTGTGTTAAGTTCACTAGAAAGATAAACTCAGGACTTATCCAATGGAGTTTTGCAGTTAAAATAGCCCCATGTTCTATCTTCCTTAACAAATCATGTACCAAAATTGGCAAATAGTCTTACTTCTAGTTCAAATCAATATTCAGATTTATTAAAGGATTCCGTTGAATTAGAAAATGCAAGTGACTTCAATATAACTTAAAGTTTTCATTTATCCTTTCAGAAGTGGAAGACACTCAGCAATTCATATGGATCTAGTAGAGCAACCTCTCACTCTCTCAACTCTTCTGATATGTCTGATCAACTTTATGATTCATTTAGCATAACAAATAGTAATCCCTTTAATGACAGTCTTGTTTCTAAATCAAATCTTACTGAATCGTCTGTTTCTTTATCCATTCCAATCTGGAAAGAACCTAACTACCCAGATGAATATAGTAGAGTAAGATATTTTCATGTTGCAAAATTTATCTTTTTTTATTTATATATTTAGTTTTATGAATTATAGTCATAGTACTTTTACTTTATAATTTCGAAACAATTAGTGCCAGGTCACAAAATATACATTGACCATGTAAAATTCAGCAAATGTAACAAATCGCATTGTACAAATAAATTTGCTAAAGGATCTGGTTTTATTAGTCGGAAACTGAAATATCTTAGAAATGTCAGTTTTTCTGGCAAGCAAAGTAATGCTCACTCTGACAAATTAGCAAAACCCTAAATTTATCAAGACCTTGTTTATGGTGTTGTTGGTAAGTAGTTAGCATTTAAATTTCTTTATTAAACAAAAAGAAGTCAATAAATAATTGAACTCTTTTGTATTTTTAGCCTTTGCCTGTGAGATACTGAGTGTGTCGTCATAGGATGTGCAAACAGCAATCAAAATGAAATTAAATATTGCATCGAAAGTTAAGAAGAGTTAAATAATGAAAAATGTTATAAGAATGTACATAGTGTATTTCTGTCTTTTTTGATTATTTAGTTTATAGCCATTTGTTTTGAAAGTTTATAAATGAACTTTTTCTTTTTTTTTCTCCCAAGAGCAAATATTGCTTATGCAATATACAGCTGGTTTATAGTATATCATAAAAAGTCTATGAAATTACTATAGGTAGCAATTTTATTGTCTATACCCAGTCGGCACAACTCGGCGATATGTTACGCGTGGTTTCTGTTACGTGTTTAAAACCCGCTAAAACATAGAGAATAACACGTTTCAAGAATCGGTTTTCAATCCGAGAAATAAACTTGCTCTTTTTGCCGAAACACCAATTATAATTGTGATGTATTTTATAAAATATTCTGTTTTTACGGATGGTTTCACCGTTGCAGAATCGTAGTATGATTTTGTAAGAGGTTTTTGTAATGGTTGTGAAACCAGTAATAAAAACACGCGAATATTTAAAAGTTGATTTTAAATATTCGCGTGTTTTTATTACTGGTTTCACAACCATTACAAAATAATGGTTGTGAAACCAGTATTCGTAGTATGATTTTGTAAGAGGTTAGTATGATTTTGTAAGAGGTTTTTGTAATGGTTGTGAAACCAGTAATAAAAACACGCGAATATTTAAAAGTTGATTTTAAATATTCGCGTGTTTTTATTACTGGTTTCACAACCATTACAAAATAATGGTTGTGAAACCAGTATTCGTAGTATGATTTTGTAAGAGGTTAGTATGATTTTGTAAGAGGTTTTTGTAATGGTTGTGAAACCAGTAATAAAAACACGCGAATATTTAAAAGTTGATTTTAAATATTCGCGTGTTTTTATTACTGGTTTCACAACCATTACACGCAGAAGCAATTTCGTAAAGTGGATACTAACGTAGTTTCCTTAAAATTCTATAAATATAGATTTAGCGGTTTTTTTTTATGAAATTATTTGAAAACTTTTGTAGAGCAGTTTTTAATGAAGATTTAAAATTGCAAAGTTGTGTTCCCTGCAACAGCTGCTTCATTTTATATTTTCAACAGTATACTTAGAGTACATTTGGGGAAATATTTGTCAAAAAAATGTTATTAAATATATATCTATATGTTAAGTAATTACAGTTTTTGTATGTATTAGACTTTAATGTTTCTGCTTTTCATACATTTGTTGCCTTATGTAGAGTTTAGACCAAGCCTATGCAATATATTAGATATATCTATATTTCTGGTAAATATTTTTTGTTGTTGTTGCCATAATGTACATTAATTTGTTGGATATAAGCAAAAAAAAATGTTGGATGTTATAACAATAGTTGGATGTTATCATATTATCAATAAAATGATAATGTGTATATTGGTAATATGGCAATATTATGGATATATACCTATATTTATATTTTTTCTAATAATAAGGTTTGTTTCCTATATGTTAACATTTTACAAGTTTTAGTAGTTAATGCTGTAAAATTAGCAGTTTAACAAAAATTAAGACAGCAAATTCAGCATCATATATAAAAGAATATATGAAGAAATGTCAAGCAGCTTTAGCTGGAAATATATCTTTGGCTTGTGCTTTCAATTTATCTTCATCAAGCTCTCATTCTCAAACTGATTTCTTAGAAGAAATATCAGAAGATAGTGAGAGTAATATTTCAAAGTGTTCTCACAATGATTCCCTAACGATAGCTTTCAAGTAGTCATTCTCATTTAGATTCCTCAGAAGATACTGATCCTTTTGAAAGTTCAAGCTCAGAAAATGAAGATACATGTTTAATTAAGCAAACTGTGCATGAACTTTTATCAGTTCTTACCAAATGGGTAGTAAAATACAAACTCCTAAGAGAGTATTTTGATGAGTTGTTAAACTTGAAACAAATTAGTGATTGTTTTTATCAAGAAGACATTCCAAAAGATTCTCACACTTTACTGCGTATGCCTTGTAATGTTGACGTTGATAAATGTAATTGACAGTATGTTTACCTTGGATTACTAAAGGGTATTTTATCAATTTTTCAAAGAAGCACTAAAGAAATTAGGTCTGTTGAAGTGGGCATAAATATTGACAACTTACCTGCACATAAATCATTAATTTTCAATTTTGGTTGATGGAATTTGGCAGCGTGGAGTTTCTATTAGTGGGATTGAATTGCCATTTTGTGTTCTCTCATTTCTTTGTGATGCACCTGCACAAGCATTTATTAAATGTGTAGTGGGACACACTGCTGATATAGTTTCGTAAAGGATGTTATCCAAATCACAAACTATTTGATAGTCCTCTTTTTCAGTTAAATGGAATTTACATCATTAAAGATTTGCACTTGTAGTGACATTTGAACAGGTTACCTTAATAAATGAGTTAGTAAAATTTGAAAACGCCTTTAGGACAATAAAAGAAAAGTTTCAGTGAAAATTTGATGCAAATGGAACTGTGTGTAAGGATGCAAAAGCGCATTGTTATGCAATTTTAGACTCTGATGACGGAAGAAATACAATAAAAAATTAACCTTATGTATGGTAACCATGTGCCAAACAACCAATATACTGACCATTTGTCATCAACACACAATTTATCTTTGATTTTGTCGACAGTTTTATTGTCATTAGTGACATGGAAGATTCCTGAAAAACAGTTAAAGACTTATTTGAGTGAAAAGTTAAAGCAAGGAATGAAAAGAGCACTTTCTGCCAAGAGACTGATCAATTTATGCATTTTCTTTTATTTGCCTTTTTTTAAATTTAGATATATGCATATATCTTTATATATATATAGATATGTTTTTTTTTTTGAAGTAAAATTTTTGAAGAAATATAGCTACGTTAATTTTTTGGCTTGGAGAAAATAAAGAAAAGTAGAATTATGTTATAAATATAATGTAGTAAATAATGAAAGGAACATTAATGTTCCTTTATTATGATTATTTATTTTCTTTATTATAATATAAGTTGTACGTTGAAAATGATTATCTTAAACGAACAAGTTATTCTAATAAATTAAAATGATTTTAAAAGTTTCCTTGATTAAAACTTTAGTATAAACACGTGACAGAATTAGTAAAACTCACGTAAAATTTACGTATTTTTGGTTACGCTTAACCCGTCTCGTACACGTGTTTGATCAAGATTTAAGTTCCAAACCGAAACTTCATTTAATACGTGCTTGAAACCTTATAAGACACGTATTTAAAACCTCAATAAACACGTGTTTGAAACTTCATAAAAGACGTGTCAAACACCAGTAAAATTTCCGTGAAATCTACGTGTTCTTGGTTTACGCCTGGATCGTGACGGAAACGTGTTTATAAGGGTTTTAATTCCGAAATTGAAACTAGATGTGCCGACTGGGTAATATATGTAGTATATAATATATGTAATATATAATATAGACTATAATCGATGGAATATATTCCATCGATTCTATAGACCATCTGAAATGATAATAGAAAACATTTTCTTTACACTTTCAAAAAATACAATCTATAGAAACTTCTATAGTCTTTCTGTAGTTAAATTTCTTTCAAAAGCCTATAGAAAACAGTATTGATCTTATTTTTAGAAACTTCTATAGACTTTCAATTGCATATTCTATAGACTTTTGATAGTTGAATTTCTATAGGCAATATGTTTTAAAAGCCTATAGAAAATAGGATTGATTTTTTAAAAAAAAATCTATACAAATTTTGTCCTGGGGCCGCCATTTGCGAAGACATTGCGAAGAGCCAAACATTAAACATAAAATATCATAACACGTTTTCTTACGTACACACATGAAATAAAACGTGTAAAATATTATCTACGAAAACAAACTAGAAATGCTGTCTTTCAAAAAAGTTTAATTAATCTGAAAAAGTTTACAAAATAAATTTTCCATTTCTCTTCATATCATTTCTTTCAAACAGTTTGCTATATTATGGTTTGAATCCAATTTTAATGGATGATTGATTCCTAAAATATCTGTTCGTATTTTTTCAATTTGAAAGCAATGTTCGAAGACCTCATTATATTTTCCCATTTTCATCAAACAGCTTGCGATATTACTTTTTGTAAACGATGTTGAAAAATGATTGATTCATAAAATATCAGTGTCTATTTTTTACAACTTGATAAAAAATCAATAAATATTTAACTTGATAATAAATCGATAAAAACCACTTCATCAAACAAATTTTTATAAAACCTTTTGTATTCAACGTTAATGGATGACTGATACCTAAAATATCAGTTTGTGATTTTTCAACTTGGTAATAAATCTCTAAGGCCTCACTACATCTTTCCATATTCATCAAACAGGTTGCAATAGAAAATTTTGTATCCAATAATGATGGGTGATCAATTCCTAAATTAACAAGGTCATTTGCTTCAACTTGATAATAAATCTCTAAGGCCTCCTCATATTTTTCCATTTGCATCAAACAGGTTCCAATACATAGTTGTGTATCCCATATTGATGGATGATTGTTTCCTAAAATTTTAGTGCCTATTTTATCAATTTGATAATAAATTTCTAAAGCTTCTTTATAGTTTCCCAATTTATGCAAACAGTTTGCTATACCATGTCTTGTATCCAATGTTGATGGATGATTGATTCCTAAAACATCACGTCGCACATTTTCAACTTGATAGTAAATTTCTAAAGCTTCACTATATTTTCCCATATTAAGTAAACAGCTTGCCATACTGTTTTTTGAAATCAATGTTGAACGATGACTGATTCCTAAAGTATCTTTTTGCATTTTTATAACTTGATGATAAATTTCTAAAGCTTCATCATATTTTCCCATATCTATCAAACAACGTGCTATATTACTTTTTGTAACCCATTTTGATGAATGATTGATTCTTAAAATATCAGCGTCTTTTTTTTCAACTTGATTATAAATTTCTAAAGCTTCTTTATATTGTCCCATATGATACAAGCAGCCTGCTACATCATTCTTTGTATCCAATGTTGATGGATGATTGATTCCTAAAATATCAGTTTGTAATTTTTCAACTTGGTAATAAATTTCTAAAGCTTCATTATATTTTCCCATGCTATCCAAACAGCTTGCTATACATTTTTTTGTAGTCAAAGTTGATGGGTGATTGATTCCTAAAATATTAGTTCGCATTTTTTCAACTTGATAATTCATTTCTAAAGCTTCATCAAATTTTCCCATATTGAACAAACATAGTGCTTTACTATGTTTAGTGCATAAAGTTATTTCATTTTCAGTCCCATATGAGTTTGTATTATAATTTTGAACATTGTTAAGTATGGTTATTGTATCTTGAAAAAAACCTTTATTTGATAAGAAACTTTGGATTTTTTCACTCAGTTGATTGAATGCTTCGCACATTATTGATTTGTTAGTACGAAACATGTGGATAAAATGGTTACAAAAATGCTTCCCATCGTCAACATGTTCCTTCACGTCTTCCAACTGTAATTTTAAAAAATTTGCGATGTTTTCTTTGAATTTTTTTTCGTTGCGTTTTTGATAACATTTACATGCCAACTGTGTCATTTCGTGCATCGCGTACCTGTCTTTATCACCATCGAAACGATCAAGCAACGAATAACTAGTTAATAATGATACTGAGCGATTTATTAAATAACCTTCGTTTATGTTCAGGTATTTTAAAAGGTTGTGAATGAATTGCTTTGCGATGTGTTGACCGTCGCAATATGATAAATGGTTTAAAAGTTCAACTGAACTTTCATGAGAGGTTTCTATTTTATTTAACACTAGGTTGATTGATGTTATTGCAGACTTTGTCTCAGCTTCATTTTGAATACTTTCCTCGAGTATTTCAACGGGATAGGATTGAAAAAGATCTAAATATTCCTGCAAAGTAATGCGGTTGTTTTTTATGTAGAGAATCGCTTGATTAATGGCGAGTGGATGATATTGAAGCGTTTCGGTTATTTCTATTACTCGTTTGTCATCGTTTTCGTCAATGTTTGTTTTCATAAAGGTAATCGCGTCTTGACGCGAGAAAGGATTAATTTGGATTTGATGAGCCTTGTCAGACCAAGTTTTCCATTGCGATGTTACCAAGGTGAATGCGTTTGGTTTATAAGACACGTATTTTTCAAAGTTCTTAACGCTTTCATAATCAACGTTGTCAAAAATGTACAACGTTTTTTCACCTTCGAAGTAATTATGTATTTTAACGGTAACTACATCAACGTTGAACGCATCGCCGTGAGAATCTTTTACACTTAACCCTAATATGTGGCAGAGATTAATCATGGAGGTTTGTATTTTGTCTAATGTTGCATCCAACCACACAACTGTATCAAAGCTCGTGTTGTACTTAGCGGCATATTTTCTAGCGAGCTGAGTTTTTCCAACTCCCGACATTCCAGTTAAAACAGTAAATTTTGATTTGCCCAAGTCGTTTTTTTCGTAAAGTTGTTTGTGAATTTGATTAAGTTCATCGTCACGTGAAAAGAACGTATTAGTTGGTGGTAGGACACCGAAAATTGAATTTCGGGATAATAATTCTAAAATAAAAATACATTTTGTTTTTAACTACGCAATAACTTCGTTGAAGAGGGTTTTGAAATTACGTATTGAATACTCTTCAAGTGAATTTTATCTGTTTTTCTCAGAGAGCACAAACATTAAGAATCGATGTTTTAATGATTTTTAGCAACGTTTACATCGAAGATTTGTATAAATAATTTTTTTTTTTCGGATTTATTGCTGAAATTATTTTTAGATGCATTTATAGTCTTTACAACGCATTATTTTGTCTCTAAAGGTACTTTCAGGAAATCGTATCTTACGTTTTTAGTTGAACATCAAAACTTTTACGGTTATTTTAATAACCGTAAAAGTTTTAAAAAAAAAAAAGTGTTTAAAAACACTTTTTTTATTATTATTATTAGAAAACGAACCTTACCATTAACATTTAACATTCCCAATTGGAGTGTTTGTAAAAAAAAAAATATGCAAAATCTTTCTTTCGAATTCGAATTCCTTTAAAAAAAAAAAAAAAAGTAAAAATGTACAAAAAAAACTTTTTTTAAATAATAAAACCTACTTCGCTCGCATTCGCCGATCAAATCATTGCGTTTGCAATAAATTAATCCGGCTTTAATGTCTCGCCATTTTTTTAACGGATTTTCCTTACGCCATTGGTTTAATACTTGAAAAGTTTGTTCCCGCGTTTTTTTAGATCCTTCTTCTACTTTAACGATTGTTGCGTCATCAACCGAAAGAAATCGAGCAAGTTTTTTCCAATCGTAAGTCAACCTATCTGCGAGCGTCTGAAAGACATCTTGCGGAAGTTTTTCAACTATTGAACAAGATTTGTTTGTGAAAACCAAATCAATGCTTCAGAATGGAAAAAAAAGAGAATTTGTAATTACCTTTGATATCATCGAATTCGTTCACCATAACAACTGGGTTATTTGAAGACGTCATCCTACTTACAAAAAACCGTTCAAAAAAATTCGTTATCATTTAAAAAGTTCGTAAAGATTCGAGTCATGGCCTACTATATTCACGGCCGATTATCTTACATTTTTGAGGGGGAAGTTAAGAGACCGATTTCTGTTCGAAAAAATGGCTGCACTAAGTATCTAATTTTTAAAAAGCAGCACAAACCTAAATTATTTACTTATATTTGTTCAATGTAAAAGTGGCAATTGCTGTTTATTTTTATATATTTATTCAAGATATATTGTTTATCAAAGATTTGAAGATATTTATGTAATATTTGTTGGAGGTTTGTAGTCATTGCTAAAATACCAAAGTTAACTGGCTCTATTGCAGTTTCTCTCCCCCCCCCCCCCCATTTTTGTTTTTTATGATTGATTATGATAGAGAAATTTATGCTGATTCATAAAAACATAGACCTGAAAATCAACGGAAAGTGCTCTAATTCGAAGTCAAAGTTTTAAAAAATCCCTCTAAAAACCCTAATATTCGCCATTTTGAGAATAATAAGTTAATGATCTTTTAGCCAATGATATATATTAACTAGATGTCTAACTTCACAAAAATTCCGTAAGAAAAAGTGAGGCAAGTTTTTAAAGCTTTTAATGCTGGTAGCCGTTTTATTTAAACTGACAACACTTCATCTTTGCTTTGCTTTAAATTATAATCGCGTCATTTCAGGCTGGCAAAAACTTTGCTTCACTGCGGAAACGTGTGTTTGATATCGAGTAAATATATATCGTTGCTTTTAGCTTACAAAAGCATTACGTTAATAGCATGGTTTTTACGTTAAAAAAGTCGTTAAAGTAAGTTTATCTAGGGCAATTTTCTGTGTCTATAAAAATAGCCGTTTTTTGATTTATTAGAGAATAAACTATATTGCAAGTAATGTACTTTTGTAATAAATTTTAAAAAAGAATTCAACGGTTTTGTTTCCTAAAAGAAGAATTTTTGAAATTTAGTTCATAATTGTTTTATCACATTTAAAATTTAAAAAGTATAATCCTCAAATTATTCATCAATTTGTCTACATTCTCACACTCTAAGTTCAACCTTTATTTGAAATCTTCCATTAAATTCATTTCGCTAAAACACTTTCGTTATAATACTTTAAAATAATAATGCTAACGCTGATGGAAACCAGCTCTGCTTACTGCGCAATACAGTGGTAATTAATTTTCCTTAAAATTTAGTGTTGTCGCGACTTTGAAATTATTCGACTATCGACTAAATCAATGTATTTTTCAAAGTCGACCAAAATCGACTAAAACATTTTTAAAATCGACTAAGTCGACTAAAAGTCGATTTAGTCGAAATATTTGAATAAAATTTTTCATTCAAATATTTCGAATAAAAATTGTCAAACAACATTAAAGTATATAACTGTAATAATTGAATATTATATACTTTAGATGCTATAAAACAAATATTAAATGCTTTTGAATATTATATACTTTTAGATGCTATAAAACAAATAGAACTTTAAGAGAGTAAACAAAAAAGCTAGGTGGTATGCAGTACTGTTATAATAACACAGTGGCGGATTGAGGTTTAGTGTCGCGGGGGGGCCAAGTCAGTAAATAGGGGGCGACCGGGGTTGGGTGTGGTATTTTAAGCCCCAGAAATTATTTTCCTGAAAATTGCACTTATGGCTAAAACACTTTATAAGTGGTTTTATTTGACTTTTATCATACATATTACATACTGTAAGACACTAAATAACCTAATTTTTTTTTGATTTTTTAATTTGAATTTATAATTTTTTATTTTTTGAATGTTTTAGGGGGCGCCGCTTGACCGTTCGAGGAGGGCGTGGTTGGATGGGTGGGGGGCAGCACGCTCCACCACGCCTTATAGTAAATCCGCCACTGTAATAACATATGCTCTTGTTTAATCAAGAGCATTTTTTTTGTTCAATTTTAATTAGGGACTTTCATAAGGGGTGGTTTCGGCGTATGAGATTTCGGTGAAATCTTCATAGGGGATAAATGAATCCCAAGGAGGTTTAATACACAGGAGACGGTGTTGCGTTAAAAAAGTTAGTCGTTAAAAAAGTTTATTAAATGTGAAATCTGCGCATGCGCAAAATCATTAAAACTTTTTTAACGCCTAACGGCATTAAAAAAGTTTGCCCGTTAAAAAAGTATTCAAAATGGTACCGTCAACCGAGGTAACTTTGGTTGCCGGGGTGACTTTGTTGACCGGGGTCAATTGTTGATTTTTTTTTAAATTCCTAAAATTTAACAAAGATAACATGTTTTAATTTTGTTAGAGATACCAACAATATATATCGACTATTATATCAACAATTTTGGTATATCAACAGTTTTTGTGAATATAGCACAGTTACTTCGTAGACTACATTGAGTTTATTTTGGCATCTTTTGACACTTCTGATAAATTTGAATTCTTAGCCGGTGAAAATGCCGAGGAAATATAAGCGAAAGCGTGGTTCAATAGCATATGCAACATCATACAGCCAAGAAACGTTGTCCAATGCTATAAAAGAATGTTTAACTGGAAGAATAAGCGTGAGAAAGGCTAGTCGACAGTTCGGAATATACGCTTCCCATTTGCTTCAACCGCTGGACGTTGCTGTTTTCCGTCCGCTAAAGATAGAAACGCGCATCAAAAAATCAATACCAAAAAATCAGTTCCTCGGTCTTCTTGCTCTACTGCAACGTCAATTGAAAATCGATAATTTGAGATCTGACTTCAAGGCTAGTGGAATATTTCCCTTCGATAAAGAAATGGTCATGAAGCGTTTGCCACAGGTTAACAAAGACATTGGAGGAGGTACCGGTAGTACTGTTAAGGAAGTATTCAATGAAGATATAGGTCTATTAGTGAAACATTGTGGACAGGATGGGAAAACAAATCGCACCAGAGGGAGAAAGATCACATCTGGCAAAGCGATAACACCGCAAAATCTGGTGAATAACACAACTCCTACCACATCAAAGAATAACAATAACACCAAGAATAACAGTAACACCAAGAATAACAAGAAAAGGGCAAGAGTTGAACAAGTGTCATCATCCTCAGATAACGATAATGACCTACTAGAAAATGACTTTTAATGACTTTTGCACAATAACAGGGAGCTAGTTGCAAAATTTTTTGTCCATTTAAATGTTCTTTTCATGTTTCTCTAAGTGTTTAAGGACTGATGATTTTTTAAAACTCCAAAAAGTGACCAATGTTACCCCATAGCAGGGGTATTATTCATCAAACATGATAAAAACCTGGGGTAACATTGGTCACTTTTCGGAGTTTAAAAATATTTGTAATAAAAAAATTAAAAAAATAAATATAGAGGCCTATAGCCAAGACCTATAATGTTATTACCACAAGAGAAAACTGTAAAAAATTAATAAGATTCAGAGATGTTTAAGAAAAACTGCCAAAACTGACCAAAGTTACCCTGGCTAACGATACTCTTTAATTTGCGCAACCCTCAAATCCACAACAGAATATGCTTTGAAATCTTGATTAAGGCACTGGGAGGCATTCTTTTTTTATTTTTGAGCAAAAGCTCTCAAAGAGAGTTTCAATTATTTTTTCCAGATTTTTTTTCCCTGTAATTTTCTAACTCTACAAAGTTATACAATTTTCATGACATTTTTTTTTTCATTTGACCTCCTCATAGTATCAAAGCTTTTAAACTCCTAAATAAATTATATTTCATGAAAAAATAGAACATAGATACTCACTTCTAAAAGAATTATACTATACTAATTATAGTAATATATACAAAATCAAATATTTTTAAATTCTCATATTATAGTTCAGAAATATTAACATTTCACCATGAGCTCCTGTTAAGCTATATCTCTTTGCAGTATATACATTTCCACCTATACTAAAAAGTCTTTCACTCTCCACAGAAGACGGTGGGCAGCTTAAATACTTTAAAGCAAGCTTTGCTAATAGTCGCATTTTGGTTTTCTGTGATTTCCACCACAACAAAAGATTGCTTTCTTTGTCAATAAGGTCTTCATTTGAGTAGTGTTGAACTTTGTTTAACAAAGTTTCATTTGAAATTAAAGTTTGTGGTTGACTGATTTGTTTAGAATTAAATCCTACATGTTCTTCAAAGCAATTGTCAAAACCCATTTCTACTATATCTTTCTATTCATTTAGTACTGTACCATTATTTTCATGTTCTGAGTCAATATTTTCAATGTCACAAGCTGCAGACCGATCATTTTCAGTAACTTTGATGTTTTTTGTATTTTCATGGGTTTTAATAAGCTGAATGGTTATGTTCTCAGTACTTTTTTTAGCAGCTGAAAAGGTGTTTTCATTTTTGAACATTTTTAATTTGAATCTGGGATCAAGAAATATTGACAAGATGATGTTATAGTTATCAGTATATTGTTTGAAACTATTCTCCATTGAATTAGTTGTCATCAATTAAAGCTTTATTAATAAAATGTTTCAAAAACTGTATCTGTGGTATAATATCTGAGACAATAGAATTTCTTTCACTCAAGCGAACTCTTGTTTTGTGGAAATCTTTTAGCAAAACACAAAACTGTCCAATAATCATCCATTTGTTTGCATTTAATAAAGGAAGCTTACCATTTTCAAGTGCATATTTGGTTAGAGGTTTCCTTTGATCATAAATTAGTTTTAACATATGACAGGTACTATTCCACCTTGTTGGAACATTTTGAATAAGTTTGTGCTTAGGAACATTGTTTGCTTCTTGAAGAGCTTTAAGTTTAGGGCAGGCTTGGGGAGAATGGCTAAAATGCCCAACAATTGAATGCCAGTTTGCAATGACATTCTTGACAACTGTTTGTTCAAAAATACACTCATTAATTACTAGTTGCAGTGTGTGTAAAAACAAGCCATACTATCATATGGGCTATCTTTAATAGCCTTAACAATATTTGTACCATTATCTCTAGCTATTAAATGAATTTTTGAAGGTGATATTTTAAATTCAGCCATAATATCTTTAATCAATTCAGCAATATTTGCTGCTGTATGCCTCTCAGGAAAAGGAGCTACTCTAAGTACAACAGTTTTCTGATTAAATATATTGTCTAAACAGTGACCTGTCAGGCTAATGAGGCTTTCATTTGAACTACTGGTCCATATATCAGTAGTAAAGCTTATGAATTCAGCAACTGAGTAAACATGGACAGCCATTTTTAACATAAAGTATGAAATAATTTCAGCAACTGAGTAAACGTGGACAGCCATTTTTAATATAAAGTATACACTAATTTTTATTATTTTACATACCCTAATGAAACAATGCAACTTTTTTAACGTCTAATTTCATTCCCTAACGAACACTCCTTTGACCATACTGCGCATGCGTAACGCATGTGCAGAACTATTTGTAAACTTTTTTAACGACTAACTTTTTTAACGCAACAACGGCACGGTATATATGTTATATAAAACGCGCTGAAGCCAGTTTTGAAAGTTAGCCGCCATCTTGGTTGACCCAAAACATTTTTATATTTTGCGCAGAACTATGGAGAAAACACAGATGAAACGAAATCAAAGCATTGCAACAAGTCAATAAATAATTCGCCAGTTACACTTTCGAGGTTATATTATGTTACAATGAATTGTTTGCTAACTGATTATCTGGTTCAGCTTATTCCAAAAAATATGGAATACTGAAACAGGCATTCAGATAGTCGTATGTCAACACAAAATTAGCAGACACCATGTTTTACACAGTATGAACGTTTCTTGTGGTAATAAAAACAAGCGTTTGTGAATTGATATACTGACTGCAAAATTGCATGGCACCTTACATTTGACAAGTATAATGAATAATTGCTGTTGTGTTCTACATTGATTCTGAACAACTTTTCACACAAAATGCAAATGTCATGATCATCTTTTGAGGAAAATATCAATAATGCACCTTTTGTTTTCAAGTTAATGCATATTGTTCTTGTTTGCTACTTGTATTTAGCGCTGAAATACATGTTTCACAGTGTAGCGAATTCCCCAGAATTTCCCCTAAATACAGCAAATCCTGCAATACAAGCCACAATACTATGTGAAGATGTAGACAAACAACTTGCATCAGGAACTAAAAAATAATCATGATCAGTAACAGAGTTTTTTAGTAGTTCAATAATCCTATTTCTGCTAGTAGAGTTATTCAAAACACTAACAGAAGGAACATCAATGTTTCCAATGTTTTGGTATTTACTAGAAGTAGTCAAAATAGGTACAATTTGCAATGGCAAACAGTTTCCACAAAGAATATCTTGAATATCATTATGCACCAGCAATTTTTTATATGTTCCAATAAACTGTTTTGCTGAAGGGTATTTATTACAACCCAATAAACCTCTTATTTTTCCAAGAAAAAATTACTGTACCTATGAAAAGTAATGCCACCAGCACAATCTCTTGAAGTACACCCATAGGCAGAACAAGATACCAGTGCTTAGTTTGCAAGTACTTTTCAGCATACCAGTACCTGGTATGCTGAAAAGTACTTGCAAACCAGGAAATAGCTTACAAATTTGAAATTTAACAAAAAACAGGATATAGCTTACAAATTTGAAATTTAACACAAAAAAGATTTTTTGTTAAATTCCAAATTTGTAAGCTATTTCCTTTTGAATAACTTAGGGTAGTAAAAGACATGCATTTAAAAACACTGTCAATTTTGGAAGGGGGATTTCAGAAAAATCACTTAATAGTTTTTTATTGAAATAAATATATTATATGTGAGTTTTTTTTTGCAATAAATATACTACATATGATTTTTTATTTATAACTTTGTCATTATTTTAGATCAGTAGTAAAAATTTGTCGTTTGTTTGATATTTTTATTGCTGTGTTTATAACCTCACCAATATCAAAATATGAATTTATCAACTTTCATTTTTATACTTTGCAGAAAACTTTGGAAAACTTTCTCTCTGTATCAACCATTTACATAACATTAAAATATAATGCCACCAGTACAATCTCTTGAAGTACACCCATAAGCAGAACAAGATGGCATGTCAATTTAAATCTGTTTATCAATATTTATCATTTTATTATTATTCAGTATAAATCATATAAAGCTAAATAAAAATCTTATATACATGTATATATATACTCGTTTCAACTCACAAACATACGGTTTTCTTTTCACAAGAATCATTCGTGTATCTGAAATACAGTCTCTGTTGGAAGCATGTTGAAATACAGCTATCTGAATGTCTTTTTCAGTATTCCGAATGTTATTGAAATGAACTGAAGAAGACTATCAGTTAGCAAATAATTCTTTACATGATAGTATAAGTTACCAAGCATAAACTGACTAATTATTCAATCTTTTGATTGCAATCATTGCAATATTTTGATTTGGTTTAACAAAGTTTTGAATAAAATCCTAAGTTCCGCGAAATTCTTTTGGGTCAACCAAGATGGCGGCCAAATTTCAAAACTGGCTTCAAAAAAGTCACGTTATGCCGTCTCCTATGTATTAAACCTCCTTGATGAATCCGTAATTATAACATTTAATATCTGTTTTTTGAAAATAAAATACAATGGATGATACTTTACTTAAAAAAAAAGATTGTATAAAATGGCTAACAGACCATGGCTTATCAACAAGTGGCACTTTAAATGAGTTACATATCAGAATCAATAAATTTAAACTGTATCCATCCCTAACTGAAAAACTAAAAAGAAAGGCAGAAAGAATTTTTGTATTTAAAACTTTCTTGGATCCTACAAATATCCCACCTTTAACTGCTCCTTGGACTAGTGACGATTCATTGTATCCTTATATAACTTCATCTATGTTTAAAAAGTATACTTCAAATAAAAGAGAAGGCAGTTTGGGACAGCAACAAAAAGGATATATTATTTTAACAAGCAGAAAAATTGTGACTGTTAAAGCTTTAGCAGATTTTAGTTTACCTGATACGTTGTTTGTTAGAGGACTTATAAAAAAATCCTATGGAGAACAAATTCGTCCTGCTGTAATTTTATTTAAAAACAACTTTCCATAAAAAGCTTATTGTGAATGTCCTGTTGGTGTCAGTGGGCTATGTTGTCATGTATTTGCATTGTTGTTATTTTTAAAGCACTTTTATGAAACAAAAGAAAAAATATTATCCCTTACTTGTACCGAACAACTTCAAAAATGGCATTGTCGGAGTAAAAAAGGCTCAATACCTATGGTTCCACTTTGTCAAATTAAACTTACTTCAGCACGTTTTGGTTCAAAAAATAATAATAAAATCGTACATGAGGAAAAAATTATTGTTGCAGACCCCGTAAATTCAAAATTTAAAAGGGATATTCTTAAAATGAAACTTAATATAAAGTCTAAAATAAAAGATACACAAATTCCTTTTGAATCACATTGTTACAAAGTTTTATCTAAATCAAGTGTAAAGTCTTCATCACTTTTTGACCACCTTAATTATCGCTTCACAAAAATGTTGCTTGATGGATCATGATTATGTTAAAGAAAATCAAACTTATAATGCCAACCTTATTTTTCCAGATACTAAAAAGTTAACCACAATAAAATATAATATTAATCGTGTAATGGAAAGAACAATTTATACTATTCCTAAAAATAATATAGTATGTACTTTTGGAAATTCTACTAATACAAAATCTACTGAAGAAAATGATACTCCTAAAATAGCTACAAATAATAAAAATATTTTAACAAGTACAAAAAACAATTTCCTATCTTCACAACATATTTGCAATTGTATTCAGCAACACATACAAGAAAAGGCAACAGAAATAAATGTTAACATTCAGAACATATACCCTAATGATCCTAGTGAATATGCAAATTATAAAAATGTTGAGCAAAACTCAGACGCATGGCTAAACATAAGAAAAAACAAAATAACTGGAAGTCGACTTCCTGCATTGTTAGGTGTATATGGTAAAAAAAAGTTTGAATCCTATTGGAAAATTGTAAAAGAAGGACTTAATGAAAGTGATTTACTTAATAACAGCTTTAGAAATTTCCGTCGCGGTCACCAGTTTGAAAAAGAAGCATTGTTATTTTTTTGAAACCAGTCTTTATCTAATGCTACACCATGTGGTTTCTTTACTTTAACAGAAGATGAAACATACGGTTCAAGTCCTGATGCTTTGGTAGCTCCAAACTTATTACTTGAAATAAAAATCAGAGGAGAAAATTCAAAAGAACCATTGTCAAACTTATTTAAATCACCTGCCTATTTTATTCAAACGCAACTTCAAATGGTATGTACACAATCAAACTACTGCTTTCTTATGTCCTATCATCCTGAATCAAAAACTGCTAAGTACTTCCTTATCCAGAAAAACATTATTTTGTGGGATGTAGTAAAATGTTTAATGGACAGTATCTTTTCAAACACACCAATATCAGATTGGCCACATAAAGGAAACAAGTTATTTGCAACTCTAGAAAAGGAAAACCTTAGTCGAATTCCAAGCTTCGAAAGTATCAAATCATTACGTACCCATGTTAATAAATTAATACGTAAACTTCCTATGGTAAATTTTAGTACCTTGTAATAAATAACAATATTGAAAAACTACCAAACTACTTTTAAAGAAACATTTTAAATTTATACATTTAAATACTATTTTTAAGGATTTGGTCCAATAGGATCCATTGTTAAATTAACAATATGACACAAAGTCTTCCATGTTGATGAAAGTAAGTCTAGTCTTTGCATAGGCCAAACTGTATTAAGAATTGACCAATCTCTAACACGCCCTATAAATCGTTCAACATGAATTCTGGTTGAAGCAATATTAAAATTTGTTGAAACATCCCCGTGTGAAAACTTATCCAAATTTTTTTGTGCTGGTCGGTTTAAATAAACACCTTTCATCGAACAATAATCTTGGACTGCGAAACCTCGATCAGCCATTAATTCATGTTCAGGGGTTAGCCAACTTAACACACCAGTTTTTTCTGTTATTGCACTATCTGATATTGAACCTGGATAAATATCACTGAACAAAAGACCACTTCCATGAGGTGAAATACCAATCAATGCTTTTCCTGTTTGCGTGTTTTTGTAATGTGAAAACATAAGAGTGTTTAAATCAAAATTAGATGCTTGTTGAAATTTAAATTAGGTGCAGTCTATAATCATATCAGTTAGACCATGTCCAGTCTTGACAAATATTTCTGGCATTCTTTTTAATAAATATCCATCATCAGGATGAAGATCAACTTCATCAAATAGTGTTTCTAAAAATACTATCCATACAATAAAAATTCTATTAACTGTGGTTTCAGAAACTGATAACATATGTGCCATAACTCCCAAGTGTAATGCATGACGACAAATAGTTAAAACTGAAAATAATTCAGTTCTTTTATCTAAAGCTCGATTACCAGTGCCTTTACAATCTTGATATTCAATAGCATGTAAATATGGACTAGTAACATCAAATAAAACATTAAACTTTTCAATGGATAAACCACAAAGGTATTTAAATGATGAAGGTTTATTATCTGTTATAATATTATGATATGATAATTTTGTTGATAACGAAAATATTTTTTTGTTACTTTCGACTTCTTTTAGTAATTTATTTTTAGATTTTTGGAGAAATTTTACTTTTATTTGTAAGGTTTTATTTTCATTTTCTAGTCGGTTGATTTTTACATTAGCTTCTTCAAGCTGTTCTTTTAATGATTTATTGTTTTTTAATGAACTAGATAACATAGAATTTAGCTGCAATTTTGAAGGACGACGCTTAAGTTTAGGAACATATTTTGAAATTATTCTTTTAGTAGGAGATTTCCAACATGAATGCACAATAATAGAAGGAGTATCTTGATGAATTAGGTTGTTAACAATATCTAATTTTTTTTTATACGAATTCAATTTTTGTTTATCAAAAGGCGTTGGTTCTTTAAGTCGTTTAAATCGAATAAAACATTTATTATATTTATTTTTATGAATAATATACTGAGATTGTGGGACAACAACATCGGGTAATGAGTTTAAGTGTTCCTTTTTTCCTGAACTCCAGTGTTCACAACAGATGTGTCCGTTCTTCCAATTCATGCCTTTAGTTTTTAAGATCTTTTGATATTGTATTTGAAGATTTTCATTTTTTGGTAGTGAATAATACTTTATTTTAGTTCCATCTTCTTTTTTTGTATTAACGTTATTGTAGCATAAAGATGAAGAACAAAACCACTTCATGGTGTTAATTCTTTTTTAATACTTTTTATTTTAATAACAATTATCTAATATTAGACTAGCAAGTCATTTGCAAAAATCAAAACAACAAAAAACGCTTTTAAAAATTACCTAAACAAAGTCGCCATTTTGTTCATTTATCCCCTACGGAAAAGTCATACACTGAAACCGCGCTCTGTGAAAGTCCGTAATTCATCTAATTCATTAGATGAATTAAAATCGAATAAACAAACGAAATAAAACGGAAATTATTATCACAAAGTAAAGAAAAAAAAAACACGAATGGGCATTTTATATCGTTTTTTACAACAATTAAAGGAAAAAATTAACAAAAAATTTAATAAAAAGCGGTTGCGTAGATAGGTGGGCAGATGGGGTGGCTGAGCTTTTTTTTGGGGTAGCAGATTTATATAATTTTTTCACATCCTTAACTGAGTAACATAACACATTACTTAAGATTTTCTTTTAAAAAGCATCAACTGGTTACTATAATGAGAAAAAGGAAACATTAATGAAGTGCTGGTACATACAGTAAGTTAAGAGTTAAGGGGGATACACCCCCAAAAAATTTCAAAAATTCAAAAAAAATTTTTTTAATGTTTTAGATAGATTAATATATGAGGATTTCAAAAATTGTAGTGGCTATGTCTAAAAATTACTCTAAGTATCAAAATTTTGCATTTTTCAAGTAGTAACAATGCCTTTTTTCAAAAAATATAAATTTGCGTCTTGTAGTACACCTCAATAAATGACTTCTTATGCAATGAAAACTTAGATAAAATTCTCAACTAAAAATCTTATTTGGGTTCTTGTTAGATTTAAAGAGCTTCTTGTTAGATTTATAAAACTATTAGTAAGAAAAATTAGTTTTCAAGTTTAGTTTCAGCTCAATTTTTATCGCAAGAGAAATAAATTTTTTAAAAGTTTTTTAACATGGTAAAAGTAGATAGAGTTAAAGCAAGAACAAAACGAGCAGTAAAAAGAAAAAGGATTTTTAATGGAAAGGTGTTACGTGGCAGTGAAATTTTAAATAATTTAAATCACCTTTTAAATGATAATATTGAATCTTTTGTTGATAAACAAAAAGACATCTTCAAAACGTCGACTTCTTCTTTTCGCGAGCTTCAACCTATTTTGAACTTAACACCACAAAAGAATGCTTATGTCCAAAACAAAGATGTGATAGGTTATAGAATAATTGACTGTTCTATTTTGTCAGATGCTGTATCGGTTTTAAGTTGCCCCACTTGCTTTCAAACAACTTTGGTGGTCGTGGAAGATTGACAGATGCAACAATTGATCGATTGCAAAATTTTTTTGGTATAGCAATTAGACAAAATACTGGTGATATAGTTACCATGAAATCATCAGCACTTGCAACTCTTTTTCATGTGGCATCGTCGAAAGATAACAACTGGCACTACCCACATTGTCCAACGGGTGCAAGTAGTTGGTGTAAATTCAACAGAGACAAAGTAAATAAAACCAATACCTACAAGCCAGGCCCTGGCCTTCCTTTAGAGGTTGTATACAAGATCAGACCTGTTTTTGAGGACCTCACTAAAGATGATGAGCTTAAAAAATGTCTTCATGGCAAAACACTAAATGCGAATGAGTCCTTTAATGGAAAAATTTGGAATCGTATACCAAAAACAAAATTTGTCATCCTTACAGTGCTAAAGTTTAGTGTCTACGACGCTGTAGCTAATTTTAATATTGGGATGAAATCGTCAATCCTAATTTATGAAAAACTTAACATGATTCCTGGCTATTATACAATAAACGGTTCAAACGCTATTAACAAAATCCACCTTAAACGGTCAATCTATCGAGGAAAGCCAAATAATAAATTGTGTCGTCAAAAATTAAGGGCTAAAAAATTGAAGAAAAGTGATAAAACCTTAGAAAATGAAGGCAAATTATATGAAAAAGGAGGTTTTTAATTTAAATTAGAGTCTTATAACTAATATTTAGTATGTTTGGAGATTTTTTATTTAATAATTTTACATTTTTAGCGTTTTCTCAGTTTGAGGTTTTTCAATATGCCGGCCAATGTTGCAAGAGTACCGCTTAAGCTTTTTGTCTCAAATTTTCAGCATATCTTCCTTTTAATAAGCCCTGTGTTTTAAATGGAACAGAATTTTGATATCTCAAGAAAAAAACCAGAATAGCTGTTTTACCTTTTAAAAAATTGCCCTTTTTTATAATACCATTTTTGTCGGACATGTACTCAGACCCAGATTTTTTTTTTCCAAATCTGTTCCATTTAAAACACTCAAGCACCTATTCTAAATGCAATACCAAAGTTTCACTTTGCCTTTCTTAATAGTTTTTGCTGAATCTTGGCCGGCGCAAATCATATTTTCTGCTTATTTTAGGGGTTTTTTGGGGTATATGCAACAATCGTTGACCAAAAAAAAAAAAAAAATGTAAATTTTTTGTTTTCATTATATTGTATGTTAGATTACTTAAAAAGTTTTCTTCTATTGTCTATATTTAAATTTGGGGGATAATCCCCCTCAAGTTAATGTCATACAGCAAATTAGGTTTAATGGTCAGATATTTTGGTTGAATTAAAAAAACAGCTATGAATGATATTATTACGCATGGCTCAATCTTTATAAATAGCTTATCTTTACAAGATAAACTACTTATAAAACATCTTTTTACTAATTGATCAGCATCTTAACAATATTAAAGATTGATAAAATTAAATCAAGTGAAAAAATTGAAATAAGGATTTTAGGATAATTACCCGACTAAATCATCTTTTAGTCGATTAGTAGGAGACCCATAGTCGTTTAAATCGACTATTCGATTTTTCAAAGTCGACTAATTTCGACTTTCGACTAGTCGACTTTTAGTCGATATAGTCGAAGTCGATAACAACACTATTTAAAATAATACTTCAGCAATTTTTTGTGTCAAAAATATTAAAAACAGGCCTCTTAATTTTCACCTCAAAAATATAAGATATACGGCCGTGAAAATAGTAGGCCATAATCCAGTAAACTAAAATTCTTTTAAGTGTCGTAAAGTATTTGCTCAGTAATTAAAGCAAAATGAGTTTTTAGAACAAAAAGTAAAGCGTTCAAAACTTACAAAGTCAAACAAAGCGAAAAAATAAAATATTTTGGAAAAAAAAAGCCTACAGTTTATTTTAATGCAAAAAAATCATTTTTGCTTACGAACTCCAGTTTGATAAAAGGAACAGCGTTTGTTTGTACAGCTTTTATTGAACCTACGTGAACTATGACATTAAAGAATTTGAATTTAAATCTTTAACCGGGATGCTAAAATAAAAAACAAAACAAAACAAAAAGCAGAATCATGCAAGATCAAAGTATAAAATAAAAAAATACAATAAATACAATATAAACTTATATAAATATTTGTTACACACACATAAACACACACACATTTTATTTTGCAGAATGAGAAATATTAGCCCAATATATATTATATACACTTGATGTCTAACTTGCGGGATTTTATTGGACGAAAAGTGAAGCCGCTTTTTTTGTTTACAAATTTCATCCGCCATTTGTAATAAGGGCAAGAGCTATATCCGACGTGCGAAATGAAAGTAAAAATGAATGTTGAGAGCATCTAAATTTTTCAATAAATTAAAAATTCTTCGAAAACTCGTTTAATAATAACTTAAATAAGTAAAAAATAATTGCTGCAAAGAACCGAGTGCTTTGATGTAGTAAACTTCTCACGTTTTAATGCGATTGACCACTTTTTGCAAAATTCTTAATTAAGAACTGAAAATCTGTGAAAAAATGTCCTTTCATTTCATGTATCTATTAGAACGCAGCTCATGAACTCACTATTTTAATGTTAACTTTTAAAATGTCATATAGGTAGATAAGCTTTTTGCCCAAAATAGAAATGGCTTCCACGGCTTCACTTTTCGGATCGAAGTTAGACATCTAATGTATATAAAGGTGAGTTTCCACTCATCCGTTTTATATACGGGAACGGGAAAGGAATGGGAAAAGTAATAACGTGAGCATGCGCAGTGATTAATCTTCAAATTAAATTACAAGCTGCGCATGCTCACGTGATTAATTTTCCCATTCCTTTTGAAATCTTTTGTTCTTATTACAATAGAAAGTCGGAAAAGAATTACGTCGTCGTCTGACGGCGCATCTGATGTATGTAAATACTAAACTCGCTAACTCAACTTTAATAATTTCAATAAATCGATGGCTCCGCGCAAAATCGGACTATCTGCAATCTCCGCGGAAAACAAATTTGGCATATCTGCAATCTCCGCCAAAAACAAAAGTGGCATATCTGCAATCTCCGAGTAAAACAAAATTGGACTATCTGCATTTTTGCCAGATACATTTTTGGACATCTGCGTTTTTCGGGTGCATAAATTTTTGGTGGTGTTTCTTTAAATATTTGAAGTTTTTTATAAAATTCTACAATTTTTTAAATAATAGCGATTATTTAAACATTTATTAAAAGCGATTATTTAAACACAAAACCTTGATCATAACTTGATTAAGTTTGTGAGTAACCAAGTAGTTTTAGTTAAGATAAATATGTTAAAAATAACTTATGTTATTGTTAATAATAATATAGCATATGTAACAAAACATTGTTATGTTACATACTAATTGCTAAATTCATCATACATACTTTGTCAATTTTATTTAGCCTTGTTCTTGTGACTAATAACTTTAGATCAAATTAAATTCTTGTTATTTTATGTTGCAATGTTGCTAAGTGGTCTTTATACGCAAGATCTGCATATAAATATATACAGGATGTCTGCCAAATCAGGGAAATGCCAGGGAATTCAAATATCTTCAAAAAAATCAGGGGATTATCAGAGAAATTAGGTTAAATTTTAGAAAAATCAGGTAAGATGAGTCTTTATCAAACTTATAACTTAAATAAGTTATATATAGTTCACGTAATCTAAAAGTTTATTTAGCAGATAGTTTTATGAACTTCTCTTGATATATTTAGCGTGGGTTGTATTATTATTTATATTTTTGCAGTTGAAGAGCATTTTTCTAAACGAGAAATAGGTAAATATCAGGGAAAAGCAAGGGAAATCCAACTTAAAATATTGTCAGACACCCTGTATATATATATATATATATATATATATATATATATATATATATATATATATATATATATATATACATATATATATATATATATATATATATATATATATATATATATATATATGTATGTATATATATTTAGTAACTTATCCTAACTAACGAAACTATTGTGATATATGTATATATATATATATATATATATATATATATATATATATATATATATATACACATATCACAATAATTTCGTGTATATATAAATATATGTATGTATATATATATACACATATCACAATAATTTCGTGTATATATAAATATATGTATTTATATATATATACTATACGTGTATATATAAATATATGTATGTATATATATATGTATATATATATATACATACATATATTTATATATACACGTATATATACACACACGCATTTATAAATATATATATATATAAATATATATATATATATATAGTAACCTAGATCGTAACTAACAAAATTATTGTTATTAATCTATTTTTGTTCATTAAGCAATCAAACTATGTGGAGTTTTCTTTGTTGTCTACTTAAAACCATTCTTTTTTGGAGATGCTACTTAACTGAACACAAACTAGTTAAAAACTCATGCATGAGTATTAAACATTATGGTTTCCAACTTTTCTTAAACTTGGTTTATCAATAATTAGGATCAAAATCAAACTGAACCATGGTTTAATCAGATGTCACCTCAACTGCAGTGATGATCAAACAATTTTGGTTCAATTATATTTCATAATTTTTACATGTCCAAGACTTTGGGATGTAATGATATATAAAAAAGGGTTGTAATTTTTTTACTATGATAGTAATAACTATGATACAATCAAAAATAGCTGTATTTTTTCTATAAAAGAATAATTACAAAATAACAAAAAATTGCTGTTTTAAATAAACATATCCTTAACTTGCACATTTATCTGAATATCAGGCTTTTATTACTTTTACAGTATACCCAATATAATAAATCATCACATTTGTAATAGACAATATTAATTACTTGAATTTAAATTACAGTCACATTTAGGTAACTTTTAACTTTAGAAATTATAATTTAACATACAAACACAACTTATCTAAAAACATCTATAACTTTGTAGTCCTAACATATTTTTAAGATCTAACATATTTTATTTGACGATAGCAATAATACACTTGAATTAATTAATTTTTGAAGCTAAACAAACCAACTTGTTATTTTCACATTTAACCAAAACATGACTGACTGCTATATGCTATATAGTATACCTATATAATATAGATAACACAGTAACACTACTTTTTTTTTCTGTTGAAAATAGACATTGAAAAACACCAATAAATGTTTCGAATAACCCTCGTAAAACTGTAAAACGTTTTCTTAATCCAGCAGCATTTTAATTTCAAATTAAATTTGAATACATAAAATTGGTTTTGCGATCAGCTACACTTTGATCAATTCATGATGTGTATACGTTTACTAAGTTCAGACTTGAGATTAAAGTAGATGCAGACTGTTCTTATTTTAGCTGCTAAAATGATGTTCTAGAAATATTGTAAATTTTTCATTTGCATTAACATACCATATGTCATATAACTATTTAAAATAATTACTTCTAAACAAAATCAAATGTGGCAAGTGAAACTTTGTGTTAAAACTTAAACAGATTTATATCTCAGGAATAGATGGAAAATAATGCAATTACTGTCTTCTTATTAACAACTTTTATCATCAGATCTGCCATTTGTAGTGAAATTACATTTTGACAAGGCGCATAATTTCATGCAATAAAAACTTTGAACGCCCGGAGAATGCAGATAGTTCAAAAATAAAGCTGGCGGAAAATGCAGATAGTCCAATTTTGTTTTACGCGGAGATTGCAGATATGCCAATTTTGTTTTTGGCGGAGATTGCAGATAGTCCGATTTTGCACGGAGCCATCGAAATTCTTTATAAAACCATCATATTTACATAGCTAATGTTTGAGTTTGCTTATGTTTTAATGTTAAGGAATATTAAATTAATAATTGTTATATATATATATATATATATATATATATATATATATATATATATATATATATATATATATATATATATATATATATATATATATATATATATATATATATATATATATATATATATATTCAATTCTGCTATTCATTTAAATTCAGAAATATTGCTGAAATCTCTTCACTGGTTGCCAATAAATCAAAGAATAATCTACAAGATATCAGTTATCACATATAAAATTTTATTATCTAAATCTCCAGCATATCTATTTGAACTCCTAGAAATCCGAACTTCAAAACATAATACTAGGTCATTAGACAGTTGTCAACTTACACGTCGTCAGCAAAAAACTTCTCTGGGCTCAAATTCTTTTTGTATGACTGCACCTCGAATTTGGAATGGTTTATCTATGAACACGCGAAACTCAACCTCTTTAGAAACATTTAAAAAAAGACTAAAATATGAACTTTTTATAAACGCTTTTTCAAACTCATAGCTAACTTGTTTTAGTGCTTCTGAATTACTTCATCACTATTGTGATTGTTGTAAATAATGGCACTTTAATCTCTAATTATTATTATTATTATTATTATTATATATATATATATATATATATATATATATATATATATATATATATATATATATATATATATATATATATATATATATATATATATATATATATATATATATATATATGTATATATATGTATATAGGTAATCCTTCAGTTAAGCGGCGTAAAATAAATACATCCTTTCGCTTTTTCAGCACTTACGGAGGAGATTGTTTTTGTCTTAATTAAAACAAAAGAAAGAAAACTTTACATCATTAGATAGCATAAATGACTTTAATTAAATAAACTTTAAAACTGCAAATAATTATAACTTTTCTATTTAAACTTTACAAGCTTTACAAATTTCTTAAGAATCAAAGATAAAAAATTATTCATTATTTTTGTTTTAATTTCATTTTCCAAAAAAAGTATTTAGTTTTTGATTACTTTTAATAAACTAAAACAAAAGTCTTAAGAATAAATTGTTTTGATTTGGTCATGCGCCAAAGATATAAAAACGATTCACTGTTTTCAGCTTTTATTTCTTGTTTATATCGTCAATATCCTATATAAATGCAGTTTTTTTTGTCATTCTCTTACGGTAAGACAGCAATACACAAAATAAACTTACTTGCAGAATATTGTGGTGTTTTTATTTCTTGTTATGTTTTTGTGCTTTTTCAAATAAAAGTTTATTTCAAAAAAACTCCAAAAATATTTACATTCATATAAAATATTTAAATTCATTACTAAACCTTTTATAAAAAAACTCATAACTATTCATTTTTTTATCTACGGGCGAGAGTGATTTATTCAGACGCATTTGTAACAACAACAAAACAGCGAAAGGATGTATTTATATTACGCCGCTTAACTGAAGTATTACCATGTATATATATATAAACATATACATATATATATATATATAAACATATATATATATAAATGTTTATATATATATACTTATATAGGCGCTACTCAACTTTCTCCCCCCCCCCCCCTAATTTTATGATTGATTCTGATAGAGAATTTTATGCTGATTCAGAAAAATATTAAAACATAGACCTTAAAATCAACGGAATGTACTCTAATTCGAAGTCAAATTTTTAAAAAATCCCACTAAAAACCCTAATATTCGCCATTTTGAAAATAATAAGTTAATGAACTTTTAGCTGACAAAAGCAATACGTTAATAGCATGGTTTTTACGTTAAAAAACCCATTATTTAACCATCAAATTAAGTTCAAGTTGCTTGGTTTTTTAAAGTGACACTGTTTGTCCCATGTCACCCTATGTTGGGGTGAAATGGGACAATGGTTGGGGTGAAATGGGACAAAAATAGAAACAAATAACTTTAAGCATTATTTTATTGTTTATTCTACTCCTTATAAAACATAACAATACACAAAATTTATTTATGTTTAACAAAAATAAAATACCATTCTAAATGCATTTGTAACTTTGTTCAACAGGTTGCTTGATGTTTAAATTGAGTCAAAATTACGTTGATGTCTGAGGGGGTAACTTTTTTTCTTTTTCTTATCTTTATCTTCTTTTTTTCTTTTTCATTCTGATAAACTTTCAACTAGTTCATTTCTTGTTGGTGTGTCAGTCAATACCAGAGACCTAGAACATTTTTTTTTGCACTTTTTCTCTTTGCCACCCTTTCACCCGCTTTTGGAAATGGCCTTATATCTTCTGCTGTCCAATGGTAGGCAGAAGTGCTGATTTGCTGTTTCTTTTCATTAATAGTTTCAGATACAATACACAGTGATGTGGGGATTGTTTGTTTTTCGGAATTGTCATTTGCTGGAATTGGTCGATCAGATACATAAGAACATAAAAAGTCGACATCACTGAAAACATATGGATCGTACGGGAAAATGCCAGCTGCTTTAAAACCATTTTGAATGTTTTGGGAAGTAAAGGCTCTCATATAAGCTATTCCTAAATTTTCAGAAATGTCATATATCGTCATTGGAGTATTTGGATGTGCCTTTAACCATGAATCACATGCTGAATTGTAAAATTTCTTTAATGGCCCAAATACTGATCTGTCAAGTGGTTGGAGTTTGTGGCTGCAATGGGGTGGCAATGTCAAGAGCACAACATTGCTTTCCTTAGCTTTATCCATCAGTTCAATTGATATATGAGTTTTGTGGTTGTCCATTATTAAAAGTAATGGATGATCCTTTCTGGGATGTCCATACTCCACAAAATGATCAAACCATTTTAAAAAAATTTCTGTATTTATCCACCCACTAGGATTAGCAACACCTTTTGTACCTGTTGGTGCACCTTTAAGCATTTGGCTACGAAAGTGGACATGAGGAAATATCAAAAACGGTGGAATAAAATTTCCAAGGGCATTAATGCAACCCACCATTGTAACTAGGGTTCCTCTTTCAGCAGAAGTTACCTGTCCTACTTGCTTTACTCCTTTACCAGCAATCACTTTCACTGGCTTATGAACAGTTGTCAGACCTGTTTCATCAATATTGTAAATGCAATCAGCAGAAAAGTTATAGCGCTTCTGCACACTGTCAAGGTTTTTGAAGAAAGTATCTACATTTGCGCGATTGAAACTAGTTGTTCGACTGAGGCTGGTAGCTTCAGGCATACGAATAGATAATTTTGTACGATTTAAGAATAAATAAAACCATTCAGTTCCAGCTGTTTCACTCTTTTTCCAGTTTTCTGGTATTTTAATGTCATTTTTAATTACATATTGATATGCAAGTTGCTTTGTTTCTCTAACATCAAGTCCATAATGCATATTAGATGCTTGACGAAGATATATTGAAAGTTCATCTTCTTGTGTCTTATTAAAAATATATTTATGTTGTTCATCAAAGTATAAGTTACTGTAAGAAGTTTCTTTATTAACCTTTATTTTCCGCTGTAAATTTGATTTTGAAATTGTATACTCTTGTGCAGCTGCTCGTAGTGATAAACAGCCAGATTCGACAGTCATCATAGCAGCTTTTATTGTATGAGCATCAGGCTTTAACCGACTTGTCACTCGTTTGTACTTTCTTGGCATCTGAAAAATTATTACTCATATTACTCACTCCATTATTAAAAAAAATTATGCTCTTTTTAATTGCATTAATCAAAATCCAGATTAGGCTATAAATTTTAAATTTATTTTAATGAAAATAAAATAGTATCACAACCCTATAAAACGTATAATGTGATTAATTTTAATAAGGCTTGTAGTGAAGAACTTTATTTAAACTGAATTTAAAATACAAAAATGATTGGCATTAAAACAATACTTACTGTGAAAGATGTCTTTAGGACAAAGTAACAAAGAAATCCAATATAATAATTATTATTTTCTATGATAAAAAACACTTTACTATAAAGTAAGCATTGAAATCTTATCATAAACATAAACATAATTTTCTGTTCACTTGCTTTTTTACAAAAATATTGATTATAAAAGTTAAAGTACAGTAAATTAAAGAAATGATAAAATTGAACAGTGTCCCATTTCACCCCATATCTCCTGTCCCAAGTCACCCCATCACTAGTAAGTGTGAGAAAACCTTTATTTTATATAGTTCTCGTAGCCATATGCTAATCATATTTCTTCAGTAGTTAAATAAAACAATAGTGAATAATTAAAAACCATAAACATAAAAATATATGCAAACAACACATAAATATTTAATATTAATGATGTCTTCAAAATCCAGGAAAATTGTTAGATTTTTACATATTTGCAAATAATTCGAAAAAAAAATACTTCTGAAACTTAATAAACACAATAATATGAAGAAGCTATTGCAAACTTATAACATATATAAAAAACTTTTGCTTTATTAAATTTTTCACTGAGATATTGCCAAGTCCCATCTCACCCCATGTCCCATCTCACCCCGTTTTCCCCTAATTCCTTTTTGAAAAATTTTGAAAATTAGATATTCTCAATGATGATGTGCAAATAAAGCTTTTAGAGAAATTCCCAGTATACTTTTGGGAATCGATAAATGAAGCTTTTAAAGATTAAATTTTCAACATTTCAGAAAAAGGTTTTGTTACTGCTGGCAATATTTCTGTCATGGTTGCTTCTAAACTGCTATTTCACAAAAATGAAATAGAAAAATTAATTGAACATTTTAATAGACCTCTATCTGTTGATATGTTTGCAATTTTAAATGCATCAAGTAATACTCCTTGTTCTCGTAATAACATATGTTAAATGGTTAATAAAATGAGATTGTCAGCTAATTTGAAAACTAAATGGAATAATATTTTAAAGTTAATAAATATTGAAGTTAGTGAGATCCATATTGACATGTTAAGAGTATTTGTGTTAAACAAAATGTGCGAAAAATGTTTATTATGGAGAAACAAACTCTTTGTAACTGATGAGAAAATGTTAGAATTAAAATTATCTTTAAGAGAGGAAAAGGTAGTAATATATGTTTCTGGATATATTGTTTTTTTTTTGCTGAAAAAATACAAAAGAAACAAATTACCATCATCTTTAATTATCTGTTCTGTTATAAATTCTTGGCAGTTGTCAAACAACATTTCTAATGACGCTTTATTGAATAGCACAAGATCGTGGATTGACCGATCAGATCGAGGAGCATTAATGCATGTGACTGATGAGTTTTATCTATTTATATGCCATGTTGAAAACATCGCAAGATCTATACTAAATAGAAACTTACTAGTGAATTATAAAGGGCAGGATCTTAGAGATGTTTTAATGTCAAATTTCCAAAAAAATGCTCAGTTAGATGTTTCTTGGTCATCACTGACTCGAAATCTTGAGAATTTAGATTTATCTCAACTATTAAAGTTAACAATCTTAAAAAAGTGGATATCAATGCGTGCTCGTTCCTTTTTAACAGCTTGGATTAATGTGGTAAAGCATTTAAATAAAGGTGACATTTCAAGTCGAGGTGAACCGGGACTAAGAAAAACTCTTTTTGTAAAAAGAAAATAATTAAAATTATTTAAATCTTGCAACAGTCAAAAAGCGAATTCAAGATTTTTTAGTATTTGAGTTAGGTAACTTCCAGGAACGTTCTAAACTAAAAACTTTTGTATATTTATACGTATTTCTTGTTAGATTTTTTTTCAAAATGTTATGCTGATTTTAACTCAAACACCAAAAAATCCTGGATTCGCTTCTGAACCAGTGAACATTTTAAATATTTTTCATGAATTATAGTTTGTTTAGAGTTATTAGCAATGAAGTAAAGATCAAAATTGATTTATTATTATCTTGATTAGCCTCATTTTTTCGATGCTTTTAAGCAGGGCCTCCGAGAAGGGGGGGGGGGGAGGGGGCAAAAAGAACAGTTTGACCCGGATGACAGATGTACAAAGGGTGCCAAAGGAAAATAAGGCATCTTAAAAAAAATCCTTGACTGATAATATAGAAAAATTTGGATAAATAGGGGCGCCATTCAGGGTTGCTGTCTCAGGTGTCGTGACGGCTCTCGGCGCCCCTGATATTAAGTACCCATCAATTTTACATTACACAAGAATACATTATCCATAAAATATGCACACAGTAAAAGCCACTGATTTCGGACCCCCTATCCTTGTATATTAACGTTTTAACAAAATCAATACACCTCCCGTTTTTCTGTTTTTATTAAAAGATCGCCTTGCCATTTATTACGAAGAATCAAATTTTTTGAAAAGTTCATGAAAAAGACTTTACTGGGCAATCCATAAAGGTTGCGTGGGGAGAAGGTGTTTGGTATAAAAGAAGGCGAGGTTTTATTAGTATATGACGTTATTTTATAGGATTTTTAATTTTAAGAACATTACAAACTATGTAAACTTGTGTTTTTATGAAGCTATTGTTAGAGAACTTTTCTTCCAAAGTGTAGTAATAGTGTCAAACATCATTGTTGTCTGCTATAACTTTCATTTGCACGTTTAATGTTCATGTCATAATATGGATAAAAATATTCTTATAAATTCGCTTATAAAGTCTTATGAGCTTAGGGGCCATCCATAAAGTACGTACGCAGTAAAACCACTTATTTAGAACCCCCTCCTCCCTTGTACACACCTGAATGCTTTTAACGACTCCCTCTCCTTTTGCGTACTTACGCATTATTTTTTACAAAATCAAGACCATCCTTCACCAAAACATTAATATTTCAAAACATTTATAAAAAAAAAAATTTGCAAAAAATTTATAAAGAAATATAAAAAACAGCTATGACCGAAGTCAAATAAAAATAACATATTGATCTTTACACTCGCGAAATTCAATGTTTTTATAAGAAAAAAAAATCAAGTTTAGGAGAGAAAGAGAAATAGTCAAACCGCGTACGTACTCGCTGTCTTTAACAACCCTTCCCCTCTTATACGCATTTGTACGTGTTTGGGTTACCCCCTCCCCATACCTGCGTACGACCTTTATGGATGGCTCATCATTAAGAAAAAAGCCGATTGTCATAGAATATTTAATTAGATTTTTTTTGAAAAAAAAAGGAGGGGATCTCGATTTTATGACGTTTTTTTTAAAGGGGAGTATAGGAAAAAAGCTCTCCCAAAATTACCACCTCAAGCCCAAATGTGAGGGCAACGAGGTTGGTAAAATATTTTTACTATTAAAGTTTGAATCCTCCTAAATTTGAGGGGGTTTCAAACTAACTCAAAAAGGTTAGTTAAAAAAAAAAAAAAGTTAGTTTAATATATATATATATATATATATATATATATATATATATATATATATATATATATATATATCACACACACACACACACACACACATAGACACAAACACACAGGTAGACAGAGCGATAAAACAAGAATCAAATGATATTTAAAACTCAATTTCTAAAAAAGGAAGAATTTCAATTTATTGAATATATATACAAATTTTAAAATTAATAAAATCAATATTTTCTCGGCTTTTTCTTCGGCAGATGTATTGTGACAGTAACATCAATCTTTAGATCTTCCTGAAATCTTCCTCTATAATTTCCATTTAAGGCTCGAATAAGATTGTTACTGGGAATATTTAAACCTAGAAAGTTACGATTAAATTCTTCTAAACAAGGATTTTCGTTTCCTCCCCCTCTTCTTCGCTGCTTGTAAAAATATTCCTCTATAGGATCTTGACTGAACTTTTCTGAAAGTAAGTACTCTACACCTTCTTGTAAAAGAGCTGAACCAAGTTCAGTAAATGAGTGCACTATTCAAAAAATTTAATGAAATTGATTTTTTTAATCAAATAATAGAAGTAAAAGTTTATATTTGCTCATATTAATCAATGTTTACCTGTAGTTCTGAACCCTTCTAGGGTTTGTTTACTTAAGCAAAGTTTGGCTTTTTCTTTTATCGATAAATTTTTAACGTTTTGACTGGCTTGTTCCCATTCATTCAAAAATTTAATAAACGTTTCATTCAACCACTATTTAAGAAACAATATATTCACATTAATTATTTGTTAATAACATTAACAATAACAGTAATAATAACAGGGTTGCCACTCTAATTTAAAAAAACTTTCCCCTAATTTTCCGAGCAAAGAACCTTTTCTCTTGAGTTAAGCTTTTTAAATTCCCTGACTTTTCCGTGACTTTTCCAAATTATTTCCTGTTTACCCACAATATAGTCATTTTCCTTATTTAAACACAATTTATTTATTTGACAAACTAAACATTTTACAACAACAGCTACACCTTGCAAATTTCTTATCATATGCATTAAAAAGCTTTTCTTAAAAAAAAAATATTGTTCAAATTTTAAAAAAAACATATTTCCCCTGAGTTTTGCTGAATTTTATAAAAAAATATAAAAATTCCTGAGTTTTTTAGGTTTTCCTGGGTATTTCTGGTTTTAGTGACAACCCTGAATAATTAATAATTATTATTAACATACCATTAATATAAACTATTTTTATTACTGTCAAAAAATAGTCACAAAATAATGAAACCGGAACAATAAAGCAGTACGAATAGAACAGTAAACAATTTAAATAAAAAATCTTTAATATAGAAACATTGTACCTCAAATCTTTTATCCAAATGAGTTTTGTATACATCTAAAGCCGGTTTTCAAGTTTTATTAAACTGCCTTGAAACATTAAGGCAATCAAAGAAGGTATCAATTAAATTTATAAACTTTTGTAGACATCTTGTTTCAGCTTTACCCTGCTCCTCCAACATGTGAACAACAGTTTGACTCAACACCTTAAGTATAAATATATAATTTAACTATTAAAAAATATTGTACTAATTTTAAAACTTATCTGCTATATGCAGTCTAACCTGGGCAGCTAAATCAACACGCATTCTAGATTGTGGAGTTAAATGAATATGCTCATCTCTGAGTTTGTGTCCCAATCGTAGACCAACAGCATCATGAAACATGCCCAAATCCCATTCATAGACATTCATAATTTGAGGCCATGTTATAAACTGATCTTCAATCTGAAACAATTTTTTACATATACATTTTATATTTATAAATCATATTTTCGAGCCACTATATCAATTATCAAAATTACCATAATGATCTTGAGCATCTTTACCTGATCATCTACCTTATAATGATCTTGAGGGATGGACGCCAAGGAGCAAGGCCCTTGGCATCCCCCCTGCTTCTGATGCCTACTACAAATTAAACTTACCATTAGATTTCTAGAATGCTGATTCCAATGAGAGTTTTCCAAATTATTTCTAGTAGTTTTTATTAAATGAGGAACATCACAAAAAAAGTAAAGTTTGCTAGCTAAACGATATTATTCAAATTTGTTGTGATATTTAAAAATATTTCAGTTTTTTATTTATTAAAATATTTTTTTCAAACTAAAAGCAACATTTGTATATTGAAAAGTAGTAAATAAAACTATACTTGAACACCAAATATTCCATGTCCAATCCACAGTAGTATCCTTAACGTTTTCGTAATTCTCAGCAAGATGAATTTGAAAGAACTTACGATTTGGGGAAGCACCATCTGCTACCATAGAGCGAACTTTAAACCCAATACATTCAAGAATACGTGTTGCTTCCCAAGCGCAATTAAAAATTTGATCACTATTAAATCCACTAGACGCAAAATGTCCAAATGGATAGCAGAGAGATGAAAATATTCCTCTTACCATGAACACAATAACATATTTTGCCAAAGTTGTACAATTAACACTTTTATTCCCTTCGATTTTATTTTTAAACTCATCAAGAGCATCATTCAATGAACCCATTTCATTCAGGCCATCTATTTTACCGGTTGTTGTACTGAATACAAGACCACTCTTGATTTTTATCTCATCAAATACTAAAGACACATTTTTTTCATGTTCTTTTAAATTTTTAATATCAGCATTCAAAATTAATCGAGAGATAACATCTGCATTTAAGCCGCATCCTGGATCTGTAAAATTTATGTATTTTAAAAGAGTATTTTTACATGGAAGGTACATAAACTCTGACTGACTTAAATGTTTGTATGTCTCAGGACTTTTTAGATATATGCTCAAACACCATCTAATAAGAACTGGGTGCCATTTCATAGACCTCTTATCTTTACGTGAGACCTGAATCTTTTGTTGTTCCCATAATAAATATTGGGGGGAATTTTGATTGAAAGGATTGTTATTTTTCTCTATCAAGCATTCTTCCATAACTTTGTGTGTCCCGTCATCAACAATTAGTCCTTCTTTTTTAATCAGCTGATTAATTTGACACTGGAGGTGCAAAGATTTGGTTGTTATTTGTTTTTTATCATTTTCCAAGATCTTTATTTTGAGTAACAGTTCTTCTTTGGACATATATCGGTCATTTTTCTTATTTGAAAACGTAGAAATATTTCCACTATCCAATGCATTTTTGTTCTTCTTTTCTTTTAGATGAAATTGTTTTAAATTTAAGTACTTTCTTAATTCCAAACAAAACTCACATTTTGATATAGCTAATTGAATTAGAATAGGACACAACTTGTGTCTAAAAACTGTACAATCAGCAACTGATTCCATATAGGGAGTCTCTATTTTAAAGTTTTTTTCAGAACCGAAAGAAGATATGTAGTTTTTTACTAACTCTTTATATTCACAGTTTGCGTTGCAGACATTGGATTGAGTTATAAGACTAAAGGTTAGATTAGAACTTTCTACTAGCAAAAGCTTGGGAAGATTGTTTAGAAGACTGCAATCAGATTTTGAAACACATTTTCCATTTATTTTTAGATCCCATTTTTTATTATAAGCTACATATATTTGTTTAAGGACTGAATTATCAGCATTTACTGAAAGATGAGAAAATATTTGAAGGGAAGAAGATTCGTCACAATAATATTGAAAACCAAAACTATATGCAATATCAATCAAACTTGTTTTTAATAACTTTTTGTCATTTTCCAATTCTTTTTTCACTGATTTTTTGTCACTAAAACATAAAATGCAATTATCTGTATGTGGAGAAAATTTGAAAGGATCTTTAGTATCACAGTGGCTGTTGCATTTATTTTTTATATGAAAGCATCTCATATGACAACTGTGACACAAATATTTTGGATGAATATCAATTTGGTCATTATCCACTAAAATATTATATAGTTTTAAAAGTTCTTCTTTGTAAAAATGAACTGATTTTGGTTCAACATATCCAACACATTTTTTGATTATTTGACCACAAGTTCTACACATTTTAGACAACTTTTTTTTGTGTGATTCCATTTATTCTATATAAAAAGTAATTATATTATTAATAACAATTATGTAATAATAATAATAACAGAAACAATAACAATAGTAAAAAAACACTAACAATAATAATAATAATAACAATAATAATAATAATAATAATAATAATAATAATAATAATAATAATAATAATAATAATAATAACAATAATAATAATAATAATAATAATAATAATAATAATAATAATGATAATAATAATAATAATAATAATAATAATAATAATAATAATAATAATAATAATAATAATAATAATAATAATGATAATAATAATAATAATAATAATAATAATAATAATAATAATAATAATAATAATAATAATAATAATAATAATAATAATAATAATAATAATAATGAAAAAGATAGTAAATAAATGTTAGCTTGTAAGTTAAAAATTTAAAGAGTAAGTTCACTCATCCCAATTTTTAAAAGTTAGCTTTTTACTATTATATGTGTCTCTTCATTGATTGAAGGTAACACTAATGGTATATTCAATTAGACTCACCTTTGAAAGATCAAAATATTTGGACTAGCTGATGTCTCAACTTTCAAACCTTCCCAGCAATGACTCAAAAGTAATTCACCCACATGCCTTCGACAAGGAAACCAGAATAGGGCACGATCTAATTCCTTCTGTAAAGATACACATGCAGCAGTTCTCTTTCCTGAAAATGCATACATCTACAGTGTAGATGTAAGATCTTTATTCATATATTCTAAATTTAATTAATTAAGTTTGCCTGTATTTGATGAAGTTGTATCAAAAACCATACCAATAACATTTTCTTCACAATTCCATTCTCTAAGAAGTTTTTTAGTTGCTTTTGATATGATGTCTCCAAGAACTTTACCAGTTTCTTTAGTTGATTTTGGAAGTGAAGGAACGCCAAGGAGCTTTTTCCCATCAGCCCCAGACACAAGAATTGGCAATCGGTCATCTGTTCCTTTGGAATCAAGAGTGTTCATAAGTTTTCCATCCCAATGCACAAGCATTATAGGCGATGGCATCCAATTTTCTTTGATCTTCAAACTTATTTCAGGTACAATGGCGGTTCTATACCAATGGGCTGTCCTTGCATTTAGACATAGCTTTTAAAGGTCACCACCACATGCCGCTACAAGGGAATGCAAAAAAGTTGGGTTGATGAGATGCTGTTACGGATACTGCATGAAACAAGATCAGGGTTTTTCAATATATCATGAGGAACAAAGATATCTATGCCACATTTAACTAATCTTCTGTGTTTCCTACTTTGTGCTATGGTGGTAACTTCTTCAATATTCTCATCCTCACAAGAGCTAGTGCCTGGTTCAAGATTTATCATTTCAAAAGTACGTTTACACGGGTTTAGTTCTTCTCGCTCCAGATAATGTTTTTGTCTTTCTATTCGCTTTTTTGTCTTTTCTGTGACTACTTTATCCAACCCAGAATATGTAGCTACTCTATCATTCAACATGCTTTTCATAAATTCAATATCAATATCGATGGCGTCTTGTTCAACTTTAGTTAACCCCTTTTTCTTTGCAGCCATGTCTTTTAGAACTGTGTTCTTATAAAATTTCATTGTCAAATTCAATTCTGATTTGAATTTTAATATTCTAGGTTCATCCTCTCGTCTTCTATAATCTTTCAATTTCATCAAACTAATGAATTCCTTTTCATAGTAATCTTTGATTACTCTACCAATATTGTTTCTGCCTTCTAGAGTTGGGATATTGGCTTTCCGATAGTGTAAGAGCACATTTCCTATAGTTGCAGATAAAGCTTGATCCCAGTGCAAATCCTTCAGGTTTGATAAAAGGCATAACAATACTTGTCTCTGTATTGGCAGTTTAGAACTTTTAATTTTCTTGCCATCATCTCCAGGATTGGTGCCAAGTAACAATTTTATATATTTTTTGTGTACTTTTTTATCCATTATTGTATACTACAAAACGCAGTAACAGTAATATGTTATAACATCTAATAATATTTATCTGAAAAAATATCAATATATATATTTTTCTGAAAGGAGTTCAAGTTACAGTTCAAAGTCATTAACAAATGGTAATAAACATCAGGGTCAAAATAGGGTCGAGGGGTTGGGAGTCTGGGGTATATTCCCCCTGGCCCCTGCCAGACACGAAGGTCCTGGGCCTAACTATAAAAAAAATGAACAAGTAAAACACACAAAAAGACATAAATAATAATAATAAATGTTTATATGCTTCAATTTTGTAAAAAAAATGCAATAAATATTGTAGTTATTTCTAGAATTAAACTGTCATATTTTACTGAATAACATTATCAGAAATATCCTCTACCCTTATCTCCAAATAACCAAAATTAAACCCTTAAGTGATTAAGGGTTTAATTTATTTTGTGCTTAATTTTTTGCTACCATAAGGAGCTTATCTATGTCTTGCCTCCAGGCCCCTTACTGCCAGTCGGATCCTGCCCAATATATTGAATAAAAATGATAAAAAACAAAAACTTTGCAAGGTCGGAGCTACCACAAAAGTTGCACAATCTTCTTGAAATTTCACATAAATACTAGTTAGACCAATATGCAATACTAAAATTATAAACAGCCCTCTACAATAAAAATTTAATATTTTAGGGGCAACTGTCACACCCTAATATATATATATATATATGTATATATATATATATATATATATATATATATAATATATATATATATATATATATATATATATATATATATATATATATATATATATATCGTTTGATGTAGTGTTGTATCAAAATAATACAAAGCTCTTGTTCGTTGAAAAGTGCTCGATGTTTAGGAAATTTATTTTGATTATATATAAATTTCAAAACAGAGCGATTTCTAATTATAATTAAAAACAATAAAGAAAAAAACTTTTATTATGGAACTTTAAGTTTCATGCCTAACGGCAATCATATGGCTGATGATTGCCGTTAGGCATGAAACTTAAAGTTCCATAATAAAAGTTTTTTTCTTTATTGTTTTTAATTGTAATTATATATATATATATTATATATAATATATTTAATATTTCTTAAATTTATGTGTGTTTACAACGTGTATAGCTATTAATAACATAAAGTATATTATTAATATTATTAATTATTATTATTAATATTATATTATATTTTTAATATTATATTATTAATTATTAATAGTAAAAAAGTTATTATTTATCATGCAATATTACACAATAATGAATGCGTATTTATCGAGACAAATAAAATAAAATGGTGCCGTCAAAGTTCATAAAAGTTGGGTTTTGAGAAAAACTTTGAGCTTGATGAATGGAAATAAATGGGAGTGAATGAAGCTAGTATTTATGTTAAAAGGTATTTTCAACATTGAAAGAATAAATAAAGATTTCTTTATAAAATGGTAACACTTAAATGTAAGCTTTTTAGGTATGTGACGGTATGTAATTTTATTGTAACAGCTAACAGCAAAACCATCTTTTTACATGGAAAAATCAGCCTCATTACCTAATTTATAGAACTAACTTTTTAGCAACATTCCAGCTATCTTCCAAGCAATTTTTTATTAAAATAAGCATTAAGAGTGTGATTAAATTATCAATATCTTAAGAATCCAATATGTGCTTTGGCGTAAATACTTGGCCATTTTTTTTCAAAAGTCGTTTAAGAGTCAAATTTTTGAATTTCACGCATAGTTTTGTGACGGCATTTGGAACCTCTGATGTTTTATCTCGTTGCACTTCCGTCTCTAATACTTCCATGCTCAAACCGAATTGTTTACGGCATTTTAAAAAGAGAATAGTTTCGCGAACAGCTTTTAGCTGAAAATACCGTTCATGACCTGAGAGACAGAGTTTTGAAGACGGTTTTGCGGTACAAAAATTGCAAAGTTTCCTTATTTGCTTTACCATACTGATTGCGTCACTAAAAAAGAAAACTTTACTTTTTTACGGCTTTTTTTTTCAAATCCGCCCACCAAATGGGTATTTTCAAGAATAAAGCGAATGATAGAAGTATTTGATATTATTAGATTATTGAAGCCACCATCAGCTGCAATCGCAGTTTAAATTCTGAGCCAACTTTTGAGCCATAATTTATTACTCAGGCATTTCAGCTCATATTCATATTAGGATTTCCACGACTACCAATGTAAAAGCCTAAATGTACACCCAAATGAAAATATCAAGGTGATTCAAATGAAGCAAGCTAGTTTTTGATATATTGTGGCCAAATATTCTCGGCTTGCTAGGTTTGCACAGTTTTTGCCATGTGACATGGAATGCTATCTTGAACAAAGAGGGCTTGTTTTGGGTCAGGGAAGATGGAAAAAATCAGAGGAAAGACATGGACTTTGGTACAGATACTCTTAACGCCCATTCTCAAACCTACTGTGAGGAGGGAAGATGAGGAAAATTGTAAAAATTATCTTTAAGTTTTCACCCTACTCAAGCATATAACATTCAAACGAGGAAAAGAGTGAGTCAACCAAAAAAAACACCAGGTGGACACACATGTCTAATAACATGAAAAATGAATGAGTCCCACCATTAATGATTAAAACTGTTTTCGCAAACACGATTAGAAATACAATGGTGTTAATCTAATTAGTAAAGTTCTCGAAAGTTCTGTAGCCTTGCTGAGACAAAGACTAATAAAAAAAAAAAAGAAAACTTGTAAAACCTCTCATATAAATAAATGATTAAGCGAAAAAGAAGAGTTAAAAATAACGACTAAAAGATGTATACATGGAGACATATTCAACCTGTCATGATAAAGCGAAAAAGAAGAAGAGTTAAAAATAACGACTAAAAGGCGTACACATGGAGACTTATTCAACCGGTCATGATAAATAAATGATGAATGAGTAAGGCAACGAAAAACAACCAAATACTATAAAAGATGGGGTGACAAAAGAATGGGGAGAGAGGGAGACGAGAGGGAGTCGAGAGAGAGAAACGAGGAGGACGAGAAGGAGAAGGAGGAGAAGAAGATTTTAAGAGAAAAGAGTTTAAAGAGATTTTGTGAAATTCTCCTTAAAAGAGAATCTGATAAGAAAGTAATTTTAAGAGAAATTAAAAAAGGATTTTAAGAGAAAAAGGATTTTTGAAGATTTAAAGAGAATTTAATGAAAAGAATTTATGGAAAGTTTAACGAGAAACTTATGAGAAGAATTAATGGAGAATTTAAAAGAGAACTTTATGAGAAGAGTAGGTAAGAAAATATTTGAGTAACTTTCAATTTACGTTATTATAAGTACTAATGTATTATTATTTGTATGAGTTAATATTAAGAGAATATATATATTGATGAGAAATAGTTGCGAATATTGATTAAGGAAAATAAGTAAGAGGAGAAAAACCAGTCGTAAGTATTTTAATTTTTAGAAATTTGATTAATGCTTTAAGCGTTAACTATTGTCTGATGCTCCTATCGCGCTTTTACTATATCTGCGTTACACACTGACAGTCCTACCTCACTTTCTATCACTCTCTATATTTGCGCTACCATTATACTTACATAGAACCACCATAGTCACATTTAATAATCATCACATTTAACATAAAAACAAATAAAAAGAAAAAAAACATAAATAAAATCCACCGCCCTCACACTACCTTAAAAAAAAAGACAGCATTTTTTTTCCTTAAAAGGCAAATAGTCTGAAAATTATAACCAGTACAGATCAACTGTGAAATATTTTTCGGTTGAGAACATCAAAACTGGCGTTTTTTTCTTCTGCAAATGAACAAAGAAAAAATCAGACTCAGAACCTTTTTTTTTTTTTATTTCTGCTTCGAAATCTATTTCACAAAAATTTTAATTTTTTTATATTTGACTTTCCAAATGGGCTGTTTTTGTCTGAAGTTTTTATAAACTTTCGCGAGGTTCAAAAAGTGTGGATTGTTTAAAAACGGACAAGAAAAAAATAGTCTACAAACATCAATATATGACTATTAAAAAATAACTTGCAGTAAAACGTTTGCATTGGAAATTGGATTGGAAAAAGAAGCAGAAAAAAAAGAAAGGATAGTAATTGTAAAAACTGTGAAAATCAAAGCTAAAAAGAAGTTTCTATCAATACAAAAGAAGTTTAAAAGAATCAAGCTGTTTGACTTGATAAGAAAAAGCAAAACAAAATGGAACTGATTGGTTAACATCAGTGATATCTTTTTATGCGCTGTTTAATTGGAGTGATACAAAAAAAATTTGTATTTTATAAAAAGGATGTAAGTACAGTTTATGTTCTCAAACGATCATTCGAGCAACCCTATTGTTTAATGAACACCACTCTGTTGGTTAATGTCCCATTTATTGACTCAAAATAGTAATTTTCAAGCACCTATGACCGCAAATATATGTCTGTAAGCATATTCAAGCAAGCTGTATTGAAATGCCGTATCAATCATAAAATTGAAAACAATTACATTTACATTGCAGGTAAGAGAATAAAATATAATCATATTGATAGGATGAGTAAGCAATAAATATTTACGTTAAATAAGTTTCGAATTTTAACAAAGAAATTAGCAATTTATATAGTTTCTGAGAAAATACGGAGAGATATAATATTTATATTCATGCTGCATAAAATGTTTAGTTAATTTTAGTTTTCTTTATATATAAAAAAACAAAAAAAAAAAATTGCATGAAAGTAACTAAGATTTGAGCAAACCAACTTTGTTGGTCAGTTCAGATTTTTGTTTTATATGCTAAAAGAAAATAATGGTTTGAAACAATTTTATGAAAAAGAAACTTAAGGACGTAAAAACTAGGGGAAATAACTTTTTAAAAAATTTTATTCTTATACCTTTCTTTTTTAACTTTAGATTTACAAAATACAGATGAAAAATGGGTGAGTTAAATTTTAAAACCTGTTCATTTTCCTTCTCTGTTCATAAAAAACCTTTTAGCCTTTGCTGTTATTTACCTGTTAACTTTAAAGTTTACACAAACATTTCATTTCAGTACCAACTTTAAAAGGCTACTGTTATATAAATCATCGCTTTTTAGATCCAAGAAGTGATTGTGCTTAGTCCGAAAGACGAACTGAACATGAAAATAGTCGCCTTTGACGGTAAGCGACACCTTAGATAAATGGCATGCGAGTCATTAATATCAAATGAAGTTAAAATGTATAGTAATTGTCTAAAATAAAGCCGTTCACTTTTAGAAGCAGTCTCGGTGTGGAAAGTTGTAAAGAAAACTGGCTCAATCTCGTTGCATCACAATTCTTATATAGAAGTTTATGTTGAAGGGTTTTATCAGGTGAACGCTATGGTATTTGATTTTAGGTTGCTATGTGTTTGAAAAAGGATAAATAATTACGTAGGCTCAACATTAAACATTCACTAAAGCTGTTCTTAACAAATCAGATTTCAAAAGTAAATGCTCACGTACTCAACGTTTTTTACTGGTTACCTGAAAGTTAGTTTTTTTCTTTCCTCATTATAGCATTTTACTTTAGCTTGTCTTTTAGTTCTTGGATATAAGTAAATGTATTCAGAGGATCAAATCTTCCTGGTTTTATCTCTCTTATTTTTTAATGCTCTATTACTATATTTTAATACTTGCATTGAAACAAAAGTTTAAGCTTCTATTGACGGAGATCACGTATTGGCAAAAGTATCTGAAGCGTTTGGTTCCGTTTCATTACATAAATCTATGTTTGTAATGAGTCGCAACTCCTGGACTCTACAATATCTAGATCTTAATCTGTTGATAATAATAAACTTGTAATGAATTCAAAACCGTCAAGTGGTTGGACGCGATCTGTTCAATATTCGTGAAAGCAAAGTTATAAAAAATCATTTTCTTTTACATATTCTTAAACTAGAGAACTCTTTTGACTACTGTGAGACCACTGTCTATTCTATATCTTCCTAGCATTTTTGTGGCAACATTAAAAGTTTGTGCTGCTCACAACCGTCCTTTCTCTCATTTCTCTAAGGTTTCTTAAGGCTTCTTTTATTGCTGCAAACTGTTTTAGGTTTTAACCTTTTAATGTTTTTTTATTTTTATTTATGTATAATTTTTTCACATAGCTGCGCTTATCAGTCAACTCAACTGTTCCTGAATTTATCAGCTATCATCTAAAAAAAAATAACGAAGTTATTGCATCAAGAACGTGGAGTTCTAATCGAAGCACAAGTTCTCTTAGCATCGTGACGTATGCAAATAAAGGCGATCGTTTTTCTCTTTACAATCCCTGGAAAGGAATTCAATTCAAACAAAGTCACTAGTTTCTCAGCATACTACATCGGATCGTAACAATTTAATTCTTTTTGATCTTCAAAATATCTAAAGTTTTGTTTTATAAAACTGAAAATTTTTTAATTTCCTTTTACTATGGGTATTAGGAAATATTTTTTCTGAATTCAACTGCTCAACTTGAGTACTTGTTTCCATTAAACAACTTTCAGTTGTTTAATGTTCATATTTATATATTTTTTGAAAATGATTATTTTAAAAAGTTTTCATTGTTAGCAGTTATCATTTTAGCCCTTTATAAAATTCAACACTTTTTGTTTAAATTATTCTACTTTTTGTATTGTTTTGTTGCTGCAATGGGTTATAAAAAAGTTAAAATCAAACTTTCGTTTTTATTTTTATTTTACATACAACTGGAAGAGGAAAAGAGTTGTTTGGTGAGGTAAAGAATCGGATGAACTGTCGACATCGCACTTTTTTAACCGTTTGAGACGTCACCTCAAAACTATCCTTAATAGCCTCCTCTTCTTGATATTCCAAAGTTAATTTCACAACTCGCATTCCAGGTCTTGCCCCTAGTTCCAATAAGAAACGCACAAATGTCAACATTTTGGCTAATCCTGATGTTTCAGGAGCTGTACTGAGTGAACGTATGGCATAGAGATAATACTTTCGTATATGGAACAGTTTCAAAGGCGCTTTATGTTAACTTTATAAAGTCTCTTTTGCCACAAAAGCACTATTAATTGCCTTTAACCCATAGAAGAAAACATAAAGTATCCTAGTTTGATTATTGGGTTGACTTCAGGCTCCATAAACATGTCCCGCTGGTTGAAGAGAGCCAACAGGATATTAAGATTTTATGTTTCCGCTACAGAGCCATCAAATAAAAACGGGTGTATGTACCATCTTTGTTCCGCATCAAAATCCATCATTCAATTAAAGATTGGATGTTTTGTAAGGTCTTGAGTAACCTAAAGACCTTACAAAACACCCAATATTGAACCCTTAATTTTATATACTTATTTTTTAATTATTATAATGGTATGCAAGTGTATAACAGTTCGAATTTATGCTTCATAAGTTTTAGTTAAATAATGAAAAAACAAAGGATTTGTCGATTTTGGGGTTATTTCAGACTCTTTGCCAAAACAGAGGAAATTGTCCGTGGAGCATCAAATTTTGCACAATTATTAACCATATATAAACACGACTTTAAAGAAGCTTTAAATATATTTTAAAAAGTATGAAAATAGGGCAAATTTACTAAATTTTTGAAATTTCAAGTCCCTTCCAGAACAGAAGAAATTGTTTTAGGGTAATGAAATTTTAAAAAGAATTTACATATCGCGAGGTTAGAATTATTTTGTTCTATCTCCAAGTTTAAACATTGGGAGAAAGTTTTTGATTTTTTCTAAAAGTAATAATTGTTTAAAGTTTTAGCTAAAAAAAAAAATAATAATAACTTATGCTTTAAATAATTTATGTTTAAGCAAGTTATTTAGAAAAAAAATTTATAAAATAATGCGTATTTTAAAAGTTATTATTACTAACTAAAATTAACAACTCATTTTCTCCTAACTTTTAAAATGGGAGATAGAACAAAATAATTTTAACCTCGCGATATGTATAGAGACAACTTTTCCGCTCTACCCCAAAAGCATCATAAAAATATCGCTTTTTTCGAGCCCCCCTCATGTGCATGTATATACGGGAATACATTATATTAATTATATCTCAACTCTTTTAAAAGTCTGTTTTATGGATGTTACTTTATAAATATTTGTCAATTTCTAATCTGATTATGTGATCACTTTATTCAAAATGTATTTTCTTTTTATTACACTTTTCTTATTTAGGTCATTTTCTTTTCTAAGAGAATCACTGTTTTATTATATACAAATAGAAACTTAAAATATTCAGCAGCTTGAAATAAAAGAAAGTCATAAACAAACGAATACAAGCAACTACTAATACTATTGACTAATTATTATTGTATTGACTTTTATAGTTTATTGACTCATAGAAAGATATTAGATTGACTTTGGCTGAACTCTTAAAATTTTTACTTAAATGGCGAAGTGATTATAAAATTTTCAGCTTATTAAAACTTAGTTTTACTTCAAAAATACTTTTAAATAAGCTCTATAGTAAACTTAAGATTGAATTGGGCACGCTCACTGGAAATCCAGAAGGGACTCCTGTTGATGAATCCCATCATAAAATACCAGGTTTGGGCCGGATTTCAGGGAAATGAAGTAAACTAATGTATCTATTTTTTGCAATAAAAAATGTTTTTTTTTTTTTTTGAGGTATTTTAAAAAATGACCATGATAAAAAAAATTGTAAGGAACTTCTGTTTTTTTTAAGGAAATAAGGAAAAATGCGATAAATTTAAGAAATATTTAGGTTATATTGGTTTAATCGCATTTATAATAATGAAAGAAATTCTAATTTAAATTCTCAAAATTTTCAAAACTTCACTAAAAACACAAAATACATATTATTGATTATTAGCTGACCTTCCACGCTTCTCATCGAGTAAATATTTCTTTCAAAAGTTTGTATTTGAATCATTTCCTCCAAAAAGTTTTACACCCGAGTTTTTATCATTAAACCATTTACTCCAAAGAAATAGCAGGCAGTGATGTTTTCTTTAGGCCTAAATAAACTTAATGTGTAAAGTGTTTTCGCACCTTCCCTTATAAGAACACTCTTCATGCTCGGATTCAATCCAATATTTGTTTCATTAACATTGCTCAAAGCATCTGAGAACAATCACGGCCATGAAGGAAATCATTCTTTTTTTAAAAATGTAAAATATTTTGAAAACTTGTTTCTGCTAGCTTGTACCGTAGCTGATAGATTTAAGGATACAAAGATTTATTCCAGGATTGCTTTTAAGGACTGATTTTACCCTATATTCTGTTTGAAGTCCTTTTTATCAGAAGATTCGCGAAGTTTTCGAACTTCTGAAGCAGTTTTTTAGTTTTTAGTTTAGAAAGAAAGTTCTCTTGAATTTTTATGAATTACTTTAATTCATTCGAATTATTGAAGCTCTTCTCTGACAGTTGAAATTTCAGGGCACGGAAAAAATCAATAGTTCCCTGGAGCGATATCTAGAAAATACGGTATGTGGGGTAGGATCTCTCGTTCTAACCCTAGAGCCGTATTCTCGAACAATCTGCCTTTAGCCTTTCAGAATAAGGCAGATCAGTTTGCCTTAAAACTGGAAGCCGCCATAGTGAAACATATTCTGCCTGGCACAATGATTATATCTGATGGTTGGGAAGCATGCAGAAACGTTGATCTGCTGAATCATGGATCTTATGAACATTGTGTTTTAACTTATGATTGGAATTTTGTTAGGCCTAGATTATAACGAGATTCACAATCCTAGTTGAAATGGAAACATTTTTCGCGGACTTTTTGATTTAATTGCGCAGATATATCCAGTTCAGTTTACCAATATTTGAAACAATCTTTTTCAATTTAGTTTTTAAGTTATGTGAAGTGACAATAATTTTAGTGTCTTAACAAAATGAGTTTCTCATAAAACAAAATGTGTTTCTCATAAAACATATTTTAGGACTTTTGAAATGAAATTAAAGCTAATTTTGAAAAGCGCCCGAGGTTTTTGGTAACTTCAAGCACAGGATACTCAAGTGTACTAAGGCGGGAAACCAGTTTTTTTCTAAAAAAAAGCCGAAAGCTTTAGTTAAATTCGATCGGTTGTTTCGTTAATAACTTATGCACACCGCGGTAAGCTTCGCTACCGAGAACTTTATAATTTATGCAAACCGTATTTGGCGTCAATAATTTCTTTTGTATATATAAGCAATTTTTAAAAAACAGTTCTGTTGCGAATGACGCGTAAGATAATTTATATAATAAATTTACCGAAAACTACAACCGAGAATATTGAGGAAATATAACCGAGTAAAATACAACCGAGACTCATATTTATTACATTTATCTTTGGCGCAACCGAACCATAATTTATTTATAAATTTTTATTACTTTTTAGTGAACACGACTGAAAACTGTGCACAAAAAGTACGTGACAAACGTTATCACTTTTGTTTTTGTTCTATAAAAAACAAAGTTTTATTATTGTAAAACAAAAAAAAGATGGTTTTTATTTAATTTTCGAGCTCTATGTTAATTTAAAAGACTTTGTCACGATGTAATTGTATGGCTCAAAGCTCAACGGATATTCTGAAGCAAAATTTAGCCGAAAACGAGCGCTAATCTCTGTGCGCGGACAGGTTTTGTATTAAATATCGGCTACTTTCTAGCGCCTATCCTATCTCGTAGGTTACTTATAAAATATATATTTTAATTGCATCAAGAAATTCATAAAAAAATCTTTCCAACGGTACCAAATATGTGGCATTTTGTTTAACTTTTAAACAAAATATCAACTATAGCATAAGTACAGTTTTTGTTAAAAAAATCCTGGTTTCCCGCCTTAGTTCACTTGAGTAGTCGCAATAAGCACGATTACGAAAAATAGTCTCCAGATAATCTTAGTTTTTTTTGGGCTCATTATCTCATAAACAAAATATCATTTCTGTCATCATTTATTTGTAAATCATTTTCCGATTTTAAAATGCACCACATTTTTAAATCGGAAAACGATCCGAAGTACTGAGCAGGAAAAACACAGTTTTCAGAAAAAAGAAAAGAGCAGTTAATTTTGATCTTCGTAATTCTTATTTTTATAGTAAGCAACTTTGTAAACGTTTATGGCAAATAGCAGAAGGGAAGGGCGATGTATGACAGCTGGCTAATGTAATCTATATTAGAAGCATGAAATTTCAGCTAAGGTACCTGAACAGTAGAGATTTAAACAAAAATATAAGCTTTCCATGCGGTGAATGCTTACTTTCATAAAAACAGCAAGTCTTTAAAACTTTATGACAACCCTCCTTACGTACAAAGGAGGTATCGTTAGTGTGAAAAAAAAAAAAAAAAAAAAAGAAACTTACGAAATCAATCTAAAAATTTTGTCTTTCAACTAAAAAAGTAATCTAATGTAAACTAAAATAGTTTAGAAACAAAAAACGTTCCATTTCTCTTCATTTCCTTTCTTTCAAAAACTCAGCTACATTACGCTTTGTAACAGATATTGGTGGATTTTCCCATGTTATCCAAACACAGTGCTATTTTATATTTTTTATTCAATGTAGATGGGTGATTGAATCCTAAAATATCAGATTCCCTTTTTTTAACTTGAAGATAAACCTTTATAGCTTCACGAAACTTTCCCATTTCATTCAAACAGCTTGCTATTTGGCTATTTGTAACTAATGTTGGTTGGTAATTGATTCCTTATATATCAGTTTGCATTTCTTCAACTTGATAATAAACTTCTAAAGCTTCATTACATTTTACCATATTTTTCAAACAGCTTGCTATACAACTTTTTGTAACCAATGTTGATGGGTGATGTGTTCCTAATAAATCAATGTCTTTTTTTTCAGCTTGATAATAAATATCTAGAGCTTAATTATATTTCTCCAAAGTATCGAAACACAGTGCTATATTGTGTTTTGTAGCCAATGTTGATGGGTGATTGATTCCTAACATTTCAGTTCGTATTTTTTCAATTTAATAATTAATTTCTAAAACTTCGTTATATTTTCCTATTTTATTCAAACAGCTTGCTATACAGCTATTGGTAACCAATGCTGACGGGTAATTGTTTTCTAAAAAATTAGTTTGTAATTTTTAAACTTGGTAGTAAATTTTTAAAGCTTCATAATAGTTTCCCATGTTTTTCATACAGCTTGCTATTTGGGTTTTTGTAACCAATGTTGATTGGTGATTGATTTCAAACATATCAGTTTGTATTTTTTCAACTTGATAATTAATTTCTAAAGCTTAATTATGTTTTCCCATTTCAAACAAACATAGTGTATTATTTTTTTTGTGCTTAATTTTAGTCAAGATAAATTATATATATATATATAAATATATATATATATAGTTTATCTTGACTAAAATTTATTTATGTTATATGCTTATAATAATAATACTAAACATCAATACTTTTCAAAATATTCAATTTGTAGTCACATTAATATACTTAAATCATATTCATTGTGATTTGGATTTTTGATATTCACTTAAATTGATGCATTCGTATAAAGAAAAGCATGGTTGACAGACTAAAATCTGATTACTCATGCAAAGTGATTGGAGGCATTTTCGACATTCGTATTGAGGTAACCTTCTTACACCCGTTTCTAAAGTGCACTTGACACATCTACGTTATTTTGAAGTTGTAGAAGATTGTGATTTTTCTTGATCAACTCTTGGTCGGAATATTTGCCTCCTAATACGTAGACTAAAAGGTATTCCAAGGATATTCATGCTTCTTCTCTCTAGGTGTTCCAATACCAAGTCATATGGCAACTCTTTTAGAAGTAACCTTCTTCGGTTTATTACGAGGCTATTCCGAATATAAATTACTTGCGAATTGATCCCAGTGATATTTAGTATTGTATACTTAATAAATTAAATTAAGTTTCAAATAAAAATCTATATAAAACTAAAATGTTGTTGTACAGTAGCCATTAAGTCATTTCATTCCACTGTTGCAGAAACAGGCATTAAAGTCTGATTCTCCTACTTGTAAAAAGTATGAGGCAAAGGTCTTAAAATCATGGGGTAAGCAGAATTTAAGATATACATTTTTTTAATGAACAACGTATTATAAAATTTCATATATTTCATGTAATTAAGATGAATTTGAGAAAATGAACAATCAATTAAATACCCTTATAAATGTTGTTCCACGAAATCAGGTAACTTTAACTTTGTGGTTATGATGAACATTTTTAAAAAATGCATTTTATAAATGTTAATTACTATTTAAAAATATTTTATTCTAGTTTATCAGCTTTTATTGGAAATATGGTTGTAAAAGTTGTTATGGCATTGAAGCACAACAGCAAGAAAGAGGTGTCTTTAAAGTTAAAATATCTACCGTTTTTCATCTATCCATTGATATATATATATTAGGGTGTTCAGAAAAATTTTTTTTTTGAAAATACGAGCTCCCTGGTAATTTTCCCATTTGACTTGATAAGATATGACCATTATTCAAATTTCAGGTCAATACCTGCTGATTTGACATTGCCACCAGCCTTTTAAAGTTATCATGAATTATTAAAGTTTAATCTTATTCATGAATTTGGGATGATAATGCAGAACATTAATTAGTACTTTTAATTGATTGCAACTATGAATCTAAACATAAAAAATGCTACTAGAACACAATGATATAATTAATTGATTTAGACCTTTATGCAAAATAAAATATAAATGTTTGAGATTCAAGTAATTACTAGTTTATGAAATGAGTAACAAAACAAAGTTATAGAAAACTTTAATTTCCTTATTATTTGTATATAACTAATCAATTAGAAACAATGTTACAGATATTAAATTAAAATGTTTCTATATTAGATTCAAATTCACTAAAACATATTTAGACTTGGAAATGCGAGATAAAATTTACAAAAGAAAACTTATAATAAAACAAAAACTGTATAAATTGTAAAAATATGTATTTCCATTATAAAAGAAAATGTTGGTAAGTTGATAGGAGCATCTATGGCGTTTGAAGATGTCAACCAAAGTTTTACATAGAATAAGCTTGTAAATAGGCAAAAGCGATGCAGTTTCTGAATCATATTTTTATCATAACCTAAGTACTCACTGATTGCATACATTTTAGCTGCATATAGAATGTTTGCCATCCATCTAGCGTGATGGAAAGCTCCTGACTTAAGCCATTGTTCTTCCTTTTTCACATTTTTCTCACCAAGGAGTAACAACGTGACATAAATGCATTCCCTATAATCATCTCTTATAAATGTATGTTCTTGAAGGGACAGTTTAAGAAAATTAATCATATCTTCTTTTGTGGATTTCAACGAATGTTCATTTACGTCCAGCAATTTAAAATTGTCATTCTTTTGAGGGATTGTGTCCCAAGATTTCTTTAATTTTAGAAATTCTATATTGGTCGGGCCTGTCGTTGGGCCAAACAAGTGTTTCCATACGGACGACAAAATAATCTCAAAGATATGGTGGCGACATGGTAAATAAAACAGCTTGGCTCAGAGCATCAATAGAATTTCCTATCAACCAATTATTTTGTGACTGTTGTCTTCTTGATATTGTTGATTCAGCCATGTCTAAAGCAATCACCAATCATATACTTACAATATAGTTAAGGTATATATATGTTTTATTCATTTATATTATAATATTCATATAACACATATAAATTATATTCATATTTGGTAGTTGTTTAAACTATATTAAGATAAAACTAAACCCATCCAAAGGAAACAAACAAAAGTAACATTAAACCCATTTTTGGATTCAACAACGTAAAAGTATTTGCTAACAAAAGGCTACCAACTATAATTTAAAAGGATACATCAAAAACCTGAACAATGCAATAAAACACCCATACTCAACAACAATCAACTTTTCAATGGAGTGTAGCACGAGGGGATTGAGTTAAGATGTCAATTCATGTTATAACGCAATTTTGCCACATACAATCCTGTTAATTACTATACAATTCACTAACAATATAATATATATATATTCAACTTATCATAAATTCTGTAGATATATATGTTTGTTTAGTGTTTACCAACTTAAAATGTGTAGTATAAAAAATTACATTAAATATAGGCTTTTATATGGCAAAAAACCATAAAAATACATAAATTCTATTAATTCTAGCGCACGGTGGCAACCCTAAACTTCAATTCAGGCTTAAAAAAATTTAACAATATGTTTATATAAACAACAGAAATGGGAAAATTGCCAGGGAGCAGAAAAAATCGAAAAAAAAATTTTCTCCATTGAATTACGGAACGCCCTAATATATATATCTATATCTATATATATATCTATATATATATCTATATATATATATATATATATATATATATATATATATATATATATATATATATATATATATATATATATATATATATGTATATATATATATATATATATATGTGTGTGTGTGTGTGTGTGTGTGTGTGTGTGTGTGTGTGTGTGTGTGTGTGTGTGTGTGTGTGTGTGTGTGTGTGTGTGTGTGTGTGTGTGTGTGTGTGTGTGTGTATGGGCAATTCCACTCAAGTGACGGTCGTAACATTTGACACTTTTTTAGCCATTAAAAATTAAACAAGAATGGTATTTACATGAAAGTTTCCTGAAATGTTAAATACTATTTTATAATTTAGTATGCAAAAGTTAAATCATTCAACTGTTCAACTTTTTTGAAAATTCAGCTTAACGTAGCGTGACGGTCGTAACGAGTACTTTTTGACAAATCTAAACAAATAAACTTTGTCAACCTTTATGCAGCAATCTACACAGTGAAAAAAGAAATCCTTTGCTGTTGTTTAACTACACATTGAACTTTCTATATGGTGAATTTCATTGTTTTTGCTTGAAGTTTTCCGAGAATTTTATTAAGTTTTACTGTGACGGTCCTATTTGTGACGGTCGTAACTGTGACGGTCGTAACGAAATAGTCAAAAATGATAAACAACAAAAAACGCAATCAATTACATAATAAAAGATGAATGATTATAAAAACCAATTAAATTAAATTAACTAGAGCAAACTACAGTTGATTAATTACAAATTTTAAGGAAATACCCAGGATATATATACAGCTTCATCAGATCTTCTATTGTTGAGTTTACACGGTATAAAGACTTGGACCTCGCTCCATTAAATTCCCAACGGCAGCAGCAGCAAAAGTCATTTCGTTCAAAGACAGCAGTCGATGAGCTAGCAACAGCCATTTTCGTTTATTAAATAAAATTTAAACGAAAATGGCTGCTGCTAGCTAATGATTAAAAGCATTAATTAAATCCAAAAAAAAACACGGGTGTCTTGTTTCAAATGACATGGTTTTATAAATAATATGTAATTTTGAGAAAAACATAGTTTAAAATGCAATTCTTTAGAAAAAGTTATTGTAAACTTTTTTTTGATTTTTTTTTAAAAATTGATTTCATATTATCTAATTCTGAAATAAGTATAAGTAGAAGTTATTTTCATCAGTTGATAGAAGACAAACTATGACAACTGGGTCATTTGAAGACGTCATCCAACTTACAAAAAACCGTTCGAAAAAATTCGTCATCATTTAAAAAGTTCGTAAAGATTCGAGTCATGGCCAACTATATTCACGGCCGATTATCTTATATTTTTGAGGGGGAAGTTAAGAGACCGATTTTTGTTCGAAAATATGGCTGCACTAAATATCTAATTTTTAAAAAGCAGCTCAACTCTTAATTATTTACTTACATTTCTTCAATGTAATAGTGGCTATTGCTGCTTATTTGTATATATTTATTCAAGATATATTATTTATCAAAGATTTGAAGATATTTATGTAATATTTGTTGGAGGTTTGTAGTCATTACAAAAATACCAAAGTTAATTGGCGCTACTGCAGTTTCTCTCCTGCCCTCCCCCCTTTCCTTTTTTTTTTTATGATTGAAAATGATAGAGAATGTTATACTGATTCAGAAAATCAACGGATCGTGTTCCAAATCGAAGTCAAAGTTTTAAAAAATCCCTCAAAAAATCCTAATATTCACCATTTTGAGAATAATTGTTCCTATAACATATGCTGCTGTTTAATCTAGAGCATTTCTTTTGTTCAATTTTAATTCATCTAATTCATTAGATGAATTAAAATCGAATAAACAAACGAAATGAAACGGAAATTACTATCACAAAGTAAAGAAAAAAAAAAGAACCAATGGGCATTAGATATCGTTTTTTACAACAATTAAAGGAAAAAATTAACAAAAAGTTTAATAAAAAGCGGTTGCGTAGATAGGTGGGGGGCAGATGGGGTGGCTAAGCTTTTTTGGGGGGTAGCAGATTTATATAATTTTTTCGCATCCTTAACTGAGTAACATAATACATTACTTAACATTTTCTTTTAAAAAGCATCAACTGGTTACTGTAATGAGAAAAAGGAGACATTGATGAAGTGCTGATACATAACGTAAGCTAAGAGTTAAGTTAATGTCATACAGCAAATTAGGTTTATTTTTTAGATACTGTGGTTGAAATAAAGAAACAGCTACGAATGATATTCTTCCGCATGGCTCAATCTTTATAAATAACTTATCTTTACAAGATTAACTACTTATAAAACATCTTTTTACTAATTGATCAGCATCATAAAAATATTAGAGATTGATAAAGTTAAACCGAGGTGAGGATTTTAGGATGATTACCCGACTATATAGACTTTTACTCGATTAGTAGGAGACCCATGCACAGTGGGCCCAGAGGTGGAAATAGAGAAAAAAATTTTGTTTGAAAAAGTCTATAAAAATTATTTATTCAGAAAGTCAGATAAATTTGTGGATAAATAAAAAAAAAATTATGTTTCTAGCTAATTTCTAAGTGATGATATGCAATTTTGAAGTTGATGAATTTCTTATTTTTTTGTGTATCAAAAAAAGTTTACTAAATTCGGTTTCCATTCAAAATGAATTTACCGACATGAAAATTGATAAACCACTCATGTAAAAGTTGTTTTTAGTTTGATATGGAATATATTTTTGAATAAATAAATTAAAAATATGTTGTTTTTTTTTTTTTGTTTTTTTCTTCAAAGCTTTTAAAACTTAATTATGTAATTATATTATATATTTATGTTGTTGTTTTTTACAAAAAATCAGATTAAATCTTAGGTTTTTTTAAAAGTGCTAACTTGCCTCTACTGTGTCATACATTTTTAAAATATTTAACATTTCTTCTTTTCAAATATTTTAAGGGGAACTGAGGCAAGTTAGCACTTTTTTTTATTTACATGATTTAAAAAAGTTGAACAGAGATTATTATTTTTTTCTTAAAATATGTGAATATTTTATTTTTGGTTACAAATATAAAATTTTATATTTTATATTGGGTATGATTTTGTGTTTGTTTTAGCAGAAGCAAAGCAAAATAAAAAATAAATGTAATGGAGGAAAATAAAAATGTAAAATACATCACAGAAATAGATTTATTCACACAATTTATTAAAGCTGACAAAACTGTTAAAGTCAAATTCAGTAACATATTCAGCCATTAAAGAAATACTTTATAAAGATTTTGAACTGTCAGTTAAATCATTGGAGTTTGAAAATGTGTGTGAAAAAACATGGAAACGTTATAAACGCCTGAAAGAGAAGCATTTCAAGAAAAATGGATATGCATTTATACTTTCACAAGCATCAAAAGATATCATTTATGAAGCAGAAGTTGCTTACATGACAGAACCGTGTTTTTCAAAACAAAGAAAGTCTTTTACAGAACTGGGTGATAAGATGAAAAAGGAGAGGACACAGGAACTTCTCAATTATATAAACAACTTTATCACTAATGAGTGCCCAGAGTTGCATGTTAACCAGTTATTGAGTTACCTCTTATATAGAGTTAAGACACAAAATAATAAAAGTATGGCTCGTGTTGGGAATGCTATTTTTACAGGCCATATGGAAACAACAGATTTCTTTAGCATAGATGAATCCATTGCTCTAATGCATTCTCTTACATTAAGTAAAGAGCAAATGAGAAAATTAAGATTTCTTTTTGCTTCAAAAGGCATATATTTTCCAACAACCAATGAATTGCTTGAAAGAAGAAAAAAACTGCGCCCTACAATTAGTAATGTTTTAACTGGAAGAGGTGTTTCTGTTCAATACAAAGAGCTTGTAAAAATGACAATTGATTCTGTTTTGAATATAATTAAAGATTCTTTTATTCCAGTAGATGGCGATGAATATCAGATGCATTTTAAGGATGGTTGTGATGGAGCAGGGCAACAAGTATCGATGAAATCAAAAGAAATGATTGAAAGCAAATCAAATATGTTTCAATATGGTCTTATTCCTCGGAAACTAATATGCCATCGAGATAGTAAAAATATGACCCTGTGGCAAAATTATTCACCAAATGCATCGAGATCATTACGTCTTGTGTTTTTGATAAGAGAAACAGAAACTAATCAAGATTTGCTAGATCTTGTTGTCCCAACTACTGATAATGCACGAGAAGAGTTAAATGCTGAAGGAATGTGTTGTCTATTTGGCAAAAATTATATCAATGTCAAAATTTATATTCAAGATACAATGAAGGATTTAAAATTTAAACGACTCATCAGCGGATTAGAAGGTGCAGATTGTATACTTTGCAAAACAAAAACTACTGAATGGACAGATATTAGGAGAGTTAGTGAAGGATTTCCGATTGATCGATCATCAGAAGAAACTTGGATGCTGTACGAAAAGCTAGTTAATAAGGATGGTATCATTCCAGCTAAAACTGGAGATTTTGCCTCACGAACAGGACTTACTAAAAAACCACAAACCAAATCTGATCAAAAAAGCATATGTATAACACATTCATATATAAATAGCACTACCTGGTTTTTAAAACTACTTTATCGGTGTCAAATAGATTATAGACTTTGGGTTACAAAAACTGGACCACTTGGTGAACCAATACGTAATGCAAAAAACAACGTTATTACTAAAATAAAAGAAAACACTGGACTGCGATTAGATATGTGTTGTAACTCTGGTGAGAAGGGAGGGACATCTACAACAGGGTCACAAGGCCGTAGATTTTTTTCTGAAGAACTAATTTCTAGCATAAATGATCTATGCTCTCCTATGTACAAAGATAGCATGTTACTACTACATTCTCAAATCAGTATAATACTTCGTATAGTTTCTTGTCAGCGTAAAATTAAAATAGACAAATTTCAGGAGTTATGCAATAATGCTACACTTAAAATTATTACAAATATGCCATGGGCACAAATTAACCACACTCTTCATGGAGTCCTTCATCATTCAGCTGCTTTAATAACTCTTAATGATGGTTATGGCCTTGGCAATTTATCGGAGGAAGGTCTTGAAGCAAATAACAAAGATATTAGAAACTATTTAAAACTTATCTCTCGTAAGACATCAAATCAAGAACAACTTACAGATGTAATGAGTCGTCTTTTAGAGAGATCGGATCCTTGTGTTTTAAACCGAATTATCCATTCGCATCCTCCAAAGTTATGCCAAGATTGTGGTTCAAATGAGCATACAAGCAGATCTTATGAGCGTATGATCTCATGATGATATGTTTGAAAACCTTATTTATGATTAATTATAAAGTTATTAACATTATTTACTATTTTAACTTTTTATCTTCAAATATATGTTGCAAGTTCAAATCATTAGAACTCTTTTCTCATAATTTTATTGTACTAACATTATTTTAAATCCAAATTCTACAGAATACTTGTTTTTAAATACTAAACTTCTTATCAATAGAACAGTAGAAACCAGACCCCTATATTATTTAAATTTTTGAATTTTATTTTCTTTAAGTATATCTTATAAATTACTTTTTTAATTGTCATTTTAAAAAAAATTTAACTTTGAGTATTTATCAAAAAATACTAATTTATCAAAAATGACCAAATATGGTAATTTGAACCCAGTCCACAAACTTAGTTTAATATCAAAAATTTGAATTTTCCTATAACCAGCAAAAAAATATCTTTCTAAAAAGTCCTCAATGAGTTTTCTAGGATTTCTTAATCATTAGTTATGATCCTATTTCCAAAACTTTGCCATCTGGGCCCACTGTGCCATAGTCGATTAAATCGACTATTCAAATTTTCAAATTTGACTTTATTCGACTTTCGAAATTATTAAAATTTAGTCAGTAATTGCTCAATTTTACGTGAATAAAAACTTAAGAAAAGTTCTTTGAGCTTTTATTCCCGTAAAGCTGACCAATTACTGAATAAAAGCAATTGCTCATTTTTATTCACCCGGTGTCACGTTAAATAAGTAGCCCGTTAAAAAAGTAGACAAAATGTTGTATCTGCGCATGGGTTAATTTACTGATACTTATTTAACGCCTATAGGCGTTAAATAAGTATACCGTTAAAAAAGTAGACAAAATGTTATATCTGCGCATGCGTTAACTTACGGATACTTATTTAAGGCCGTTAGAGGCGTTAAATAAATATCCCGTTAAGAAGGTAGACAAAATGAGCAATCAAGACAATATTATTAACACCAAACGTAATTTTAAACTTAATTTTAAATTTCAAATTAAGTTAAGATTAAGTTAAAGTTTTATAAAATCCTTATTGAAAAATATGACTTTAAAAATAATCTTATAAGAACTTAATATTTGCAAACATATTTAACGTAACAATACGATAAATGAAAATTCCTAAATTAGGATCGCCGCACTTCCCTTGATTAACGATCTTATATTGTATTGTGTCTTATGTTTATAGATTGTGATATAAATGTTACAATAAGTTTGTATTTTGATATCTGGCGCGCACCCCACACGGTGCCTCCTGGATAAGTAATGTTATCTGTTAATGTAATAGTATTTCTAAGAGTTATTTTGATTAAAAAAATTTTTTAAAAAAGCAGCTTAATCTATAAATTTTCTGTTGATGAAAATTTTCATATAAGTGTAAAAAGTATAAAGTCTATTACACTTAATAAACCTAGGAATCTATTTCTGATCTGAAAAACGAGTTAAGGGTTTGAAATTTAACGAGTTCTAGGTTTTGATCTAAACATGATCTCAAACCTTCCATAACGTTACATTTAAAAACCAGCATTATCCAAATTAAACCGTCCAAACACGCTTACATGGGATAATCTGTAAGTGATTAAAACATGTCAAAGATTAGAATAACGTGGAAACAAAATGAGAAACGTAAAAAAAAGACATGATAACATTAAATTGTTAAAAATTTATTTTCCAAAATATGTTTACATTCAACTTTGTATTGTTTTTAAACTTGTGTCCATTTAAATATACCTCTCCTAGATTGTTGGTTGTTTGCCTTCTCAAATAAACACCAGGGATCGAGGTTTACCTATCAAATATACTTTTAACATAAGCGATGGAATCTTTTTCTTTAATTACTCCTAGCCATAAGAGCTTAAGTTGTCGCACCTAAAACTCAAAAAAAAAAAAAAAAAAAAAAAAGAAGAAAGTTTTCATTATAACTATAATCAGAATTATTTACCAGATAATTATAATAAATTGACAGATGAAACAAACAAAAACACAATTATGGTTAAATTTAAAAAAGTACTTGTAACCTGAAATGTAACCAGGCAATCTAAAGTGAAATATAAGAAAAATAATATTAGAAAACTATTTTTAAGTTTTTTATATTTATAATTTATATTTATTAATTACAACTTTTACTTAATAGTTAGAGTGATGATACAACTAGAATTTAAAATACAGTAACAACTTTTTTTAAAATAATTAAATTATCATAATAAATCTAATTTAAAAAACTCTACAATAAACTCTAATATAAATTGAGTAAACTCTAGTCTAGTTCCATCTTTACTACTTATAACTCTAGTTCTAACTCTAACTTATAACTACTACTTGTAACTCTACTTGTTGTATCTCTACTAATAACTCTTATCTAAAACCGAATCAATCAAAGACACTTAAAATTAGTTTTTGTTTAAAATAAGTTCTTGTTAAGAAAATATTTTTATATATTTAACAAAAAGATTTCAAGCCATTATGCTCACAAAACAAAAATTAATAAATCAAATATCTAACGTTTACTAAGGTTTTTAAAAAAATTACTATTGCAGTGACAGAAATTATCACATTGAAATGATAATGAACATACTTTTTTACAATATGATAAAGAAATGTAAGGAAATATCTCCGTTTTTTTTCTCTCAATACACTGCAGGAAATGAGACCTCATACTAATTTTATCCCAGATAATTAAACTAGATAATCAAAACATTTCATAAAGCAGTAGCATTTGCAATAGCATGAAGCCCACAATCATTTCCATTGTCTTGCTTTTGACATTTTATGACCTCCACATTCAAAGAAGAAATATATTCATTTATTAACAACGATTGTGCAACTCTGTGTACCAGTAATGGAACAGTGCTTTTATTAAATCTAGTAAACAGTGAATCATAATACTGAACAAACTTAGAAACATTTTCAGATGTTAAATTACTTATTAGAACCCAATGCGAATTTCTAACATTAAGTATCTGAACAAACTTTCCAGAAATAGTTTAACCACCAAAGTTTTTTGAATTAAAAATCCAAGAACTTTGAAATCCACCTACTTCAGGAAACTGATGTGAAAGAAAGCTTTGTGCAATATCAATTAAAGTATTATCAAGCCAACAAGATAGATGTTTTAAAACATCTATGCACAGCTTGACTGACTGCGCTGATAATGTTGAATAAAAATTATTATCTACAGAAATTGCAGGACAAACCAATCTTTTGGATTTAGATACACTTGTGCCAGTTAGAGGAGTTGGATGCTTTCTCTTGCTGGATTTCTTTAAAATTATTTTTAAATCATCTTTTTCAATTAATTGTTTAGTCATTTTAAGACAATAATCATGTTCTTTTAAAATCAATTGGGTGGACAATGCTTTTTTTCTGATAAATAAGGCTTTGTACATAATACAATTTACCATCTAAAGTATGTAAAAATTTAGATTTAATTCAATTATAATAATTATTTATTCAACAAAGTATAAATGTAATGTTTACATACCACATAGTTTGAATTTTTTGCATACTTTAAAAAAGATTTAAGCTCTGATTTGTAATATTTCATCCTTACATCAGAGAGATATTGTTTAACATCTTCAACAGAATAGTTATGAACAGGCATTTTTCAAATTAAATTCTTGACTTATAAATATGAAATTTAAGTAACTTTGAAGATTTACCTAACGGAACAAGGCTACTTATTTAACGATAGATTTCACCTACCTAATGGAAACTTAACATCATATCTGCGCAGAGCTGTCTACTTTTTTAACGGGCTACTTATTTAACGTGACACCGTGTTCGTGTGCTTGCGAGTGTAAGAATAATATTGGTCTTAGAAAAGAAAAGCGTTTTTATTATTGTTGTTGAGTCTCCTTCTATTAACTCTGCCATCACTATATGTACATTAACATTGTATTGATAATAACAATACAATACTAATGATGTTTGCCCTTGTGTAAGCTTTTTGATGTTATTGGGTTCGAGTTTTAATTTGTAATTTTGATTCGCCAGCGTATTTTTTTGGTTGGCAGACGATCCCATGGCTCAGAATCAGGTCAAGTTTTTCGTTTGCTGTAATTTGAGTATCAACACACAATTTAACGCAATTGAATAAAAAAGGCCGTCCGTTTATGCTTATTACACTTACAATAACCAAAGTTGTAAACAAGAACAAGTAATAATTTGTTTATTTACCTTAATCAATCTTACAATTATAAATAAAAGTTGTATAGATTTAAATAAATATATTTATAAATATTTAACTTATTTTTCATAGTTAACAAAGTGTTTTAGGATAGTTTACAAAGTGTCTTATTTTGGTAGCATTCCGCTAGCTTTGACTTTTTTTAAAAGTAATTTGACTAATTTTTTGAACGAAGCCGTTCAAGCACCCATGTAAGTTCATAATTAAGTTTTTATTGAATTTTTTAAATAAATTTGATTAAAATAAAAAGATTATTTTGCTGACTAATATTACCAAAATGTTATGTTTTGCAAAATTTTATACAAATATTTAGATTATTTTTATAATTATATAACTATATTATTTGTGTAAACATTTCAAAGTAGTGTAAAATAGACTTTTCTTTGTTTATATAAATTAGGAAAACAAGGTAGATACCTATCACCAGTAAATATATACTTAATGTTGGACGAAGTAGTACTAACTGACTTTTATAAAATCTTATTTTTGTTAAAGTTAATTTAAGTAAATATTTTATACCATCAGTAGTAATATTTGGTTTTTTCAAGCAACTTTGAGACGCATTTTAAACAATATTCTCTCAGTTACAGGTTTTTGGTATATTTTGATTTGTTATGTTACTTTAATATTATAGTGTAAACTGTTTTGTTAGTCAATATACAATAGACAGAAGCATAAATATAACCTAAAATCTAAGATTTCGAATAGGTCTTAATAATAGCCACTCGTTTGAGCCATGGCTCCTATTTGTAACAGATGTGGGTATTATTAGGACAATAGTTTAATTTATTGTGTATACAGACTATATTATAAACTATGTTATAGTTTATATATAAACTATGTGTATATATACACAAAGTATATATGTATAGACTATATGTATGTATATAGACTATATTATAAACTATATTATAGTTTATACACAATAAATTAAACTATTGTCCCAATATTACCTATAATTTTATTTACTTTACTGCGTATAATTACTAAGTATAATTAGATTTTACTTTACAGTGTTTATTATAAGAGTTTATTATGTTTGTAATGTTTGTAATTACGTAATTTCATTAGTTTCATTAATTTCAATTTTATTGTATATATATTTATAGTAATATTTAGAATAATAACAGTTTATAACCACAATTTATAAACAAACAATAGCATAAATGGTTTTAAATTTTTTTACAACTTCAAACATAATTATGTTCTTTTTTTAGTTTTCTTTGTCATCATTTGATTAGTTTGCTTTCTGTTGAAACATGGTTTTAATTTTGTAAATTTAATATGATGTTAAGTTTACTCTATTAATCATTAGTCAACAGTTAGAGAGAAGCCGGAACTTAATTTGGAAATGCTGGGAATTTATCTTTTAATCAAGTTAAAAATAATTTTGTTTACTGGTAGCATAGTAAAACCAGTTACTATTATCTATTGCGTGTTTTTTTACTTTTTTTAACATTCTGCTTTGGAAACGCTTTCTTCCTCTCCCTCTCTCTCTTAGATGAGAGGGAGAATTAATAAACCTTATGTAATTACTGAGCTCTTACGTATTTCTTATTACCACAATTGATAATGACCAATTATAAGAAATATCTTACAGTTTGCTTGGTATTTTATGATATTGAATTATTACCATTATTTAATGTATTAATTATTGCATTAATTAATAATAATTTGTCTGTATTTTTTGTTAAATGTTAATTGTATAAAAACGGACAAAAATATATGTACTTCATGTTTTTAAGTGACAAGTTCAATATTATACTTAAAAACCAAAGCACATCTTTAGAACAACTCATCAAGACTCGTCAAGAAAGCAGAGGTGTTTTATCCCAGAAAGCAAGAAGCGCGCTGTAATGCAAAAACTGGCCACGCAAGGCCATTTTGAGGTTTACATTTCTAAATTTTAGAAACGTAAACATTAAAAAAAATTTCACTTCTGAATTGATTTCTTTACTTACCCCATATGTACTCTTGTTATTTTTTTAAAGTTGAAATTAACTTATTTTTGTTAACCTAAAAGTCAAAGATAAGAAGGCCATTAGAACTCTTCACCACCCTGAGGTGGTGAAGGGTTGAGGATTAAAAAGTTTAATAATTTATTGTTTTTAACAAAGTATATTCAATTTATGTTTAACAAAGTGAAGCATTAAAATTACAATACTTGCATGTGATTTGAATTTCTTTATTTTAAAGAAAAAAGTGTAATTTATTAGTATTTTATTATATTTTAGTATTTTAGTATTTTATTTATTAGCTTAAAGACTTCTTTAGACAATGTTATGTATATCATTTTTAGCTTAAAATAAAACAGAAATTAATCATCAACCTACATCAGCGTACATCTCAAAAGAAGATAATAAAATACTACTTGTTTTATCTTCATCTTCAATTAGCTTCGTAAAGTCTAAATGTGATGTGAGAAAGAATTTTGGTGAAATGGACAGTAGATGTGCTGGAATTAAAATACTTAGTGATCAATGCTACAATATTCATATATAGCACATGAATTAAGTAATTGAAAATTTTGAAAACGTTGAAGGTTAAATTAAAAATAAATTGTACCACTATAATTCGTTGAAGTTAATTAACATAAGGAAAAAATATGATTTTTCGATATCTCAAAGGTAAAATGAAAGTTTAATTTGAATTCAAATTTTTGGCAAATACTACAAGTGCCGAAATACTATAAAGTGTATAGCTTACAAGTATGCTAGAAGTTATAGAAAGCATATTTAAACTGTTTGGATTACACGAGTTAGATCAGCTTCTACTCGGTTATGCGGTAGATTGATGATTATGAAAAGGGCTTTAATATATGCAATTGTGCGATTTGTCTGTGACTTTATTTAAAGATTGTTAGAAGAAGGATAGCGAACTATTCAATTTGGTTAAGTTATTTTTTATATACAACAATAATTTTTTTCTTATTTTTTTTGTTGCAATTTGACAGTTTTAACTTAAGGTGGTAGAGCACAATTAAAATACAAATATTTGATCAAAATATGAAAAAAAAAATTTTTCATTCATCTTATTTAAAATTTTATCCTCTTTCTTTTGATGTTAGTATGAAACTGAAACTATTTTTGGAAATGTGTTAAAAATCTACATTTGCAAAATTATTTACCTTAGCAACGCCATAGCAACCACAAACATACCCTCGTTTATTATATACGTTGAGCAAAATTGCAAGCTAATTTGTCTTTTTGTTGTGTCTATCATGCTTTTTATTGTTTATTTATCAACTTTGCTTTTAAAGAAATTTGAATTTTGAGAATTTTGTTTTTCTTTATTTTGTACTTATTTTTGTTTTTTCTGCAAGTTGAGTTTTTCATATTTTATCAAGATTTCAAAACATGATTTTTTCTGATTGAATAAAGCTTTTGTTCTGAAATTTTCAGGACATATTCCTAACAACATTAGAATTCATTTGACAGATAGATTTTATTTAATTGTTTTTAAAACTCTATATTTTTAGTTTTAACTTCTTTAAACTGCTTGTAAATCGTACTAAATTTAACTTATCTTAAAAAATAGGTCATATCTTTACATATAAAAGGACTAATTAAAATTCTATCTGTTAAATGGAATAAAATAAGTTCATTAACAGATCTGCAAAGTTTAATTAATGGTTCTTAAGTCTAACTCAAGTTAACGTGTTTTGAAAACATAAGAATTAGATCTTTATTTACACTGTTTTTGCGCCATTATGGGTTTTTGGTAAAGTTTTTCAAATTTTTTTTTTTGCAAAAACATTTCATTTCTCTTAGTGAAGCATTTCTGCATATTTTTAAAACTATTTTTTAAATCTTTCATGAAAAGTGTCTTTTTTGTGCTCTACCACCTTAATGCATTGGTTTATTTTCAAAAATTTGAAATTTTTAATAGTATAAATAAATTTTAATAATTTGTCCGGTGGAGGTTGAGATTGTTGTCGACTTAATTATTATCGAGTCTTTAAAAATATTTTGCTGACCAAGACAATTCCGTGAAACGATCTGGTCTCTAAATCATCACATAAGTTGAATTTAAATATTATTTTCAGTTTTAATGCCAAATAGTTTGTGCAGAATATTTTACATGAAAAAATATAGACCTAGACTATTTTTATTTTATCTAAAATCACGATCGCTTGTCCAGATTAGATTATGGTTTTTTTTAAAGAAATGAACTTCATAGTTTAATAATAGTCTGATCTATATATTTTCAAACTGAAAATACTTAGAACCGATTATATTTTTAAACGGGTTTTTCTCCTTCGCCAATAGAACCCGTTTTTATCGGTGAAGGAGAGTGTCTAATCAGTAGACTTGCTATAGTCAAGATATCGCTAAGGTCTGCAATGCAAGTACTTGCAAAGTACTCAGTTAATTAGGGTTCTATTTCCTAATTTTATGCGAGTTTGTATGTTGTTTTAAACAAAGCTCAAAAGAGTTAACTTAATTTAGAAATAAGCTGTCCAAATTAGGCACTAGCGTCAATGATTTAACACTGCAGAAAAGACTTTGCATACTTTGCAAATGTAGCTTAATCCTAGAAACAGTCCAAACCATAATAAAATGTCAGAAGATTTTTAGCATGAATTTTTTTAACTGGCATCGACGACCTGCAAGATGTAAAAGTGGAAAAGATTGCATTACATTTTTTTTTCAAGCACAAAAGAACATGACTTCTAAATTGTTTTTGATTGAACCAAATATTTTCAACAGGGTTTTTGTTTGATAAAATAAATTCAATGAAAGCCAGTGAAAACAAACCGCAACCTACACACCTTTCTTTCTGCTGCACTGGTAAAACATTTACTTTGATCATGGGTTTATTGTAATTTAATAGATGACATATTTGCTTCTGTGTAGCTAAGGATAGATGACCCTGAAAGTTACTGTCTAGTACATTTATTTCTCCATATTCACAACCATATGTGCTAAGAGCAAGCCAATGGTTGTTCCCATTATGAATAACTTGAACAAATGGTTGTGAACCTAGAACCTTAAAAAATAATTTTTGTCCTAATATTGGATCTTGAAGTCCATTTGATGTTAAATGACTTTTTTTAATCAAGTTTTGGAAACAATGTATTACACTATCAGATAACATTCGGTTATTTAAAAGATCTTCTAAATCATTAGCTAAAAATTGTGGAAAAGTTGAAATTGCATTTTCGGTGTTACTTTCAGAAGCTACATTTCCAATGGTTTTGTTGGTTGTAAATGTAATATCCCCTGTTATTTGATCACCTGTAATGATACACTCTTGTATTGGTGCTTCAGATGCAATCTAATCACTTTTAATGCTAGATGCTAAGTTAAACAATTCATTTTTCTTACCTACTCGATGTGCGGATACTTTTTTTTTAACAATAGGCAGATCGACTGTTTTTGTATGATTTTTGGCTACATAATCATGTGAATGCGTTGTTCTCACTGGTAAGCCTTTTTCCTTATTCCTTGCTTGATATAGATTTCCTAAAACATTTGAAAGCATTCCATAAAGATAATTAATTTCTTCTGATGTTTCATCAAAATCAAATGTTAAATTTTTAACAGTGCTAAGCATTTCACGCACTTCAGAGGATTTAGATGATTTTTTTTCTCTTTTAATTATGCCCAATTGATTTGATGGTAATTTAGTATAAACATTATTAACGTAATCATGACTATTCTTATTATCATGCTTGGATTGACATATATATTTGAACCATTTAAAACCATATCATTATTAATTATATGTAAATTTAAAAACGGAGATTGGCTGTATAACAACGATAAAGAATCCCATGACCATGTTTCTGGAAATTTTCTAAATACTAAAAAAAAGAGTTTACATAAGTAACATGATCGTAGCCAGTCTTTACAAGTACAACTCGGCATGGTATTTTCATCTCCAAAATAAACAGTGTAGCTTTTCTGTTTATTTGAAAAACTATTTATTGAAAATATTCTATGACCTTCCATTTTTACCCCATTTATATCAAAACTATTAGCCAAAGCTTGTTTCTTTAAACACTGTTTAACAAAATGATGTGGTCGGTTAAACAAGTATTCAGGTACATCTACACTGTAGCGTTTATATCCATGACTCATTTTGTAATTGGAATCTGAATAACTTAAAAGTAAATAAAAATCTTTAAGCTAACACAGTAACAATATAAGTAAATTACAGTAATAATAAAATACATGTTTTGACTATATACTAGGCATAGTCAGTTTCAAATTAAAAATTTTCCTGCATTATTACTATTAAAATATAAAATCAATTATAAAAATTTTATAATACTATTCTTACAAAAACAAACAAAAAAACCATTAGAGTTTAACAAACTTACAGTTTAAACAATATGAAAAGCAATTAATGTTGAGAAAAGAAAGGCTAATAGTTTAATGACGGCTTTTTAAAATTAATCATTGATTTTTTATTAACTCATTAACTTTATTTTAGGTACCCAAAAAATTTCCTATAGTCTTAACACAGAGCACAACAGAAGAGCATTTAAAAGGAAGTTCACATTTCCTTTTTAATCAATGGCACAAGATTTGTCCAGAGGTAGCTTTGAACCACAAATTTTTCGCTTGTGAGTCAGCAGCACACTGACATAATTAACTTGTTTTTTCATGTTTAGCTTTTTCCACTTAATGTACATACTTTCCTTAATTTTAAGGTCCCTTTTGATAACAGCAAGACAAAATAACCAAGCTAAAAAAATTTTCCTTTTAAATTTTGTTCTTGTCCACGTTAATGATCTTTGACAACCTTACATTTAAAGTAGCTCTTTTTGATGATGGCAGAGCTTTTTGATGATGGCAGAGCTTTATACTACTGTCTTCTCTTTTTGATTGCTTAGAACAGGCAGCCGATCTTGAATCTGATTTCACTTCTGCAACAGATTGGGGCTTGTAGTTGCTTGTAAACTTTAACCCCAACGAAACTCAGCTATTTACTGCAAACAACTATCGCAATACTGTTGTGACTCTTATGTTAATGATTCGCAACCCTCTCACTGAGTCTTCTTCTTTACGCCTCCTTGGATTATCGTTTGCTACTGATCTTTCATGGAAACCATATATACAATCCATTGCTAAATTAGCATTTGCTAAGCTTGCTTCTTTTTATCGTGCTTAGTATTTTCTTATTCCTGATTTCATTCTCTACCTCTACAAACCACTTATTTCTAATGATGCTTTTCTCTTCTAAACAAGGTCCAAAAACGCATTGTAAACATAGTTAAATCTGTTCAATCTGTTAAGCTTGAGCCTCTTTCCCATTGTCGTAAAGTTGCATCTCTTTATGCTCAAAAGAACTATCATCTCTATTTCTGTCAACTAACTCAATCTCGCTTGACTCGTCACTTAGTAAAGTCTCTTTCGTTTAATGTATCTGTCACTGCATGCTATTAAAACGTTTTTCATCTAGTTTTTTCCCCCACACTTTGTTTCCCCCAACTCTTTGGAATTCTCTGCCATTTTCATGTTTTCCTGACTCATACAACCTTCAACTTTTCAAGTCTTCTGTCAACTGCTTTCCTTGCTCTATAACTCTATTCTTTTTTTCTTGTAACTCCTAACTTAATAGTGGTTGCTTGCAACCTTGTTGGAAGTGAATCAAAATAAAAAGTTACTATTCCTATGTTTTAAATATCCCACAAATAAGAAAACACTCTTTTTACAATTTCAAAAAAAGAGGAAAAAACTGACAAACCCTTATGCTATGGTCTAAACATGTATTTTAATAATTAAATGGTTTTAACAAACTTTTAAAAGTTTTTATCTTTCTTATTAAAATTTTTTTGTTATTATAATTTTTTGATTAGAATTTTTTTTATTACAATTTTTATATATTTTATGCTATTGAGCAATAGAATCATTTACAGAGAAATTTATTTAAAAATTTAAAAACATTTACTAAAGATAATAATAAATATATAATATGAAAGTATATACTAACTGTTCAAATTTATCAGCAAAAAACTCTTCAATTAATAAGGTTAACATTCCAGTAATAGATGAGTTTTTGTGGCGCTGAAGATAGGTGTACTTAAAAGTTTCATTTTGTCTTTCAAGACCATTGTTGGTATTTAGATTGACTAATAGACGATCCTGGCGATAGGCCCATATCCATCTCTTAATTAAATGCAAAAAAAAGTTTGACATTTTTAAAAAAATTAACAAGGTTTAATATTAAACTCAGCCTAAAGCTATGCTATGTTCTAAACTATATGTTATAGTCTGTGACTATAATGACGAAAGTCATTGTGACAGGAATTTATGATCAAGCATGTAAGCATCTTATATATATTTAAAAAAAAAACAGTTAGTCATTTAACTTCACAAAATTTGAAACTAAGTTATTGTTATTAATATTGTTTACTATTGAATGTCAAAAAAATGTATTAAACATTTTGCAGTTTATAAATGTTAGGCAGCAAAATCCTTTGAGCAAGTTTTAAATATTCAGAAGCATGATAAAGTAGGCAAGCATGATAACACAATTAATGACACAACAGATGATTACAATAATTATGACGTAGTTTTTATTAACCATGTTATGAACCAAGCTTTAAATATGAAATAGAAATTGAGCACACATGCAATATATTATTTTACATAAAATCATCTGGCATAAAATCTGGTAATTATGGTGACTAAATTAAAAATAAACTTACTTCTTTGTTGCATAACCAATAATTAGTTATATACTTCTTAAATTTATGAAATTTACCATCCAACCAAAAATTTGAAGTATTTAGCTTCTCAATTGCTGCCTGTATTTCATTTTTATTTTGCGCTCTTGCAATGCGTCGCAGTATTGAAATTATGCTTCCTTTAAAATCTGAAAAATTGTTTGTTTTTTTGGAAAGCCATCGATCCCATGCCTGCTCTCTGTGGAAATCACATATGATGACATGACAACCTTAAAAAAAAGATAAATTGTGTAACTCCAAATTAATTCAAAAGGACAGTAATCAAAGTTACAGACACTAAGCATATTTACCTGGAAAAACAGTTTCTAATTACTCAATCTCTTCATTGCAATAGTCTGTCATACAAAAAGAAGGGTGAAAGGATGAATTCCAATCTTTTATGATAGTTAATGCTTCAGTGACAGCATTTTTCGTTTCATTTTCTGTGACAAAAGTGGCTCCAACTTGGTAATCTATGTTAGTCTTTACAGTTAAAAAAATAAGGGTAGGGAATATCTTGTAGTTCTGTAAGTAGCATTAAGAAGTATTATTTCATTTCCATACCACAAAAGAAGGTCTTGTTGCCACTGTGACTGAGATACAAACAGAAATGTAGAATTTTTTTCAAAATTTTGATTTACTGTGACTTCACATTTTTTTCGAAGTAAGACTTTAATGAATGGATCACTTTTTTTCCATTCATCACACTTTTTCAAGAGACATTCTTGATCAATCATGAAATACCTATAAAATTACCATACGCAAAACTAGCACTATATTATAAACATTGAGAAAAAAAAATAAGAAATTGAGTTAAAACTTGGAGGTATTAGTATTTATCAGTTACCAAAATATACTGTATCAAGAAGACACTGGTAAAATTTGTGATGAATTATAACAGTGAAGCATAGATTATGACAGTTATATCAGTATGCAAGTGGAATACAAGCATGTAATGAAAGAAAATATACATGAGAAAAGAGAAAAGAAGATTATTGGTTTGGAAGTTTATAAGTTTGTTGCTCAAATACAAAAACAAGTAAAGAGTAAAGCTATAATGAGTTATACTCATTATACCTTTATAACGAGGTATAATGAGTCATTATGGTTGCGTAGAGACATCTGAAAAAAAATTTTACCTTAACTTTTGTCTCATTTTAACAATATGCGATCTTATAGTACTAGCATATGGATAAAATCTCCTATTATTTGGAGGAGGAAGGTTTTCACTATCAAAAATATCTTTGACAGCAAGTCGAAGAAGGCGTTTCATTTCTCTTATGTTATATATTCCTTCCTTCACATACTCTTCTATTTTTTGAGAAATTCGCGGATCAATTGTTTGAGAAATCAACTCAGCCTAAAAATGTTTAGCAAAAAATAAAAAGGATATACAACATATACAACTATTATTTTGATTTTTTTTTTTTTCTGTTAATATTTTTCAGTTTAGATTCAATACATACCTGCCCAACTGGATGTTTATCATGAGAGGACTAATCGTCAATGACAACTACAATGGTTCGACTATATTGTAATTCATTTAAGGTTGAAGTTTTTAATTTTTGTTTTAAAAGTTTTGAGGCATTATTTTTTCGCAATACAGTTTTTTGTGATATCTAAATGTAACAATAAAAGACTTGAAACTTTTTGCTTTACTTTCTAGGGTTAAAATAGTTAATTTATTTATATACCTTAAATTCAGGAAAGTGAATTATTTCTTTCATAGTTATTTTAGCACGGAACTTAAACTTTTTACTATCTTGTAGAATGATATATTTTTTTTGAAAGCAATGATCACCCTTCTAAAATTAGTTAAGTTAACAAGTTAACAAATGAAATTATCTAAAAACATTTTAAAAACCTATAAAATTATCTTTTACATATTTTATGAATAAATAATTTATATAAATAAAAAAATATTATGTTCTTGTAATATTATAAGATTATATTTATATAATCTTATAATATTACAAGAACATAATATTTTTTTATTTATATAAATAAATAAATTTATAGAAAACAGTTAAAAAAAAAGATCAACTTACATCACAAATTTTTATATTTTTTTTCTAATTATTCTTTTTTGAAATATTTCTGTCAAACCCATGGTGACACTCTAACACTTTAGAAGAAACAACTATATAAGGAGTTCCTGAATAAGAAACAGAAAGATCTTCCCATAATACATTATGACTCTCTGTAATTGTATCTAAAAAATAAAAACATTCAGTAACTGAGTGCAAATTAAAGAATTTAAAATCCTGAAAATAACTTGAAAGTAAGAACACCTGAGTTCTATCTTACCTGTTTGACCAAAATTCTTATTAGCATAATACACTACAAATTGCGTTGTTGTTGCTAGTTCGTATTTTTCAATACATTTCAATGCCTCTTCGTGTGACTTAAAATGATAAATGAGTTAATTTTTTTCTCCTAAAACAAATGATAAATTCCAAAATTTAATGAAATTATTTTTTGTCTATGCTTAAGTGTTAACATAAAAACAAACCATTGTCAATGTGATTTACTTAGTAGATTGCATTGATAATGATTTGCAAATGTCCCAGAAATTGATTTTTTGCCAGTAGACTGGCATAAAATTAATTTCTTGGACATTTGCATTGTATTTAACAATTTCTAAAATATTAAAATAGTTTCAAAAATAAAAAATCTAAAAGAAATGCAAAGTAAAATTTGTCTAATTTCTTTTTTAGCTTAAAAGCTTTATTGATTAAACTTGATGCAACATAAAAAATTGAGGTATTACGATCAAAACTATAATCTAGATCTTCACTAAATTAATCTGTCTAAAATAAATAACCTTTTAAAAATACACTTCCCTCGGAGCTTTCGTCAGAGCTTTCCTCAGAACTGTTCAAATTTAAATTATTATCACAATTATTTAAAAATAGATCCATGTTAATATTTACTTTAATCCACCTCGTGATATTTACCTTAATCTACCTCGTGTCTAGTTTTATTTAATTTTTTCCCTAACAATTCGACGGCAAACGAAAAACTTGACCTGATTCTGAGCCATGGGATCGTCTGCCAACCTATTTTTTTAAACAGTTACATTCAATTAAGTAAGTTCCAGGATGGCTATTGCGTCGTAATTTAGGTTTGTTTTTACACGTTAGCAGTGATCTTAAACTAAGATTAGGTTTAAAAACTACTCTATATCCAAATTTTCTAAATATTTTTCTCAATTTTGGGGACAGTGATTTTGGTATTCACGGTAATGAAACTGTATGGAAGGTGTCACACTCGGATTGATTTTTATTTTCATTTAAGGACCGTTTTTTACTAATTTGGTTTGCAATACTTACCAGTTGGCGTTTGTCGTAACCATTTTCGTTGAACATTTGAATTAGAAATGTTATCTCGTTTTGTAAATGTAAAGCACTGCATATGGAGTGAGCTCTGTGAACGTAACCTTTAGGTATTGCGCTTAAAATTTTGAGGTTGTGAACTGAGTGAGGTTTAATTTTCGTAAGGTTTAAATATTCGTAATGTTTTCTTTCCTGTAAACTTAAAACTCGTAATTACCTTATTGTTTTATTTACTACCTTTACATGAGAAAGTTAATGCTTTATTTTCGCTTTCAATTTCGATTGTGTATTGTTTTGCAGGATGTTGTTTATTCAAAATAAGTTAGAATTGTTCTGCTTCCTGAACTTTTGAAAATCTAGCATGACTATCATCAACATATCTTAGATAGGATAATTTTAATTATAATTTAATTAATAACTTAATGATTTTGTTGATAATTTTACAACCATTTTCACAATCATTCGCACAAACACTAAACCCTTTTCTTGATTTAAAATCGTATGAACGTTGCTACTTGGGTTTTTCTTTTAAAAATGAAAATAAATAATAATGTTTGTCAATATCGAAATTTTATTTAAAATAGTATTTAAAAAGTTATATATTTAAAAACAAATAATGTATAACTAACTACTTCTTCGCTGGTTATGGTCATTTTGCAAACAAGTGCTTGTTAACGTTGACCTTCGAGGAGATTGTCGGAGCATTGTATTTGAAAATCCTTTTAACAGTTTAGTTTCTGTATCTTGATATTCTTTTTCTGTAAGACACTCGTTACTTCTTGGAAGTTAATTGCTCAAAGAATGACGCAAACTTAAATATAAATACTTATAAAATATGTAAATAAATAATCTGTAGAAAATAAAGTTTCATTAATGAACTTTTGAAAATCTAGCATGACTATCATCAACATATCTTAGATTGGATAATTTTAATTATAATTTAATTAATAACTTAATGATATAAAAATTCATAAACCATTCATAACAGTTTTCCAATCTTATTATTTCTATTGTTTGTACTTTAATTACATAATAAATGTTTTGTTCTATCTGATATTGTTTTTTTTATTTTGTTTTCTTATGCAGGATGCAAAAGCTATGAAACCTAAAAGTTATTTAGATTTACCAGGTGGGTTTGAAAATCTTAAATATCATGCATGTCCTTTCTTAAAAGACATTTGAATACTTAGTTTTCTTTTTTTTAAATCTGGAAGTTTTATTACAAAATAAATTAATTTTTTGTCAACATAATTTAAAAAATCCAATAAAAGCTAAAAGATTAATTAAAAAAATTAAACTTAAGTATAAAGTTTCTAAGAATTTCTTCTTATTACGTCTTATTAATTAAAATTTCTGAGAAAAGATTTATAAAATCCTTTAATTATTCTTTCAGCGCATTTCTGCTGTTTTCTAATTTTTAATTATAAAGTTTTGGTTAATAAAAAAACAAACTAAGTTTCGATCCTATTATAAAAACTAACCCATTATTGGAATAATTTACTTTCGCTTTCAGCAATACTTATTTCTTGTTTGTTTCAACTGGGAATATGTTAAAAGAAAATATTGTTAAGAACACCAAGCGATACAGCACGCGATGGAAACTTTGCTCAAAACTACCACGAAAACCAAAAAAATGACTCTTTGCAACACCAATCTTTACATGCTTTTAGTAATTATGTTATTACAAATCGGTATTTGCGTGTGGGTCGGCCAATTGCAGCTAAAATCCAATAAAGTAATGCTAAGTTTGCGAGATCTGCAAAATCAATACCGCTTGGAAAGAGATGTTTATGCAGGACAATTAAAAGTAAGTATCGGAATTATTCCCGGTTGGTTAGTAACATTTTTTTGTTCAAACAGTAATCGCACTAATCTATAAGCAAACTTTATAATGCAAAGTTAAATTTATATACTGTCTATTTTTTCTAATTAACCATCAATCAAGGTTTATCGCAAATCTTTTCTCTACTGCTGTTCTTCTAGAAAAAGAATTTATTTTATAGGTTTCACGTTACTTGATATTAAAGTAATTAATAATATAGAGATATTTTTATATTACATTATTATATATTTTTATATTAATTATATATTATTATAGTAATTAATGTTATTATAGTAATTAATATTATTATAGTAATTAATATTATTATAGTAATTATATTATTAAAGTAATAATATTATTATAGTAATAATATTGTTATAGTAAGTAATATTATTATTGTAATTAGATATTATTATAGTAATTAATAATATAGTGATAGAAAAAATAAAGTGATGTTAAATGTTGACTTATAAAAAAGGAGTGTAGATACATCTCAAATAAATCTCTATGACTACAACTTTTTATCTGACTTGCCAGAACGAAAAAAGTTATATATTTCAAAAGTATTTGTGTTCTATGTGATTCTTAAAGAAGCTCTAAAAGAATACTAAAGAACCCTAAAAATCTAGAAATTTTATGCCCAAATAGAAAATTCTATAATATTCATAAAACTGGAAGACTGCAACAGTATAGTAGATGGAGTAGTTCACTAAACAAGAAACCATTATGCTCCAGGTTGAAAAAAAACTAGTTGACATTTTGTATTATTTATTATATATCAAGTTAAACGTGTACTAAAGTCTTTTAGTAAATGATCTCAATTTCTTTTTACCATCCGCGTTATTTCTTAAAATATTAAGATTGTTTATCTATATAAAATTAAGCTTATAACATGGTTATATTGCTGTTATTTTCAATAAATGAAAAGAAGTTGATGTGACTGGTTAGGCGAAACCAAGAGTTTTGGTCAAATCACACAGACTTTAAGAAAATTAAATTTCAATTATTTAAAAAAAAAAGGATTTTTAACGCAACTTTCTTTTATTTATTCTCTTCTCTTATTTTCTTCTTTTATTATGAGCTTAATTGAGTTTTTTTTAACTTTTTCGAAACTGAAACCGAAACTGAACTTTTTTTTTTATTACTGGGATTTTGTAGAAGCAATTTCATTTAAATTTACAACTTTATGCATCTGTCGAAAGCACCACTTCCTAACATAAGTGGTGCTTTTGACAGATGCATAAAGTTGCCAAGTTACACTTTAGACCCGACAGTTCTATTCACCACATATCTCTAACGCCATCTATCGAAAAATGGCGGAAGCAAAGTTATATACCAACATATATAATTATTATTATTATTACACAGAATTTAGTCGGTTTTCTGATAAAACTTGCAGTAGTAAAAATGATTTTAAAGCACGTGGTCTAAGAAGTCGTCTTTACACTTTTGTATAGTCAATTCACAGTAGCTATATTTTATTTAAAAAAAACGAGGCGATATCTGTGACAGCATGCTCAAATCAATCAATGCTTAAGAAATGAAAAAAGCAACAAAAAAATGCTATGCAAAAACCTTTTTTTTCTATTTCTAATTTTACAATCAATTAAATATAAGATCAATTCAATTTCGCATAAAAATAACAAAGAAATTTAACACTTATCATTTACTTTGAAAGGATTTCAACAAAAACATGAGTTTTTTTAAACCTTGAAAAAACCTTTTAAATATCAAAAGTTTAAAAACACTAAAAATAATCGTTTTTTTAAAAGAGAATTAAAAACTGAACGCAAAAAAAAAATCTTATTGGTTGAAAAATTACGTATTGCAACATTGGGGCGTAACAGCTTATTGGATACTGTGATAATTATCACGGTATCCTGTTCGCTGCTATCGCAATATTCTATTAGTACAGATGATCAAGATTTATCAACTTTGTCGAATTAGCAGTAAATCAATTTACTAGTTTAAAAAATGCCCTTAAAATGCTGTAAACCGCCCCTACAGTTTGAACTAATCTCAGATGAGACAAAAATCTAGAGTCATAAACTAATAAAGGAACTGTGAGGGAAAGATGGAACGATGCCGTCCCATAATTTTATTGTCTGTGACTACACAGCAGTATGTCGACTGTATTGGCCATTGTAACTAAGTATGGAAAACAACGTCGAATAAACTTGCCATCTGTTTTTAAATGTATTATTTATGATAAAGTGTCAAAACTATTAGAAAAAGAGCTGAACGTTTTAAAACTCTGCTGTAAAATAAAATTTGATTTGAAGCGTGTTAAACTGATGAGCTTTCTTTTTTGAAATTATTTTTTTCAGCTTCGTAACATAAACTTAGAAAACTAAACAACTAAAGCATATATCATAAATTGTATATTTTCGCTTCTCCGAATAGATTAAAAGAATAAAACTCGATCTTAAAATAAGCAAAAGTTCTTATTTTTTACTTATTTTTTTCACTTTTAAAGAAAATGATTGAAATTTTAAACGTGCTAAATTTTTAATCAGCTCTGTGTAACGTTCTGCAAATTATTCCTTTAAAAAGATCACGAACATTGTTTGTGATACTTTCCTAAATAAACAAGTATTCCGTTTTTAATTTCATTAATTTTTTGTTTTAGAATCAAAATGCACAGAAGCAAGTGCAAGGTAAGGCTCAAAGCAAAGAGTTTCTTTCTTCAGAGATTATTATTCACCCTTAATCTGCTAAGTGTTGCTGTTAAAATATTTCAATATTTACACCTAACAGTTTGAAATTAACCTCTAAATGTAAATGATATCGTAATGTTAATTATTTGAATAACGTTTAAATGGTAAAAAATTTTACAAATATTTTTTGTAATTTTACAAATACTTTACAAATTTTATTACAATTTTATATTAATTTTAAATATTTTTTGCAATTTGAATAAATTGTTTCAAATTAAAGCACAAGCATTTCAAAAAAATATATTTACCATGTCACTCTATGCCAAAAATTTTTTTTTACATCTCAAAAATTGTTTTGTTTGGTGACCTTGACAAAATTAATCAAAAGTACATATTTAAAGTCTTATATCTAATGCATACCGATTCCGAAAATCCGGTAAATAAAATATTTGTCTAAAGGAGCCTGTAACCCTCTAACCGAAATGTTTACGGCATTTTAAAAAGAGAATAGTTTCGCAAACAGCTTTTAGCTGAAAATACGGTGTATTTAAGGTTGAGGTTTTTCACATAACATGATAATCAGAAATTTGAAATAAAGCCCAATGTAGCAAATTTCAAAACTTTTATGCATTTTATTACATTCTTCAAAAGTCAAGTGAAAGTTGTCGGCATTTTTTGAATGATAACAGTTTGAATAAAAGCTATTTTGTTTTTACATCAGTGGATTAATGAAACTAATTTTGTTGATAACTTTCATGCTGAAATCGTAAACTGCTGAAAAGTTAATTATCATGTAAATAGTTAATAACTCATGACTTGAGAGACAGAGTTTTGAAGACGGTTTTGCGGTACAAAAATTGCAAAGTTTCCTTATTTGCTTTACCATACTGATTGCGTCACTAAAAAAGAAAACTTTACTTTTTTTACAGCTTTTTTTTTTCAAATCCGCCCACCAAATGGGTATTTTCAAGAATAAAGCAAAAGATAAAAGTATTTGATATTATTAAATCGTTGCAGCCACCATCAGCTGCAATCGAAGTTTAGATTCTAAGCCAACTTTTGAGCCATAATTTATTACTCAGGCATTTATTACTCAGGCTCATATTAGGATTTCCAGGACTACCAATGTACAAGCCTAAATGTACACCCACATGAAAATATCGAGGTGATTCAAATGAAGCAAGCAAGTGTTTGATATATTGTGGCCAAATATTCACGATTTCGGTTTGCTAGTATTAAACAGAATTTGCCATGTGACATGGAATGCTATCTTGAACAAAGAGGGCCTGTTTTGGTTCAGGGAAGGTGGAAAAAATCAGAGGAAAGACATGGATTTTGGTACAGATACTCTTAGCGCCCATTCTCAAACCTACCTTAAAAAAAAAGACAGTATTTTTTTTCCTTAAAAGGCAAATAGTCTGAAAATTATAACCAGTACAGATCAACTGTGAAATATTTTTCAGTTAAGAACAACAAAACTGGTGTTTTTTTCTTCTGCAAATGAGCAAAGAAAAAATCAGACTAAAAACCTTTTTTTTTTTTTTTTATTTCTGCTTCGAAATCTATTTCAAAAAAATTAAGATTTTTTTAAATTTGGTTTTCCAAATGAGCTGTTTTTGTCTGAAGTTTTTTTAAACTTTCGCGAGGTGCAAAAAGCATGGGTTGTTTAAAAACGGACAAGAAAAAAATAGTCTGCAAGTATCAATATATGACTATAAAAAAATAACTTGCAGTAAAACGTTTGCATTGGAAAAAGTAGAAGAAAAAAAAAATGGATTAAAATTGTAAAAACTGTGAAAATCAAAGCTACAAAGAAGTTTCTATCAATACAAAAGAAGTTTAAAATAATCAAGCTGTTTGACTTGATAAAAAAAAAGTAAAACAAAATGGAACTGATTTGTTAGCATCAGTGATTTCTTTTTATGCGCTGTTTAATTGGAGTGATACAAAAAAAAATTTGTATTTTATGAAAAGGTTGTAAGTACAGTTTATGTTCTTAAAGGATCATTCGAGCAACCCTATTTGTTAATGAACACCACTCTGTTGGTTAATGTCCCATTTATTGACTCAAAATAGTAATTTTGAAGCACCTATGACAGCAAATATATATCTGTAAGTGCTTTCAAGCAAGCTGTATTGAAATGCCGTTTCAATCATAAAATGAAAACAATTACATTTACATTGCAGGTAAGAGATAAAATATAATCATATTGATAGGATGGGTAAGTAATGAATATTTACGCTTAATAAGTTTCGAATTTTAATAAAGATATTAGCAATTTAAATAGTTTCTGAGAAAATACGGAGAGATTTAACATTTATATTCATGCTGCATAAGATGTTTAGTTAAATTTAATTTTCTTTATATATAAAAATACAAAAAAAAAAAAAAATTGCATGAAAGTAACTAAGATTTGAGCAAACCATCTTTGTTGGTCAGTCCAGATTTTTGTTTTATATGCTAAAAGAAAATAAAGGTTGGAAGCAATTTTATGAAAAAGAAACTTAAGGACGTAAAAACTTAGAGAAATAACTTTTTAAAAAATTTTATTCTTCTTATACCTTTGTTTTTTAACTTTAGATTTACAAAATATAGATGAAAAATGGGTGAGTTAAATTTTAAAACCTGTTCATTTTCCTTCTCTGTTCATAAAAAACCTTTTAGCCTTTGCTGTTATTTACCTGTTAACTTTAAAGTTCACACAAACATTTCATTTCAGTACCAACTTTAAAAGGCTACTGTTATATAAATCATCGCTTTTTAGATCAAAGAAGTGATTGTGCTTGGTCCGAAAGACGAACTGAACATGAAAATAATCGCCTTTGACGGTAAACGACATCTTAGATAAATGGCATGCGAGTCATTAATATCAAATGAAGTTAAAAAGTTTAGTAATTATCTAAAATAGAGCCGTTCCCTTTTAGAAGCAGTCTCGGTGTGGAAAGTTGTAAAGAAAACTGGCTCAATCTCGTTGAATGACAGTTCTTATATAGAAGTGTATGTTGAAGGATTTTATCAAGTGAACGCTATGGTATTTGATTTTACATTGCTATGTGTTTGAAAAAGAATAAATAACTACGTAGGCTCAACATTAAACATTCACTAAAGCTGTTCTTAACAAATCAGATTTCAAAAGTAAATGCTCACGTACTCAACGTTTTTTACTGGTTACCTGAAATTTAGTTTTTTTCTTTCCTTATTATAGCATTTTAGTAAAGTTTGTCTTTTAGTTCTGGGACATAAGTAAATGTATTCAGAGGATCAATTCTTCCTGTTTATGTCTCTCTTATTTTTTAATGCTCTATTACTACATTTTAATATTTGCATTGAAAGTAAAGATTAAGCTTTTATTAACGGAGATTTCTTTTCACGTAGCTGCGCTTAGCAATTAACTCAACTATTCCTGAATTTATCAGCTATCATCTAAAAAAAAATAACGAAGTTATTGCATCAAGAATATGGAGTTCTAATCGAAGCACAAGTTCTCTTAGCATCGTGACGTATGCAAATAAAGGCGATCGTTTTTCTCTTTACAATCCCTGGAAAGGAATTCGATGGATTGTTTCAAACAAAGTCACTAGTTTCTCTGCATATTACGTCGGATCGTAACAATTTAATTCTTGTTGATCTTCAAAATATATTTAGTTTTGTTTTATAATGCTGAAAATTTTTTTATTCTTCTTTCAATATGGATATAAGGAAATATTACTTTCTGAACTCAACTGCTCAACTTGAGAACTTGTTTCCCTCAAGACTTTCAGTTGTTTAATGTGCATAGATTACCTACATTAAATAGATTGTGTACTATTTATAAAAATTGAATATTTTTAAATATTTATAGTGTTAGCTGTAATCATTTTAGCGCTTTATAAAATTCAACACTAGTTTTTAAATAACTTGAATTCAATAAAGAAAGATATTACAACTTGTTGTTTTTTATGCTGCTTCCAGTTGCTTAAACTTTACTTTTTGTTTAAATTAATCTTTTTTTTTTCATTGTCTTATTGCTGCATTGGGTTATAAAAAAGTTAAAATCCAAGCTTTCGTTTTGATTTTTATTTACATACGTCTGGAAGAGGAAAAGAGTTGTTTGGTGATGTAAAGAATCGGATGAACTGTCGACATCGCACTTTTTTAACCATTTGAGACGTCAACTAAAAACTATTCTTAATAGCCTCCTCTTCTTGATATTCCAAAGTTGATTTCGCAACTCGCATTCCAGGTCATTCCCCTTGTTCGAATTAGAAACGCACAAATATCAACATTTTGGCTAATCCTGATGTTTCAGGATCTGTACTGACTGAATGTATGGCATAGAGATAATACTTTCGTATATGGGGCAGTTTCAAAGGCGCTTTATGTTATCTTTATAAAGCCTCTTTTGACACAAAAGCATTATTAATTACTTTTAAACCATTGAAGAAAACATAAAGTATCCTAGTTTGATTGTTGGATAGACTTCAGGTAAATGATGCAAGCGTTTACACTTGCTGAAGGTATTTACAACTATACCACAGCATACGTGCCCGAAGGTTTAAAACATGCTTTATTCTAGAGTGTGATGGAACGTTTGTAAATACTAGAGTTCAAAATCGGACCCACTGCATTGTCTTGAACTGAAGATCGAGAGATTGGTGCAATGGGCACTTTGTCAACTGCATTTCAACGAGTTGCAGTAAGGACCCGAGGCATCTGAGGGATATTTCTCTCGCCATTAGCTCAGGTGCATGTTCACTAGTTTTGCTAAGCACGATGCAGGCCCCATAAACATGTCCCGCTGGTTGAGAACAGCCAACAGGATATTAAGATTTTATGTTTCCACCACAGAGCTATTAAATAAAATAGGGTGTATGTACCATCTTTGTTCCGCATCAAAATCCATCATTCAATTAAAGATGGAACACGGCAAAGTAATTGACCCAGTAATTTCTCGAAATGCATACTTTGCATCTCAGCAAGACATAGCAGGGGAATCCCGTTGATGAATCCCATTGGAAAATACCAGGTTTGGGCCGGATTTCAGGGAAATGAAGTAAACTAATGTATCTATTTTTTGCAATTAAAAAATGTTTTTTATTTCTGAGGATTTTAAAATATGAACATGATAAAAAAATTGAAAGGAACTTCTGTTTTTTTTAAGGAAATAAGGAAAAATGCGATTAATTTAAGAAACATTTAAGGTTATATTGGTTTCATCGCATTTATAATAATGAAAAAAACTCTATTTTAAATTCTCAAAATACTCAAAAATTCGCTAAAAACACAAATTACATATTATTGGTTATAAGCTGATCTCTCACGCTCCTCCTCGAGTAAATATTTCTTTCAAAATGACCCGAGTTTTTATCATTAAACCATTTGCTCCAAAGAAATAGCAGTGATGTTTTCTTTAGATCTAAATGAACTAACTGCATAAATTGTAGTTACACCGTCCCTTAAAAGAACATTCTTCATGCTCGGGTTCAATTCAATATTTGTCTCATTAACATTTCAGAAAGCATCTGGGAAAAGTCGCGGACATGAAGGAAACCATTCTTTTTTAAAAAATGTAAAAATTTTTGAAAATTTGTACCTGCTGGCTGAAACCGTAGCTGATGCTTTGCTAATAGATTTAAGGAAACAAAGATTTATTCCAGGATTGCTTTTAAAGACTTTACCTTATATTCTGTTTGAAGTCCTTTTTATCAGAAGATTCGCGAAGTTTTCAAACTTCTGAAGCAGTTTTTAGTTTTTAGTTTTGAAAGAAAGTTCCTTCGCACTTTTATGAATTACTTTAATTCATTCGAATTATTGAAGCTCTTCTCTGACAGGTGAAATTTCAGGTTACGGAAAAAAGCAATAGTTCCCTGGAGCGATATCTAGAAAATACGGCATGTGGGGTAGGATCTCTCATTCTAAAAAAAACAGGAAAAACGATAAGAATGGAACAAGTAAAATATCGCTTAGTTGGTGGTTTAAGATAGAAACTTTTGGCATTACAGAAGATGGAATGCAAGTTTCTTCAGAACAAACGAATGGAACAGGTTTTAACTTTTGTTTTAAAGTAACTCGTTTTCCATATTTTAAATACGTTGCTTCAAAACAATCCATGCATATAACTGAATTTTTGCTTGGTACAGCCATGGGCCATATTTGTAAATTAAAGGGTTAAAAAGGCGATGAAGGACTAAAGGCACTCTGCTTTTAAAGCTTAAATTCTTTTTTTAGCAAAGTTTTTTTTTGTTTTTAATAAGAAAACAATTGAAGATTACAGAAGACTCTATAGTTAATTCTATGAAAAATAATATTTTGAACCCATATAAATGTATCATGTATAAAAGTATAATGTATAAATGTCATATAAAATATCATATAAAAATATCATACAAAAATATCATATACAAATGTCATATGCACGTATCATATACAAATATCATATACATTAAAAATTAAAGTTGTCAGCTTTTTCCACTATTGAAAAAAAAAAAAAGAAACTTGTGTTGCAGACTTCGATATTAGTTTGAAGAATTGAATATTTAGTTGCAATATTTAACATTTCAAAAGATCTTGTCATTAAAAGCATGCAAGCAATAAGTGCATGATGAAAAGTTTGCAAATGCGAAAAATTGTGAAACTGGAAAACTCTTTGCTTTTCTATTTTACTCTTTAATTGTTTATGTTTCTTCCGAAACTTTAATTAAAACTTTAATTGTTTTACATTTTCACGAGGTTTTTTTCTCCTGCGGACGCGTCAGAAAACTCATTTAAAATTTTCAGTATTTGAATGTTTATTTTTTTTTTTTTTGCTCATTTTATTTTTCTTCGGTTTGTTTTTTCTGTTTTTGTTCTGTTTGTCTTAAGCAAAAGAAATTTATTTACTATTTAAAGAAAATATGAACTAAAATATTTAAATGAAAAATAGGATTTTTAACACTTCAAACAGTATAGCGATGTCTGATCGGCAAATCGGCCAATCACGTTTGTTGTAATTTTACAATAAGGAAAAAAAAAAACTCAATAAAATATAAAACATTTTTCGCAATATCCAAAACTCTGTTTGGTTCATATTTACTTTGAAAGTAGAACTAAATGAAAAGTAAAAAAAAAAAGAAATTGACCACATACTTTGCGCAGTAACAGAATCGGCCCTTTTCTTTCATTACTTCAGTAATGAAAAAAAGGGCCGATTGTCTGCAGCGGAATATCAGCTTTGCTATGTTCATGTCCTTCATCTTGCAGTGTGTGATGTACTAAACTCTCCCTTAACTGATCCTGAAATGGAAGAAGAAAACACAGATTTTAATGATGATGGTGATGAAAACATCTACAATGATGACTTTGATATTAATCAGGTTGATGTCAAAATGCTAAGCTATATTAAGCAAAATCTGTGACCTTGAGTATGTTCTAGAAAATATGCCTTTATTATTCAACTTACTTTTATTATTCAACTTATCTTTATTATTCAATTTAAGTAAGTTCAAACGTAACATACATCCCAGCAAGTCCTGCAGAAATATGTCAAACTAGAATTTGCGTTAGAACCACTGAAATTATGCAAAATTCAACACTGATTTATACTGATGCCATTTTTCGTTTCATATTTGCTTTGTTAGAAACTTGTCTGTCCAAAATTTCAATACAATCAACAACAGCAGTTAAGGCGACAAGGGGGTCTAGTCAGCTTGCTACGTTTTCTCCATCATCTCAAATACTTAAAAGATCAAGATGATTTGTTTCCAACCCCTTCTATAAAAGTAATTCAAAAAAAGGCTAAAGAACTTCTTTACCAACTGTTTCCAAACAAAAGTGATGAAAATGAAATGTGTCAAGTAGTTAGTGATACAAAGGTTGTATGAGAAAAAACGATTTCAGAAAAATTGGAAAACTTCATTCAAGAGTCAACTTGTGTAACCAGCAGGAAATCGTCAAATATTTCATCGTTCATTGACAAAGACATCAATATTTCTTCAGCAAAAGAGGTTAGAACTGCAAACTAAGAGTTACTCTACGATACCCTGCTGACCATTCTACCAACTTCTGTCTAGGCTGAACGAGCTTTTTCTGCTGCTGGATTATGCATTACAAAGCTCCGTACTCGTTTAAGTGATGAGCCCATTAATGCCGTTTGCTTTCTCAGAGCAGAGTATATTCAAAAAGAAAAAATAAATGCATAACTTTGTTTAAAATTTTTTCTCGTGAAAAACAAATAAAGATAAATAAGAGGCTGATGGTGAAACCATCACAGCTAACGTTCATTTATTTAAAAGAAATAAATAAATAAACTATGGTTATGGCATTGAATGTATTGCTAATTGACAGGAATATAAAGCCAGCCATATCCATCTGTTCGGGTTACTTTCATACTTCAAACTAATTATGAATATCAAAACCTTTAAATTAGGAACGATTTAATCTTACACGTCTTAAATTCAGAATGGCCTGTCATCAAAATGAGCTTAAAACAAATCTGCAATGCTGCAAATGTTCTATGATGTAATTGTGACCGATTGTGAGCAATTTTTATCTTTAAAAACGAGTTTTAGTAGTTTTACTTGTTCTGCCAACGATATGAAAAATTCTTGCCACAATAGGAAAACATTCATGAGGAACCAAAGAATCTGGGAAAACCTATCACAGGATTCGTTCAAAACTAAAATTATACTTGGATAAATCTTTAAAAGTAAAAGGTCGCCTAAATAATAAAAGAAGTCTTTTTTTTTATTTCTAATTATAGGACTTTATCATTCATCATGAAATTATAATTAATTGAATTAAATTGAGCAGGCTATTTTCTTTTCTATTTTTTAATTGAAAAAAATTTAAAACTGATCAAAAATCATTTGATCTAAGCAATCAAAACTTTAATGGGCTGTGGTAAGACATACATACATACATACATACATACATGCATACATACATACATACATACATACATACATACATACATACATACATACATACATACATACATACATACATACATACATACATACATACATACATACATACATACATACATACATACATACATACATACATACATACATACATACATACATACATACATACATACATACATACATACATACATACATACATACATACATACATACATACATACATACATACATACATACATACATACATACATACATACATACATACATACATACATACATACATACATACATACATACATACATACATACATACATACATACATACATACATACATACATACATACATACATACATACATACATACATACATACATACATACATACATACATACATACATACATACATACATACATACATACATACATACATACATACATACATACATACATACATACATACATACATACATACATACATACATACATACATACATACATACATACATACATACATACATACATACATACATACATACATACATACATACATACATACATACATACATACATACATACATACATACATACATACATACATACATAATCTAAGCAATGAAAACTTTAATGGGTTGTGGTAAGACAATCATTTAAAAGGTGCAAATTTTCGAAAACAGAATTTTCACACACAATTTTCGCATTCGCCAAAACGTTTTAGAAAACGTTCGAGAGAGATGTAACATTTGTGATTGTAAGTAAAAAATCCTGGAGTGAACAACTCGGTTTACTCAGCAATTTGGAATAGAAGGCACTCATTTTCCGACTTTTCAAGGTAAGATTTGTTTTAAGGCATCGTAATATATTTTTAAGGATTCCAAAAAAAGCGATTTTTAAAATTTTAATCACTCAGGTTGAAGTTTTACAATCTAATTTGTAGTAATATGCAGAACAGTTTTTGGTTTATCAAATTCGAGCATAAAAAGGCTTTAAAGAAAGAGCCAAGTTTTACATTTTAGCCGTTGCAAAAACTTTCAGGGCATTTATAAACAACTTCTTGAAATCAGATACATCCATGAGAGCTATACAGTGAAACTGGTATATGATGGTCGAGGAGGTCTCATAAAAGTTAGTCTCGGAATCATTGTAATTGCCTCATGTTCTCCACCTTCGAAATTCCTTTGTGTACATTCTTGTACGCACGGTATGAAGTTTTACAAAAATATTAAATAGTAATAGTAGTAATAATAATAATAATAATGATAGTAATAATAATAATATATTATAAGTTATTTAAGAAAATATGATTTAAACAGAAACTCAAAAGTTCTTTACTTTGAAAAAATTTTTGCTCACAATATAAATAAAAAAAAATTCAAAATAACTTTTACGCTAAAATTTAAATTGCGCTTTCTTCCTCGGAGGCTTTAACCAGATTTTGGCTCTTATATCAGAATGACCTGTGCGCTCATGGTTAATGATCCAATCAAAATTCTATTTAGGTCGTGACATCAAGATTAAATTCTATTTCTAAAAAACGTGACAAACCTACTAATGGTTAATCCCGAAGCTACAAGTTCACGTAATTCGATCAATTTAGTCGATTGTATCATAGCCATGCACAAAATATTGCGCATTAATTATATCGCAATATAAAATTCCACGATCTTCTGAAAACACTTTTTAAACGCTGCAACCTTTAAAAATGGTTTTTTATTAAAAATTTTTAAATATTTTTAAAACCAAATACTAAAGCAAAAAAAAAAAACCAAGAAGAAAACAAATAGAAAAGGGAAACATTTTACCCATTTTCTATTGGTTTTAACTCAAATTCTGCTGCCAAAAAAACATGCTGAATCAATTTGTTTAGATAAACCCCACAATCTGTTTTGTGCAGGAACTTAGCTATCTTTTGATAGAGGAATTCGGCAGAGTTATGGACCATATGACTTACACTTAAAAAAACAAAAAAATGATCATGATTTTTTCAAGCAATCAAATGACGTTCAAAGTTTAAAACTTTTAATAAACTTTTTGTTGAACAGCTTTGTCAGGTTTTTTTTTTGAAAATACTGTGAGGCGGGTCTTTTTGAGTATATTTATATGTTTATCGTTTACTTATTGTGAGTCGGGGTTTCTTTACGAGGAATGGGGTTTAATGGTTTGTATATACGGAAGGATAGGGGTATGGATGTTGGGATGCCTCTTTTGGTTCTGTGTAATGGTAGCACTCTGACTTGTGCTATAATGCGTACTTACTTTTCTCGGCGCGTGATATATTTCTTTATGATTAACAAATCTTTTCCGTTATTAACAAATAATATATTCTCCACTTTAAACTATATAAAAAAACTGTTTCTTACTAATTCTTCTGTTCCTTCTTTTATCGTTTATCACGTAACCAACTATAAATTTCCCTACCCTAAATGCCCACCCATATATCCCTTATGTCTATAATTTGTCTTCCTTTATTTAAACAATTTTCGTAACTTTCTCAAAACCTTCTCGTAACCTATCTCTTAGGTTCTTTCTCCTCTGCTCTCCACTTCTTCCCTTTCGCTGCTCCTCCAACTCCCTCCTTTTAACTCCTTCTTTAACTCCCCGCTTTTCTCTTCGAGTTTCTCGTTTTTATATTTGTTGTTTTGTTTTTGGGCGTTGGCGTCTTTTCATTTTCGTTAGGTAGCGTGTAAAATATTAATGGTTGATTTCGGGTGTTTTGATTGTTGTGAATAGCATCTTGGTTAGTTAGGTTTAGCTTCCTCACATAGCTTCATTATTCGATAAAAATCGTCCCTTGATTTTTCTTTTAGCTCGGTGGAAGAAGGGGAAGGGTGGGGTAATAGTATTGTGTGTTCTTTCTTAACGACACATTAGTGGTGAGTTGACGTTAGTGTAGGACAGTGGGTAGGTAGTGGGTTGTTTGGAAAATGGGAGTACGGTGAAAAGTAATTATCGATTGTCTTTGTTTACATAATGTTTTCTCGGTTTGGGAAAGGAATTTATTAAGGATACTTTCTTTTGGTTCACTTGGTAGGTATGCGATTTGAAAGTGTTACGAGACGGCTGTTTGTAACGAAAAACGTTGTTCACGAAGTTGAAGTTTTCATTCAGGCTCGCAATAGTTTAACTGACTTCCTCTTTCTTTTGTAAACCTTCTTTAGCCATTGTAGGTTACGTTTAAATATTAAAAACCCAAGTATAAATTATATACAATTATAGACTTGCCGCATCAGTCTTTATAAAACTAATAAAGCATTCACATAAACATAAAAAAATGAAAAAAAATTTTAAAATGTCACATCAAAACAAATCGCTTAAAAAATGTAAAATCAAAGTAAAACGTAGGCACTAAATCAATAGCTCGGGCTCATACGAAAAATGTGCCATGATAAAAGTACTCCTTTTTTTTTTTTTTTTTTTTTTTTTTTTTTTGTTTTTTTGTTGTGGAGGATAAGGCCATTATCTAGTTGGATAGTTCCATCTTGGCTATCAAGTGATTGTTGGATCGCCCCACCAGCTTGTAAACTTGAAATTAAAACGTATTCGCCTGCTTGTTGTATTGTATGCATTCCGAGGGAATGCATTTCTTCGTAGTCATGGTGAGGGTCTTCCCACACAATAACTTTTAAGGAGTTCTTGATGTAGCAAATTCCTGCTTTGAAAGTTTGATCTATGGTGGAGGGGCATTCTGTGTCAGTGACATGTTGTTCAATGTGGCTTGAATTACCTACTAATTGGGCGGGAAATCGGCGAATTTCAAACAGATCTTGGGTTAGTATATTTGTCCTGAATATTTGGCATTTGTATTCCTCAGAAATTTTATTTTTCCATTGACCTTCTTCAATTTCAAAAATTAACGGTTGTTCAATATTTACGATTTCGGTTGGAGTGGGTAGATCGTCTTTTATTTTGTTGTTGTTATTGTACAATGCGTGAAAAATGTGTCTTACACTTTCGATCGGCGAATGTTCTCTTATCTTTATTAATGAAGTTTTAAGAATTTGGTTATACACCATGGCAAGGCAAAGCTCATGTGGGACTCGTATTTCATCATCTTTACGAGATCTAATACTAGAAACGAATATATTTTCGTGATTACATGTTAAAGTTACTTTATAATGGGTACAAAGGTAGATAGGAAACTTAGAAACGGTTGGGGAGTGACGAAACACCTCCGCGGTATAAGTTTTTAATTCGTAATCTTCTTTGTTCATTTGATGTTCGCAGTTTTTTATTGTGGGGTATTCGTAAATTCCCATAGGCGTGGTTTTAGCGCAGTCATATACCGGCCCAATGTCAATACTTAGAATATGTGGAGCTATTAATGTGAAAAACACGAATATTTGCGTTAGTAAATAATTAACACTGTATTTTCTTCGTCTATGAGAGCTTCGGTTGAAAGTTGTTAATAAACAATTTTGGGGTAAACTGTCTGCTGAGGTTCCAATGTTTTTATGAGGTACTTGGAGCTGTTCAAAATAGATTCGTACTAATTCCGGACTGAGGTTGTTTTCTGGCTCCCAAGTATTATTTATTTCGTCATAATCTTTCCATTTTATGAGGAACTCTCTCTTCCCTCTTCGTGTTCTGTGGTTTCGTATTCCGTCCACTTGAAATATGTTATCTTCATTTGGTTTATGCCAATTCTTCTTTTCTGTATTTGTAGGGGGAACTAGGGATCTCGTTGTTTCCTCGTCTTTATTTTGGTTTTGGTTTTCAACTCTTTCCGCGTTGTTAGATTCTTTTAATGTTTGGGAATTCATTTGTGGATTTTGAACACTTTCTTGTTTTGAGAGGTTCTGATCTGCTGTAATATTGTTAATGGGTTCGTGGAATTTCTTTAGTCTGTTTGCGTGAATGACTGTTGGTCCCTTACTTCCATCGATTTTTTGGATTTTAAAGTTAACTGCTGAAAGCTTTTCTAGGATTATATACGGTCCTCGCCACTGTTTCTGTAGTTTAGGAGATAGTCCTTTTTTTCTTTCTTTACTGTGAACCAATACTTTATCACCTTTTTGGAATGTGGTTTCTTTTGTCGCTCTATCATAATAAAACTTATTTTGTAATTGTGCTTTTTGTAGGTTTCTTCGTGCAATTTCGTGGGCTAATTGAATTCTGGTTGTTAAAAGTTTTCTGAATTCTGTGATCGTGCGGGGAAGGTCTTTTTGAGTATATAACGTAATATCGGGTGGTAGTCTCGGTTCTCTCCCGAATTGTAGAAAGTAGGGCGATTCTCCACGCGAGCTGTTAATAGAAGTTCTATATGCGAATAAAGCCGCATTGATGTGTAGGTCCCAGTCTTTTTGGTGGTCGCTAACGTACATGGAAAGTGTTTTTACTAATGTTCCATTGAATCTTTCTATCATTCCGTCACATTCGGGGTGGTACGGAGTTGTGTTTATTTTCTTAGTGTTTATCATACCACATAGTTCACTAATCAATTTTGAGAGGAAGTTGGTACCTCTATCCGTCAAGAATGTTCGTGGAGCTCCATATCTCAGGACTATATTATCTAGTAATAATTGCGCTATAATAACAGCGTCAGTAGTAGCTGTTGCGAACGCTTCTGGCCAGGCTGTCAATCTATCTTGGAAAACAACTATATACTTATTTCCGGAAATAGTAACTGGAAATGGTCCTATAACGTCACAAGCGACTTGATCCCAAGGTTCTCCTGCTGGTATGGGTTGCAGAGGGGCTTTATATTGAGGAGTTCTTCCTTTCCTTTTAGAGCATTCTGTACAGCTTTGAATCCATTTTTCTGTTTCTGAATACATTAGTGGCCAAAAATATCTTTTCCTAAGTTTGTCAATTGTTTTGACTAAACCAAAATGTCCTGATATTGCGTGATCATGAGCCCAGAATAGAATGTCGTTTCTGAATTTCGGTGGTATTACTAACTGTTTATAAATCCCTTCCGTGGATTTCTTGCTTGGTTCATATATGTGATAGAGTATATCATGTTCGTCGAGTAAATATTGGTTGATATCAACTAATAGTCGCGCTGCTTCTTTTTTGTTATCAGGGATAATCTTTTGTTTTAAGTAATTTATCTTGTGCAGTAATTCTAGGTCTAATCTTTGTTGGCGTTTAACTTCCTCTTTTTCTGGTGTTATTTCATTTTCTATTATAAAATGTTTTGTTCCTCCGATTAAGTCTTCTTTAATTATAGATTCCTTTTGTCTGACGCCATTAGGGAGCTTATCTTGAGATATGGGATTGACATCCAGCTCTTTCTTCGCCGAATTATGATGGTTTAGTGGAAACAAGAATGTGTCATTATTGTCTAATTCTTCCTCATTACGGATCTGATCTGTTTTATTCGAGCTTATGTTTTGTTCCAGTGTTAGATTTTTGTTTTTGAAATCAATCACCCCGTTATATTCGGTGAGAAAATCTTTTCCTAAAATTACATCATAGTTTAAATTGTCTATAACATATGTTTTAAATGGGTAAACTATCTGTCGTATCTCAAAATTAAGCGTTAGCATTCCTCGTATTAGTAGTGCATCTCCGTTGGCAGATGTGACTTGTTGTAGGTCACTTGGGTGTAACGTGCGACGTTTCTTCTTGTTTGAAGTGAGTAGTGTGGAATAAAAGTTGTAGCTTGTGGCCGTTATTGCAGCGCCAGTGTCCACTAGTAACTTCTTCCACTGATCGTCTACTTTTCCCCATATACTTAAATTAGATGGCTGTGATATGTCTTGGCTGTCTTGTATCTGATTGATAATTTGCTTCGATGATGGAGATTGAGGCAATTCTATGGGAATGAGGGGTTTATCTATCATACTCTTGACTGGAATAGGAATAGATGGGGATTCATAAGTTTGGTTTATTTGAACATTTCCTTCTATTTGTATAGTAATTGGTGAAGGCTCATCAATATTGCAATTTAAGACATTATTCTTTTCAGGACCTAATGGGTGTCTATTTGTAACCATTTGTGAATCTTTTTGATCATTTCCAGGGAGGCTAATTGGGTTAGTTTTATTCTCTAGAAGTCCTTGGATTGGGTTTGAGGTTTTTATAGGAATATCGTTAGTTAACTTGCAATCATTATCGTGGACTGTTATAGAAACGACTTGTGAGTTTGGTATTGAGTTAGCATTCTTTTCTCTCAAGGTATATGTGCTATTGGGGCAGCTGAAATTCATAGGTTTGTTGGGACTTATGGTGTTTTGACCATTTAAACTTTCATCACATGAAGCGTTTTGGTTGCGCTTTAACTCTAAGACGTTTAAAGGTGGGTGGTGTCTGGGATTTTCGTTAAACTGCTGGGGTTGTGTTTGGGATCTGTCAATGTTGTTATTTGGGTTCTGGTCATATCTTCTATCATTATATCGTCTTTCATCATATTGCCAATTATTTTCCGCTTGGTGGTTCCGTGGGTTTCTACCGTAGTTTTGTTGCGGTGTGGACCATTTGGAATTATAGTTATTTTCGCTGTTTCTCCAAGAAGGCCCATGGTTTGAAAATTCACGCGGTGGGTTATTGGATAGAGGAATCCGGGGATCACGGAGAACTTGGTCGCAGTATCTGGCTATATGACCTACATTGTGACATTTGTAGCAGGTGGGTTGGTTTTGTGGTTGTGAGTAGTGGTTTTGTGGCATTGCCTGGTTTTCAGTTTGTTGTTTTGAGAGCCGTAACTTTAATTGTTTTAGTTCTTGTCTTAATCTAGCGACTTCTCTGGTTGCACCTTCAGGGGTGGCTAAGTTGGCGGGTGTCGTATTGTATGCGTTTAGTGGGGGTGTATCATTTTCCGCAAAAGTTACCGTGTTTGTTTTCGAGGGTTTATTTTGTAGTTTGTTCATCGCTTTCACTATAGTTTCAACTATTCTCTCATCATCGTCGTTGATAACGGAATTGTTGACTCGTGCTATCCTAACTGCTTTCGTGTAGGTTGCGGGTTGACTTAAGAGGAGTCTCTGTTTAAGGTTAGGGTTCACGCCTTGTATAAATAGGTCTAATTTAGTCTCTTCACTAACGTTTAATTCTTGGCATAATTTCTCGAGATTGGCTATAAACTTCTCTAGACCGCTATGTCCTTCTTTAAGGCTGTAAAGCTGCGTCTTCTTTATCCACACACGCTCTGGGGGTTCATACTCACTTTGAAAAGCCTGCGCGAGTGAGTCAATGTGCTGTTTGTTTTTTTCTGGTAGGGACTCGTAGTAGGTGGAAGCGGACTGGTTCAGGCACAGGGGAAACGCGCAAAGTTGATCGTGGCTATTCCAGTTATTAAAGGTGGCTACTCTTTTAAACTGAAGAAGGAATTCTTTGACGTCTTCTTCGGGGGTTCCATTAAATTTCGGGAGGTTGGATCTATCTATTGAGGGTCTCACGGAGAGTGTCAACTTTTCAAGCAGAGCTGTCAAAAGAGTATCATCATTGCGTTTCTCTGGAGTATTATTTATTACTTGTCTGTCAATTGTTTCCGTAAGCCTTTCTAAAATTCTTTCTAACCGTCTGTTGTTTAAATCGTCACTTCCTATAGAGTCTCTATCGTAGTTGTCTTGTGGGGGTATTTGTACTTCGGGGGTATTAACATTTATAGAGGCAGGTGTGGTGGAGAAAAATATTGGCACGGAGCTGGGATTGTGGTGATTCATTTTAATTGTATTTAAATCTCTTCTTATAAATTTCTTCTTTTAAATTTTTTTCTTTTAAATTTTTAATAAATATTTTCTCTTATTTTTTGTAATTTCCTTCTTATAAATTTTCTTGTTTCAATTTCACCTTAATTATTTCTTGTAAAATTTCTCATTAAAATTTTATTCATAAAAATTTCCTCGTTTAAATTTCTTCTATAAACTTCCTCGTTTAAATTTCTTCTTATAAATTTTATCGTTTAAATTCCTTCTTATAACTTTCTTCTATAAACTTCTTCTTAAAAATATTTTTTTTTGTGCACACCTGAATGCAGCAAAGTTCTCTCTAATTATGCAGAAGAAGAGAGACGAATTTAATCTCGGTAGGAGCTCCAATGTGAGGCGGGTCTTTTTTGTGTATTTCTCTGTTGTTTATATTTGTGTATAAGGGTTTCTTTACGAGGAATGGGGTTTAATGGTTTGTATTTACGGAGGATAGGGGTATGGGTGTTGGGATGCCTCTTTTGGTTCTGTGTAATGGTAGCACTCTGACTTGTGCTATAATGCGTACTTACTTTTCTTGGCGCGTGATATATTTCTTTATGATTAACAAATCTTTTCCGTTATTAACAAATAATATATTCTCCACTTTAAACTATATAAAAAAAACTGTTTCTTACTAATTCTTCTGTTCCTTCTTTTATCGTTTATCATGTAACCAACTATAAATTTCCCTACCCTAAATGCCCACCCGTATATCCCTTATGTCTATAATTTGTCTTCCTTTATTTAAACAATTTTCGTAACTTTCTCAAAGCCTTCTCGTAACCTATCTCTTAGGTTCTTTCTCCTCTGCTCTCCACTTCTTCCCTTTCGCTGCTCCTCCAACTCCCCTTTTCTCTTTAACTCCCCCGTTTAACTCCTTCTTTAACTCCCTCTTTAACTCCTTCTTTAACTCCCCCTTTAACTCCTTCTTTAACTCCCCCTTTTCTCTTCGAGTTTCTCGTTTTTATATTTGTTGTTTTGTTTTTGGGCGTTGGCGTCTTTTCATTTTCGTTAGGTAGCGTGTAAAATATTAATGGTTGATTTCGGGTGTTTTGATTGTTGTGAATAGCATCTTGGTTAGTTAGGTTTAGCTTCCTCACAATACGAGTAAAAAAGTAATTTCCATTAAAAAATAAAATGTATTTTTGTTTTGAAAACTGATCAACAGCAAAACTAACTCCAAGTTTTAAAACACGAGACAATATTTGAGCAAAAACACACAAAATATCGATGGTTACCAAATATCCCCAGGGAAATGTTGCTGTTTAAACAGTTTCGATATCTTGTAAATAATGGTTGTGTCGGCAATTTTTGTTCCAGATTAAGTAAAAAAATTAAGTTAAAAGCGTTGTGACTTTTTGTTTTGAATTTGTTTCTTTTCTGAAAAATCCTTGCTTTATTGACTAAAAGTCTTTTCGTTCATTTTTACGTTCATCTTTAAAAGATTGACGATAAAACTGATGACATTAACTTATAGTAAATCCGGAATGATAATTTTTATCAGGAAAGATATTTAATATCCGGACCGATAATTAGCGCTTGGATTATTAATTTACATGCGAATGCATTGTTTATTTACAATGCGTAGTAGACTTTACAAAATAATATTGGGTTAGTGAGTATGTTGAAAGATTTAAGTTGAACAAATATGATTGACTTATGTGAAGAGTGACAGGACAACCGGAATTCTACTACGGTAATGACTGACCTTTTTTATGACTTTTTGCTCGTCGTTGTTAGTATGGAAGCGAGATTTGTTAATTAACATCTAGTTATTTTTTATTAGAGAATAAATCTAGCTAGGTTTGAATATTTACATTTTTTATTATAGAAAATATCTTCAAATTTCACTTTAACAATGCTATTTCATACTTTTTGAGTCATACGTAAAATTCATTAAGTCGTACGTCAAATTAATTAAGTTGTACGTCAAACTTAAAAAGTTATGTAAATCACTAAAGTTATAAAAAAAAAATTTTGTTAACAAATGAAAATCTTTTAAAGTAAAAATATTTGATGAAATGAAAATTTTTTATCGTTTATTTTTATAAAAATTTTGAAGTTGGTGCTTGGTTTATTTTATTATCTTATTTTAACATATCAACAAAACTTGTATTTACTTTATTACTAAGCTTGGCCCATTCTGAAACTTGGATCTTTTTTATTTTAAATAGAACAGCAGTTTTTTAAAGTTTGCTAGAACAGCACATTCCAGAAAAAAAACACGCACAACAGACGTTTGAAACTAGTTTAGTTTCAAACGTTCTGCCGACAAATGCTTGCTAATTAATCTACCGCCAAGCATTGATTATTTATCCGAAAAGTACTTCATAGTAACCGATTATTTTGCGGTTCATTTTTCAATCAACATATCGAAAAAACAGTTATTTGGATTCTAATTAGCAATAGATAAACAGATAAAAGAAAAGTTAAATGGATTTTTAGAAAACCAACAGGATTAAAAAACATTGTTTGAGCGGCTAGGATTAAATGGTTTAAAATCAAGCATCTACTGCTTGGGAAGAATTTCAACAGGGGTTCATTTTAATTTTAAGTAATTTCTGTCTCCAATCTCTTTGGCATCTTCCTCTCTTCTTTTCAACTCTTTCTCGTTCTTCTACCGAAAGCAGTAAACTAAGTTTCTTTTTTTGTTGCTTTTGTTCTTAGTTGTATTTTTTATGTTTGATGGATAATGGATTTCCTTTCGAAAAATATGAAAATTTTCGGAAAACCGATTTTATTTGAAGCATAATTTATGTCGGACAACTTCTTTATAAAATCAATTAAAAAAACTAGTTTTAAACGACAAAAAAATTTTGAGTTACGGAAAAATCACTTCTTGATTGAGGGACAACCAGTATACTGTAGAATTTCTATATAACGAACTTTGAAGAAAAATTAAAAAAAGGAGAAAAAAAAGCTATATGGAAAGCTTTTTTAATCGGAAAGTTTAAAAAAATCGAGTTGTTTAAACCAAGATATTCGTTATATTAGATGCTCGTTACATCAAAAGATAATTTTATAACAAAATAGGTTTTAAATAAAATAAATGCGATTGGCAAAAGAATAAAATACTGGGGCCATGGAAAATGTATCGTTCTATGCATAGAAAAAAAAAAACGCAATCTTAAATAAGGTTTTGTTTTTTTTTCTGAATCTTGCTGCTTTCGCCGCAAACAAAATTTTCCCAAAAAATCCCTCTTTATATTAGATTAACAACTATTGTAATTTTCACTGATTAATTTTCAAGACAGCAAAATCCTAAAATAACTTTGTAATCTGGTCTCGTTTTAGGATTATTATTCGATAGTAACAATTTATCACATAATTTAAACAAAGCAAAAATTATTGCAACAGAGGATGTTAAAGCAGGGCGAATGCATAGCATCATTGAAAAGGTTTTTATAATATCTATGATAGAAATAAAAAAATATTATCCCCAAAAATATAAACTTTTTACAGTAATTATTTAAGTAAATGAAATATCCATTGAATAAACGTCAAAAGTTCTACAAGAGTTTTTAGACGTTCTTAACCATCATCTGCTTTTTTTAACACTGTCAATTTTTCTGAAGAATCAATGATAAATAATAATGAAAAATAACGACGTAAATTAGTTAAAAATTACTTTTTAATTTTTACTCTTTTATTCATTTTTGAAAATCAAGCAAACAGTAAAAAGAAATTGATTTACTGAAATTTTCTTTAAAAATTTCTGAAAGTTATCAAAGCAATAAATGAGTGGTAAATATTTGTTTCCATATAGTATAGTTTCTTCAAAAACTTCCTAACTAAACAAAATACATAAATAAACTTTAAGTTTACCTAAAGTATACCTAAAGAAACTTTTAACAATCAAAAAAAAAATAAAATAATAAAACTTAATTAAAATAAATATATAAATTTATTTCCAAATTAATAACAGAAAAAATTAAAAACTTGCGACGGAAAAAGAAAAAAAGAAAACACTTGTCTTATCGATGTGTTCAATTTCTCTGGTCTCATGGTGGATGTTAAAATGTCAACTGAGTTCTTCAAGCAAAAAAAAACGTAAAGACCCGTTTCTTTTAAAAATTATAACAGAAATTTCAAACGCTAAAAAGACATCATGCTAAGGCCGCGTCACAGGGGGGAGCTGATGAGCTACACCAACAATTTTTTTTTCGCCTACTCTGCTAAGGATTTTAAAATTTATTGTTACTTCAAAAGAACTCAAACAAAAAAAGTTGTTCGATAAAATGTACTTTAGAATAATGTACTTTAGAATAATGTACTTCAAAAGAACTCAAACAAAAAAGTTGTTCGATAAAACTGTTTGTTTGACTGATGAACAAAAAAAAAACAAACAAATGTTACGTCATATGGCACAATGTTACTGAAAATAAAACGCAAAAAAGTGCTGTTTGTTCACTTGTATAAACAGATTCCAGCGTTTTAACTGTAACAGGAGCTTTTTGATTACAGGTGTATGCACTTAACAAAAGTATTTGAAAAGAAAAAAAGAAGAAATTTTTAAATTTACATATTAAAGTTTCCTTTTAGAGAGCTGGCATAAAGGCGGGGGGTGAAGTAAGGTTAGTTATAATTTTACAAGCATGAATGGATAAAAAAACATTTTATATTTTTGTTTTTTACCAAATAAATCTATTTTCCTTTACATTTAGTTTTTGAAAAATAACAGTAAATAAAGCAAGAACAAAAGTAAAATAACATGTTTAACGAAATAAATTGAAAAAATAAAGATAAAAACACATTTTTGTTTTTATCTTAATTTTTTCAATTTATTTACAACATATAAACAACAAATGTAATTTTAATATTCCTACAAATTTATTAATATTCCAATTTTATTTTATTAATATTCAAATTTATTAATATTCAAATTTATTAATATTCCAATTTATTAATATTCCAACGTTTTCCTCGAGCTAAAAAAAAGTTCGTCTCTTATAAAGACTACGAAGAAAAAAGTTTTTTAGTCTTTTTTGAACTTTAATACATTTTACGCTTTCACACAGCGAATATAATTTTTTTTCCGCCAGATGCAACTTTTGGTAGAAATATTTAACAAAGCTTCTTTACATTTTATTGCTGCAATAAAACCGTTATAATTAAGGTGTGTTATTGGTGCTAGGTACATGAAATTAATACTTCAAAATGTCCGAAGCGCTGTGATCGAACTACAAAAACGTATGCCGAACTATTAAATTACCGAAGATTATAGTTGCTACTTGCTGAGAGTTTGTTTATATATTATGTTGAGTCCCTTTGAAAAAAATAAATGTTAATCGTTGCGTTTAGGGGTACTAGCTACTTTAATATAGGATTTATGAATCTTTTTAGGAGGGTTGGGGGGGGGGGTGTTGTTAAGGGTTTAAGATTTCAATCTTTTGGAAAATAATACAAAACGGTTTTATTATCCGAAAGAAGAGCTTTCACTTTACTTTTGGATAACAAAACCGTGCCATACGAAACCAATTGTTTCAATTCTAACATTTTTGTTATGAAAGTTCAACAAAAACTTTTAGCGCTGATTGGTTGATTATCAGATTAACGTTTATTTATTTGCAAATTTTATTGAATTATTGCGTTCTTATTTGTTTCCCGCTTTTATAATTGCTAATAGCAAAAATATTTTAATGAGAGTTTAAACCGTTAATAATTTAGAGACTCTTCGCTAATTTTATAATAAACTTCATCATTAAATTAGGTGAAGTTTGCGAAGAATGTTTTGTTGCCTTGTTTTGAAGGCTAACGTGATATGCATCTGAAAATGGAGATTTTTTATATGCTTCTCAGCACGATCTATGTATTCATTCAATCACCAATTAAAATAAGGAATCTTTTTTTGTTAAAAAATGAACAGAGAACTATGCTTGCTATGTCGTTAGGAAACGAAGGCGGGAAAAAGATAAAAAAGAACCAAGAAAAATGCGCGAGGAAAAAAAACATTTCATTGCTCTAATCTCATCGCGAATAAAAGAGAACCTTTGAAAATAGGTATTTTCATAGAAATAGGTATTTTCTTTCAGTTAGAAAACAGAAAAAAACTTATTAAATTGGCATTTTTATGCTTGTATATAAGTGGGATGCACCGATTACGTGGATGAATGCATTTGCATGCTTTTGTGTCGATATTAAAAGCATGAATTAGTATATTCTATAATTTAGAACAAGATGGGAATTCTTAAACTATTTTTGTAAAATCAAATCATAACAACTTTATTATAATGTTCGGTTATTTCTTATAATCAGAAATATTTCTTATAATTTGGAGATCGATTGAAATCCTAACAAAATTCTCGAACTTTAGACTTGATCTATAACAACTACCTATTTTTATGTGCTTTAATTTTGTTGCAAAAAAGGTATCTAATGCTACAATAGTAAGATGGACAGGAAATTCAGCGATGGGACATAAAGTTTTTGTCGAGTATTGGAACTCGATTTAGTCATAACGATTGTGCACGCACACCATTTGTTCATAATTACCCTAAATTTTCTGAATTTTTTTACTGATCCAATGTACGTGATTAAGAAAGATCTATTGTTTGGCTTAAAAATTTGATACTGGCGTAAGGATGAGTTTGCTTGAACAAATATTTGAAAATTATTTTGACCTGGAAAGAACCTAAATACGCACGACTTTGTTTGCTTTTAAATAATGCAAATCGCTTACATTTTGTTTATAATAATTTATTTAAAAGACTCTTCTTTGCGGAAAGCACTCAATTATTTCGTATATTTTAAATTGTCATTCAAGTAGGTTTTTAAGTGGACCTCGAGAGAATACCCTTTAAAGCTGCATAAAGATTTCGTAACATAAATTTTTGAAAAAGAAAAATTGTTTTTTTTTTTTTTAATATAGAAAAAGTAAGCAAATTAGAATGGGAGTTGAGGATGACGAAGTTGCAGCAATAGAGTTGAATGGAGGTATGCAGAAGCCATCCGAAGAGATTTTTCTATCCCCTGGTAGGAGACCCAGTAAACAGCTCTTTATGACTGCGGGTAAGTTAAGTCTTATCTTTGCACACACACACACACACACACACACACACACACACACACACACACACACACACACACACACACACACACACACACACATAAATGTTTATAATGCTTATATTAGTATTTTTAATTATCATTACATGTTTAACATATTACTATATAAAATTTAAAAGACGTCTTCCTAAATTTAGGAATAAACGTCATTTTAATGCCAGCGACACCATGCGCTTCGCCACTCAGTCATGCGTATCCAGAAATTTTATTTAAGCCAGCAGATTTAGATGTAGTTGTTGGAGACACAGCAGAGTTTCATGTCACCTTGAAAAACCGCGACAACGATACAGTAGTTACTTGGATGAAAAGCGGTGTACTTCTATTGACGTTGGGTCGCTTAAAAGTATGGGACGAGGGGAACACTTTTTACTTGAGAATTAGACAAGTAGAAGAAAACGACGAGGGGATGTACGAATGTCGAATTAGAAATAACGCTGGGGAGACAATGTGCGACGCATCCCTTGCTGTGTATAGTAGGTTTATATTTCTTCTTTTGCGATTACTTCTCGTGCTTTACTTTTTATAATTAACAATTTATCTTTTTTCTCATTGAGATCAGTGTGCTTAAATTTGATTATCTATAAATTCTCAATATGAACTGAAGTTTTTAAATTGATTTATGAAATAATTTATAAAGATTAAATTCAAAACGAGAGATAACTTTTTAATTATCAGAGTTAAATTTTTGAGCTCAATTTGTTATGATTAGCTTCAGAGATTGAAGATGACGAAGAAGAACCGGCTCAGGAAAAGCTATCTTTCAAAAAAGAACTGAAACCAGAATACATAGTATACCAAGGCGATTCGCTAAATCTGGAAGTCCAAACAAACAACAGTGGCTCGGTAAAAGTATCGTGGTATTACATGGGAAATAAGCTCATTTCCACAGACGATATTCAGTTGCTATCCAAAGGCAATGTTCATCAACTTTTTATAAAAGAGTCTTTACTAGATGACGAAGGAAATTATAAATGCGTCGTTCAAAGCGAAACGGAAACGATATCTACAGAAACAGTTGTTTTAGTAGAGGAGTAATGAATCTCCATGCTATAATTAAAATCTTGTTGAATTCAAAAAAATGCAAAAGGCGATATTCAACCGATTCTCGGCACATGGTTGTGGGCGATACATTTGCCTTTAAAATAATGAGTTTATAAACACTGTACAATGGCAGGCATATATTGCTCGCAGCAATTTTTTAAAATTTTTTATAATTAACATTATTTATAATAGAATATTTATAGATTATTGGTAGAACATTTTTTAAAGCAAGATTGTAAGTAATACTTGGTCGAGGAAAAACTTCTACCGCATCTACTTTGAGATTTCCACAATTTATTTAACTGGTTTTTGGAATTATCAACTAAAAATATGCGCTAAATCTTTTTTCAATAGGAAATTGTCTATTATTTACCAATCAAGAGGTTTCTAGATTGCCAAAAATTAGAATCTAAGTTAAAATTCCTATGATATAGAATGTTACTTATTTCAAATGTGCAATAAGGATCACAACAAATCATAACTGTGTGAACTAAACATACAGATTTAAAAATATTTTACACTAATTCTATTATAATATTCTACATCATGTCTTTAAAGCTAAAAATAGCGTCAATAGGGACAAATTATTTATTCAAACAATACTTTAATTTAGACAAATTAAGCTTATCCTCGATTTTTCCTCATTAATAGAGATTGCTGCAATCATTTGCATAATCTCTATAACCATGGTGTGGATTACTTTAACTATGGCGAATAAATAATGCGTTCTAATAGATAATCATAAAATGCTACGACTTTCATTTCAACACAAGTAGACTTCTTGCTGGTGTCGTGTTCAACCCTTTCGTGTCGAAGGCGCACATATGTGCGCCTCGGATATTTTATATTTATATTTTTGTTATTTATATATACATAAATAACAATACATATATAAAGTTTTTTACTTTCTTAATTATATTTTTGGATTCTAAATTTTGCCTGCTTTCCAATGATATATACTTTGTTTTACTTATTTTGTAAGGAAACCCATCTATTTAAGTGTTTACGTCGCATATTATTGCGCTTTTTAAATCGCCTAAATAAATTCCGGTACGAAAGGGTTAAAATGGTGTTCAAAATTCTGTCAAAATTGTGAACACCAGTTAAAACACGATTCACGTTCAAAATTTAATTTTTTTTCAACGTTGGATATTTAATTTGAAAAGTGAAAGTTATCCTTTCATTCCGAGTGTTATCTTTAAAAATAATTCAAATAGACCAATTTTTATGTATGTATGAGTGTATGTATGTATGTATGTATGTATGTATGTATGTATGTATGTATGTATGTATGTATGTATGTATGTATGTATGTATGTATGTATGTATGTATGTATGTATGTATGTATGTATGTATGTATGTATGTATCTATGTATGTATGTATCTATGTATGTATGTATCTATGTATGTATGTATCTATGTATATTAGGGTGACAAAAAAAATCAAAGTGCTCGATATTGGACTCTCAAACCTTTATTGTAATTCTTTTGACTAAAAAAATAAACTGTACAAAATTTTATTAGAATATTTTCATATCTTGGGGTTGCTCAATGAGCTTGATATCAGATTTAAGGGTCAACGTAAAAAAAAAACGTATGTACTTTTTTTTTTTTATTATTACAAACTTTTAATTATTTAATTCAAGTTTAGTGTTATTTATATGATTTTAATCAATGTTTGATTCAGGTTGTTCGCTTGTTTTCACTTGTTTATTGTTCACTTGTTTTTATTAATGGGTTTACAATTGCGGACTTTCGCATATCTGGAATTTGACGTCGATGTTGTTCCACAGTTTGTAAAATATATTGCAATTGAGTTTCATCCTTTGTCAAGATTTTTGTGTAATCTGAAACGAGTTTCACCGCTTGTTCAGCTGCGTCATTCACAACTTTCATAGAATTAGCAATTTTATGTGCATCCTGGCATTCGGTTATTGTACTCCACTTGTATGGACAATATTCCTTCATAAATGTCCAATTTATTCCAAGCAATTCAAATATATATTTTGATCTCTTTGTTACAAAGTCATCTAAATTCATGCTTAAAAGTTAATCCTTTACCTTCAAGGCTTTTCACCTGGGTTTTTTTCGCTGGCTTTAAGTGAAATCAACAACTTTTCTTTAGTTTGTTTACCAACGTCGTTGCTAAAAAAGAGAGACTCACAAGGTCTTCAGTTAAATACAATGGCTTCATTTTTTTAAGAATAAAATTGATGTCAAAACAAGCATTCATCGTGCTTGGTACATAGCACCAGGAGAATGAAAAGTTATTCCCCTTTGACCTGGAAGAGTTTTTCGTAAAAAAATTTCAACAGTTGCAAAAATTCTTTGTAATCATTGCAAGGTTGCTTTGATCCTTGCATCATATTTACAGCAAATTATACTGCTGGTGGTACAAGTGAACCATATACTTTGAGATCTGCATCAGTTAAGAGCTGTGATTCAGAATTAAGTTTACTCCACTGATCACAAAATTGTCAAAACAACTCAAACTCTGAACCGGAAGATGCTCCAAAACAAGTTTTATAAACATGGGATAAAATCATTCCATGAATATGGTGTCCACAGGCTGTGTATAATAAAGACTTTCCATAGTCTTGCCTTCTTACATGGTGATAAATTTTAAAGGATCTTCATGAGCAAATCAAATAGTTCTTTAATATCTAGAGAAAAAGTTTCCACATTTCTTTGCTGAGTTTCTATTTTTCTGCCTTTACTCTTTTTCAGCTTTCTGTATTTATCAACAAGTTTTTCAACATGTATTACAACATCATAACATTGGTTTGTTGGAATTCTAGCTATTTGCCAAAACTATAGAACCTGATCTGTCACAAGGTCTGCATTTTTGTTTACATTGTTTCTATTTTTAAAGAAAATATAAGAATAGATGGCACAAATGTAGCTTGACCAATACACCATAGCTTATTTTGACTTCTAGTCCATTTACTATAAATCAAGTTTGAAAATATTTCTTTAATATTCATTCACAACAATGAACTCATTTGTATTTACAGGATGATGTAATAATTTTAGCAGTTGTGCAATACTGATACAATAACTTAACTGGATGATGAAATATTACAGTGGGTGTTCTGAATGCCAGCTAACTTTACTTTACTTTTAATTTATCAATTTTCTAAAAAAAAAAAACGTGCATTATGCATAATGACTCATTAGATTAACAAATAATAAAATATTGATAACATTCTCAACACAATTATTAAAATAGAAAAGATAAATCATAGAATATGAAAAATGTGGGTTTGAGCAATTCATGGCATCTTCCAAACACTTCCAGAGACTTTGTACATTTGTTGGAGTCATCATGTGAACTTTTCTATCTTTTCTGCCATAATTCAGACACAGTTTATTGTGTTAGAGGGTTCTTGTTTTGTTGGAAAATAAACCTTTTACCAATATATCTAATAGCAGCACACTGAAAACATTTTACTTCCTTTATGTGCCACAACAAAGATTTCCATTAAGCTATTTGACCATTTAGATCTGCACTTCGCAATCGCCTCTTAAACAAATTGATACCTGAGTTTGTCTTGTTTGATTTAATTTTTTTTTTTTTTATCATTGGTGCTGGTAGTCTTCTATTTCTTTTGCTTACGACTGTATTCATCTTCACTCTCTGAACAACATTTCAGCCTTCTGCAATGTTTTTTTAATGCACTTGATCCTGTATTTTTCAAGTGAGCCAATGTGTACATAACATTTGATTTTTTGAATTTTCAATCTTCTGGCAATTTTTTTATGAGTATAACCTTCAGATAAAACCTTCAAATTTTGCCACATAATTAAATTAAATATTCGCATCTTTTTCATTTTTCATAGTATCACTGTAGTAACACTATTGTTAAGAAAGTATTAACTGAATTAAATGTAAAATTCAATAAAAAAAGAAAGAAGAAAAATCATTTTATTAAGTGACATTATCAATAGTAATGAATAAATGGACTAAATTACTTACCAAAATTTAATAAAAAGTTAAAAAACTGAAAAAACTCAGTACATCAATAATTTTTCAATTTGTAGTCAATAAAATACTTTTTTATAAATATATATGAAAACAAAGAATAAACTCTACTTACTCCAGTTCTCAAACTCTTACGAATGCTTCTTTTCTTTAAGTGTTCTTCTTTTGGCTGTATATTATCTTTTTTTTATTATTATTATTCTTTTTACATACACCATATATAGTTTGTTTTCCAGTTTCTTTTAAGATTAATGTATCATTAAAACACTCTAAAACACATTTCATAAACAGTCTAAAACATATTTTAGAGTGTCTAATAAGGAAATTGATGATTGAGAAAATGGCATAAATTATTACATTTTTAAATATATCTTATTATTTCAACTACTATTATTACTACTATTATCAGTAGTATTAATACAGGTTACAGTGAAAAATAGAGATTATTTACAAAACATTCATATCTAAGAGGGAACAAAAAAAAAACTGCATAAAAAACCTTCTTAAGATAAAATCAATAAGATGCCTTATCTCGCTAATTCCATCTTATCTTTACATTTAAAAAACGAGGGAAAATATTAAAGTATAGTTAAAATAAACACCAAAACCTGAGTCGTTAGTTTTAAATGGACTTCATGATTAAAAAACTTTTAAGTTTTATCCCTTTAATATAACTGAACTGTGCTAATTCAATCGACCTCAACCTGAGTGACTTAATGACAAGGATTTGAATTATCGCAAATACACGAAGAACTCTTGGAGGGCTCATTTACCGACAGACATCTTTGATCGATATTTACAGTCTCAAGACAATGGAGAACTTTTTTAAACTTCTCCATTGTCTTGAGACTGTTTTACTCGTTTCTCCGCACCTCCCCCTCACACACATAAAGAGTTAATTTAGAGTAAGTGTTTTAAAAAAAGTTAACCACGTTAAATAACGTTTATGTTAAAGGTTTTTTAAAACTTAACGTAGATCCCTCTGCTAACACATACTATGAATGTTTTCTTTTATTTACTGCAGTAGTTAAAAAACCATACCACAAATAGCTCATAATTGCTCAAATCGATTTAAAATGCAAAACTGAAAAAAGTCTCTCAACGATGTTAGGGTCTTAATCTACTTAGCTTTGATCAGGATGACATCAATCTTGATTAGTTTTGATCAGGATAACATGATCAGGATGACATGATCAGGATAACATGATCAGGATGACATGATCAGGATGACATGATCAGGATGACATGATCAGGATGACATGATCAGGATGACATGATCAGGATGACATGATCAGGATGACATGATCAGGATGACAGAATATATCAGTTGCTTTTTAAATCCTTGTGCTAAAACTGGGATAAATTAAAGATAAAAAATTAAAAAAAAGAGATAAAAAAATTTTTCTGGGTAAAACTTATGATTTCTTTTTTTTACACTTCAAAAATCAAAATAAAAAAAAAACCGAGAAACAATCAAGCTTGAAAGTTTAAATCTACCAATCGCCTGAAATCTACCAATCGCCTGAAATCTACCATTCATCTGAAATCTACCATTCACCTGAATTGATGAAAGAATGTTAAAGCTGCAGGTTTTTAGTTGGATCAGCATCGCCCTGATTCGGAAAAAAATAAGTTTAAAAAACACATGTGAACTTTGTGAAGACAGTAAAAAAGGTTAAAAAACTATCAAAGGGCTCTAAAAGTGGCGATTGACATTTTGAGGCGGATTTTTGAAAGTTTATTTAAATATTACAGAAAAAAAAAAAAAGAATGAATGTAAAGTCAAAAAAAAAAAATATTTTGCAATGAGGAAGAAATGAGGTAATTAAAGACACGAAAACAGAAGCGTAAAGAGGTTGTTTATTGTTTATTATTGGGTGAAAAAATTGACTGAAAAATATGGTAAAATCTTTTTTGAATCTTGAGAAAATTCTCACTGTTTTAAAGCGACGTGATTTACATAACTTTTGTACTTTGGGTATAAAATTAGCTGATGTATTTTTCAAACTTCAGCAAGGCTTTGCAATACATTTTTTGAACTTGAAAGTGCAGCATCAGCATATATATATATATATATATATATCGGAAAAACCATAGGAGTCAAAGTTTGGGTTTTTTAAGGTCTAAGTTGCATCTGGTGGTCGATATAAATGTGGAGAATATTCCAAACTTTTTATTTGTTATCATACATTTTTTTTTTTTTTGCAAAATGAAAAAATCCATTTTCTAATTCTTTGAGAATGTCACTATTTTTATAAATTTTATAACTGCGGTAGCCACGTGATTGATGAGTTGGATGACGCAGAACTACAGTAGGCTTTGTTTCGATTTCCTTTTAATGCTTATTCATGTTCCTCCTTAGTGCTTATACTTTTTGCTTTTAGTCTTTGTTTGTATGTATATTATAGAGCACTTTAAAGGTTCTTAGGGATATTTTGAGTTTTTGTTGCTTTCCAAATACTATCTAGAGATACATTATAGTAATAAATTGTGCATTTTGCATTTAAAACTTTCCAATTAAATATGGAAAAATAAATGCAGTTCTAAATAAAAGTTGACAGTTTCTAAGTAGCATAGGTTTGTGTATTACTCTTTTAAAAATCTTTCAAACATATAAATCTTTGTGTGGGTTAACAGCTATGTCAACAGACTCAAAGCGCATGCACGACAGCTCGAAAAAAATGTCCGTAATTCCATAAATGCCTCATAATTATACAGCATTTCATGTAAATCTTTGGTGTGCAGGTGTCTGCCGTTATTTCTTCTACCTCAAAGAAGATTGCCTGGTTAATTCTAGGCGTTACACTTGTAATAATAAATGAGTCATTGCCGATAAAATCTCCCTATAGTCTTCATAAATCATAAAGTTTAATGGTCACATAGTTTGATAAGAAACGGCACGTGGTTAGTAGTAGTAACAATTTGCTACCATTTATTTCAAGGTGTGGTATTAAACTTTTTTAACTCAATACTGGATATTTAAAAAAATATAACTAAATATTAAGTATAAAATAGATCATATAAATCTCCTTAAAAACTTTTAATGAGCTAATATGAAGTTAGGAAGAAGAGATTTTTACTTTAAAATAAGTTCCTACTTTTAAGAGTTCAAAATTATTAGAAATCGGCATTAAAATTAAAAAAAAAAAAAAAATCCATAGTTACGCATACGCACCACCAGTGTCCACTTAAGTTCAATGTTGAAATACAGTGATCAGTAAAAGTCCTTTTGTTTGCAAAATCTTAGGAGAATCATTTATTACTTTTCGCATAGACAACGGACCTTATATTGTTCAAGTATTTTTAAAGTGTGTGATGAAATTATTTAACAACCTCTTAGTCAGTGAGATCAACTCGGTTGAGGGAAGTTCTTCACAACATGCTTTAAATACTTTCCTAGCTACTTTGTGTTGATCATGCCAAAAGTGTAGTCTAAGTAAAAATAGCAGAGAATGCAGACTGCATGTCTACAAACTCTGCCTGATGAGTTTATGAACAGAAAATGCAAGATTTTCAAAAGGTGATAATGACATTGTAATAGTGGTAATTAGCCCATTTCCTCTTGATCTAAATTTTCGGGCTAAGTAAGGCGTGTGTTTTTAATACTTTTGAAAAAAATAAATTTGAAACAGTTAATAAAAACGCTACAGTATTTTAACCTCTATAGTATGCAAACTAATTGAAAGTTTTTGTCAGAGATTCAATAATAAAACACCTGGTTGATAACAATTGAATAACCAAAGACCAACATGGTTTTATAAAATCAAAAAGCTGCATTACAAACCTGCTAGAAACTTTAGATATGCTTACTGATCTTAAAGAAAAAGGTATTTGTGCTGATAACGCCATTTTAGATTTCGCAAAAGCTTTTGAATCGGTTTCACATTGAAGATTAATTCTAAAATTGGAGTCAATCGGTATAAAGGGGTTTTTACTTAATTGGTGTGTGTCGTTTTTGAATAACAGAAAACAAATAGTAGTTCTAGGGAAATATGTATCAGAATGGGAAACTGTAAGAAGTGGAGTGCCGCAAGGATCAGTTCTTGGTCTTTACTTTTTGTAATTTTCATCAATGACTTAACACAGGGTTTAAACAACAAAGCTAAATTATATGCATATGACACAAAAGTGGAAGAAAAAATAGATAAAAATGATAAAAATTCGCATAATAATTCCCTTCAAGATGATTTGGATTATCTCTTCGAGTGGTCGACTAAATGGCTAATAAGCTTTAATAGTGATAAATGCAAGATAATGCACATAGGTTATGACAACCAAAAAAATAAATACACATTAAAAAGCAATATTGAAGAATTAGGAACCTCTAGAAAAATTCTTAAAGAGACATCGTTAGAACGAGACTTAGGTGTATTTATTTCAAATGATTTAAAATGGGAACATCATATTGAGTATATTGTTAACAAAGCTAATAGTAAGTTGGGGTTAGTAAAACACGCGTTCAACTATATCTACAAAAGTACTATGAAACTATTATACATATCACTCGTGAAACCTCACTCAGAGCATGCATTTCAAATATGGAACCCATACTATGCTAAAGATATTAATCTTAGAGAAAGAGTCCAAAAACGAGCAACTAAACTTTGTTTCCCAAAATTAAATTTTACCTTTAAAACTTTGTTTCCCAAAATTAAATATGAACAAAAGTTACAAAATATGGAACTTTTGGTCGATAGAAGGTTGCGAGGTAATTCATAGCAAATACTACGAGAGGGCATGATCAGAAATTAAGAAGAGAATATGTGAGACACTCACTTTCTAGGGATAATTTCTTCACCAACTGTGTTGTAGAAGCATGGAATATCCTAGATCAAGATGTTGTTAACGCAACTTTTGTAAAATGATTTTTAAAAACAAACTAAAACTCTTTAATGAAAAACGGCTGTTATAGTCTAACATCTACTGTCGTTAAACTCATTTTTCTTGGTAAAACAAGAAAACAGCATTTGATTTATTATGTTAAATAAATTCATTAAAATAATATTTATTATATTATTATATTACATCATTATTTTAAAGGTTTTAACGTCCCTTGATACGATACACATGCAACAACGCTTCTCTTTCCATCCTCAGTGCACACTTCGATTAGTTAATGAAAAATTAATTTTAAAAGAGGTTGTCAACATAACTTAATTTAAATATCATCTAAATGAATTTTTACTTTTAGCAACGCTCTTAGAAATCTTTGATAGTCGTTTGTTGGGACAACCTCTCTTTGTTAGAAAGCTTTTTAAAGAAAGCTCTAAAGCTCTAAAGGGTCCAACAACATCCATTGCATGGTTGTGATACACAGATTTTCCATTTTGTTAACTCAAAAATTTCTTGTTCCAGATTTTAAATAGCGTAAAATTATCAATTATTTTCGACTCAAAACCTTATTCAATCTATGTTCAGAAAATAAATCAAAAACAAAAAAAAAAAAAACATCAATTTATCAAAATTTTATAAGCTTTCATCTTTTAATTTTCTTCTAAACTCATACTTTGTAGCTAAAAGTTTAGAAAGCAAAAACATCTTTTAAAAAAAAATTCCTTAAAATCATATAATTTACAAAATCAATTAGAATCACAAAGTCAATAAGAAACGTTATTTACAATAATTCATTTGGAGAGTTTAAACTTAGATAGAAATTTGAAATAATATAAAACGATAAAATGTTCAGAATTAAATCGCAGGAGAGCACAATACAAAGCGAATTTATAAATAACTTTTGCATTGCGCTTTGTATTCCTCTGTAACAAACACACTGAGCATAAAAAAACATAAATATCAACAATTTAAAGTGTTTTTATCTCCAGGAGAGTAAGGTAACAGTCGTTTCCACGTACCCTTAATAAATACTATAGTTACAAATAACATGATGATTGTAGAGGTTGCAGACCATCGCAAGCCGTAATGTTGGTATAAAACCGTTATATACAATGGACCAACGACTCTTGCTAGAGATCCGATTCCAGTTAACCAAGCCATGTAACGACCCTAAAGAAGACATTGTTAGCAATAACATTGAAGAGATATTCATCAAAATGTTTTAAAACAAAAAGATCAAATATAAGTTTTACTATTAGCTGTAAATTCTGGTATCATCACAAATACAATTACTTTTTCAATATTTGTTACTTTTTTTTTTTGCCAAATAAATAAAAAAAAACTTGCAAAATTCCCGTTTGAAAAATTTTATATTTAAATTGCAAACCTGAAAAAAATACAACAATAGCTTCGTGATACTTACAAAAATATATTTCAAAAGATATATATATATATATATATATATATATATATATATATATATATATATATATATATATATATATATATATATATATATATATATATATATCTGATAAATATACAAAATTAATAATGATTTAAGTAAAACTCACTTGTGGGAAGGGCCCAATAACTTTAGAGTACAACACATTAATCATTACAACTGTAAGAGGGTAGCCAGTGTTAATGAGTATTATTCCTGTAAGGAGTTGAGGAAAGGGTAACTTAGGAGAGGTATGACACCAATAATAGTTAGAAGGGCAACCACCACCACCATTGTCCAAAATTGTACCGTTAACACGTACTGTGAAAAAGATGTTAATCATCACAGATTAAGACAACATACTATTTACTTTTATTGTATATGTACTTTTTCTTTTGCAATTCTAACGTACATAATATTACATTCATTTATCACTTTTATTTATACTTATTACAATACTTTTTAATACTTGATAGTTTTAAGGGTAATGTTTTTTACTTCAACCTTTATTTTTGTCTATCCCACTGAACTTTCTCAACATTCTTACAAAACACATCTCTTTACATAAAAAAAAACTGAATCAGCTATTTTCGAAATTCAGTCCAAATTTAAAATCCTTTTTATAATGAAAAAAAAAAAAAAGAAATAGGGGTATATACACAATGTCAAAACGAAACATAAAAATTTTAAATTAAAAAGCTTTACTATTACCGATTTCAAGAAGCTTTAATTTCCCTGGACCCCAGGGTAGATAGAAACAATATCCAAGAAGTAATAAAATAAATGCAAATAACATGACTTTTCGTTCCATGAATCTATGAAAAAAAAAAAATCATGACATAATACAGAAAAAGAAACTGATGTGATCTTTAAAATGAATAATCATAAATTATTAATTTATAAATCATTAATAGATATAAAACTTAAATTAATTTTCTTAAAAGTACTCAACTAAAAACATATTTAAGGTTTGCAGCTAATAAATGTTTTTGATAAACTTTTTTAAAAATTTTAAAGAAAAGGATAAAACCTTTTACATAGAGGAACAGCGGCAATATATAAAAAGATACATTGGACCCCAGAGCCTGACATCAATAATGCACCATAAAATGCTGTTTGGCGACGTGACCAAGCATACTCATTCATGAGAATTGGAGAAATAAGTCTAAAGAAATTGGAGAAATAAATCTAAAGTTTAAAACTACTTTTTTTTTTCTACTTGGACAACATTGCTTTAAAGGATTGTCAAATAAGTACTTAAAATGTTAAGTACAAAAAATATAAAAACTGAAAAGAGAAGCAATCATCATTTAAAATATGGATGCAAAATAGATACACAAATATGAAGTGCTTGTGGTAGATTTGAAAAGAGTGAACATTGTGCTACAGATGATATTTGTATAGGATGGAATGTAAAACAATGTTTTAGACTAAAAAACTTACGATTCATTGAGTGCAAAAACAGACATTGTTACAAACCATAAGCCAACACAAGCACAAACAGCATACTTGTCTAGTGGACTAAAGTCAGCTACAAGAAAAGAAAAGAACTTTACAATTCTAAATTCATTATGACATCATTTGTGCCTTATGTTGAGTTGACAAGCTCAACTCAACATAAGGCACAAATACAGAGTTGATCCATTTTTTCAAAAAACTAATTTAATTGTTAAAGAGAATTTTTTTTGTAACTAAGATCAGAAAAAAAAAAAAAAATGCTAAAAATAAAAATATACAAATAAACTTTTTCAAAAACTAAACTTTTTCAAAAACTAAACTTTTTCTGAACTTACAACTTTGTTGATGCTTTTGTTTTAAACCCTTTTCATTAGGGAGTTTCCTAAAGCTCACCAAAACAAGAACAATATTCAGCAAACCCAATAGAATCATTATCAAACAAGGCGTTGTATATATGTTCAACTTCAACTTTAAGAGTGAGATATAATAACCTGTTGGTCCTATAGGTTGTGTTGCAGCTTGAAAGACTAAATTTGAGTAATCATGTATTCCAGACAAATTGACATTTCATAAGCTACCATAAATTGAAAAAAAAAAAAAAAAAAACATTTAAAAAGAAATTAAAAAAACTTTTAAATAAGAATAGCCTAATAAAATAATCCACTTACGAGGACCAACAAGAAAACCAATTGTTTGGAACATAGTTAAGTAAGACAAAACCTTCACTCGATCTTGATTGTTTGTCAAATGAGCACCAACTGTTCTTGTTACTGCAACATTTCCTAAAGAAGATCGTGTTACTCTAGTATGATTGAAATTTTTTCATGATCACAATTGCTAAAGATAATAAACAATTAAGCTGATAAAAAAATACCTGAACTGCAACCAACAAGTACACGGCCGGCTAACAAAAACCAAAGCCCTCCATAGGTTTGGGCAAATGCATATAAAATATATCCTCCTATCATCAAAATGAAAGATAACAACAAGGGCTCCATTGCAGGTCTTCTGTCACACCAATAGCCAAATACAAAAGAAAACATCATCTGTGCCAAACTAAATGCAGCATTGACCCAGCCATAAAATGTTTCACTAACTGTTTTGTCGATCTAAATATTGGAAGGCAAAAACTCTTAAGTCATCCATATTTTCAGTGTATTTTCTTTTTAAAAGGAAAACTTAAACAACTAGGTTTAAAGACAAACCTCCCTCATGAATGGCCACATGGATGACATCATGACTGAAAAACCTTTTTTAAAAAATCAAATTGTTATTGAAAAATAGGACTTAACTTCTAGAAAAAAAACTGAATTTTTTGAATAAACTGAATTTTGAATAAATTCTTTTAAAACAAATTTAAAAATTAGGACATTAATTGTCAACATTTTTTAAAGACTTTTTGGAAAATCTAATCAACATGCTTCAAATATATATATATATATATATATATATATATATATATATATATATATATATATATATATATATATATATATATATATATGACTTGTGTGTTCCAATTTATAAATTATGACACCTGTAAAATGTTGAAAACTTTTTGTGGCAGATTGATGGGTTCAAAATGCACATGAATATATTTTCTTTTCATAATTGAAACACTTAAAATGTTTTATAGTGTAACAAGTTACTACAAAGACTGTAAAATACAGTTCAACAAAACTTAAAGCACCATTACTATCACACAGCGCACAGTTAACCTGAGTTTTTGTGACTACTTTTGTGACTTTTTGTGATCTACTGTTCATTTCCTCTTATGTCTGATAGACTTAAAATTTTCTTTCTGTCAACCTGCAGATGTTCTGATAATTCTCCTTGGTTTTAGCTGCAACCAGAAAATCTGCACTCAATTTCATGACATGTTCTGCACTATCATGGACAACATTAACAGAAATTCTTCATCTTTGATGACCAAAACAAAGGTGACCTAACGAGATTTCAATATAGTTGTCAAGTTAAATTCATATCCATTTAAAAAAAGCTGAACAAGTACCACAAATGAACAGTTAATATATATTGTTGAAAAATTGTGTTAAATATCTTCTCCAATAAGATTATAGCATGCAGACTAGAGCATTACAGTGCCAACTTTTTGCTTTAGGGCCATACATTCATCGAACAGGATAAGTTTTCATTCTTGTTGCCCAAGACACAATTCTTGGACATTTGAGAATTCCCACTTTGAGTGATTTTATGGTCATGTTTTATAAGTATCCTTTCAGAAATCTTAATAGGTCAATCAATATAACACTCACTTTCATCACAACATGCTAAAGAGATGAACTGTGAAAATAGCATATGCTGTAGCAATGCTGCTTCTTCTATCCTTTGCCATCTTTCATCATTTTTTTTGTGATCTAACTGCAATGCTAAGTTTTTGTTATGACAACCAAATGATACTGTACAATCTGGTTTCAAGTTTACCACTTCGTCATTCTTCAAGACTTTCTCAGCATCTTTGACGCACAGTAGAAATCCCAAACTGAGTTCTTTAGATGTCTTTTTCAATTTGGCAAGCACTAACAACAATCAATGACAATCTAAAGGAAATTTATAAAACTTTGGATTCTTTTGACACTGCAGTAACTTTTTCACAGGTTTTCATTTCTGTTATGATATGAATGTTTACTATCTGAAAGAAAAAAACAATCTGATTCAACACCATTTTTGCACTGTCATGTTTTGATTAGTTTATAGATAAGCCTGCTTGTTCATGGAACATATAGCATCACAAAACTTGTTCATTTGTTGGTAACCAGCAACTTGTTATCTCAGCATCTGCTTCTGTAACTTTTAAAATATTAAAAAATGTCTAATAATTGGAGGAACCTGTTTTGATCTTTGAATTGATTAAATGAGTTTTTCATTTCACTTACAAATGGTTTTTTTTTTTAAAAATGTTAAAAAACACAACTTGCTGTCAATCTGAAGAATCTCTTCAGAAATTCTTCAGATTGAAGGCAAGCAAGATTTAGAGTTTACCAAATTTCTCAAATAATGGTTCAATTTACTAAAATCAACACTTTATTATTAAATTATTATTTACATTATCAATTCTTACTATATTTAATATTATTAATTCTTACAATGCTTGTCATAATATGCATTTTTATTACCAGTTAAATTTACAAAGGTTCTAGAAAAACTTATATTTTAAAATTTAAAGAAAACTGAAATTCAATTAAATAGGAATGAACAGCTACTAAGTAACTGTACTGAAAAGTGAACTAAATTTGAAATTTATTATATATAAATAATAAGTTAAAAGGATTAGCATTTTTGCAATAAACACACACACACACACACACACACACACACACACACACACACACACACACACACACACACACACACACACACACACACAATAGCATGTGTATAAACAAAACATCTATATAAATAAATATAAACATAAAAAAATTGTAAAATAAAATATTGAATTTATTGTTATGAGTGTTACATAGCTCACCAACTGATCCAGAGAACATGATGCAGTACAAAGTAAATATAATTTGTTTCTTTTCTTTTTGTTTAATATCGTCATCATCATTAAGATACTGATGGCTATGCAAAACAAAAAACAATAATTTACACCTGGAGTAAAGAAAACTTCAAAAGCTAAAAAAGAGCACAAGAAGAAAATCACTTTTTGTTTATTTTTTAAGTTATGTAAATTATGTAATTATTTTTGCAAATTGTGTTTTTATTGAAAAGAACAAAATCCTGGAATAAAAAATCAAACTAAAATCTGAAACCAAACATATTGCGCATTTATACTCTCTAAAATTAATTTGCCTGAGACCTAGCACATGATCTTAACATATTATGCAACTCTCTTAGCCTACATTTACTACTACCATTGCCATTAAATAAATACAAATAGATCTCATTATATTGAGATATTAAACCGTCTTTGTAAAACAGAGTTTCATTTTAAGCTGTAGCACTTATGAAAGATATGATAAGCTGTTAGTTATATAAAATAGCAATTTTTAAATAGTTAAGTTTGGTTAAAAATTGATACATAGAAAAATTTCAGAAAGAGTTACAGAAAATAAAAACCATTGAAATAACAAACAACTAAGCAAAAATTTTATTTTTCAAAAAAAAATCCTTTTCTATAAAAGTCATAAGTATTTCATAAGGATTTTTTAATGTTTATGAAGTTAATTAATTTTGGAAAATAACATTAATTAAAACTATCATTATTTTCTTTAAAGGGAAACTTTTGCTACCCTGTATAAAATAGACGCAGTGTATAGTTTCATAAGAAAACTTTGTGGTTTCATAAGAAAAATAAAGGAATGTAAAAGAAGGCTAACGTCATCTTATGCATACCCATATCTAAGGATATCAGTATAGATACATATACACTCACACAAACCTGCACCAACATCCACACAAACTATACATCAAATATATGACAGATCCTACCTCTTGCTATTTATCACCAGAGCTTCATGATCGCTTTCAAACTCCATTCTTAATTTTTATTTAAATCCTTTTAAAATTAAAGCAAATATGCAAAACTTATCACAAATGTTGAGTATATATATATATATATATATATATATATATATATATATATATATATATATATATATATATATATATATATATATATATATATATATATATATATTAAATAAGATAAAGAAAAGATAAAAGCTAAACATCAGAAATAAACTAGTCACATTATAGAACTAGAACTTTACAAAAGACTTTTAAGAGATAAAATGTAGGAAACAGACTTTATGTAATTCACAAATACACATATAAACAAATAAAAAATCTTTGTATATCCACAAAGTAATTTGTAAAGATATAGATATTTACCATCACCTTTCATAGCCTACACATAGTAAAAAAAAAGCGTTTATATCAAACATATACATTTTAGGAAGGTCTGAAATGAGTTGGATATTAATTTTAAGTAAAATATTAGTATTAGCTTCCTTATGAAAAAAAACAAAACATTAAAACAAACAAAAAAAGCAGCAAGTTTAAAAAAAAAGTTACCAATAAATCTAAATTTAATAGATTACAGCTTGTCTTTTTCAAAATGCCATTTACATATTTCAACAAAGAACTCAATCAAAAATAAAGTCATGACAAATTCATATTAAGATCTACAAGGCCAGGTGTTCTGCTTATGAATGCAAAAAAAGAGAGAGTTCTGGAGGTTGTAAAAGGAATCCCCTTTAGAGTGTTAGTTACCAAGAATCTACATTTCTGAGAACATAGGAAGGATTGAAAAGTTACATCCTCAGAACAAAAACTCCCTAGCCCTACGCCACAATTCTTCGTTATGAACAAAGGACATTTTAACCCGCCCCATTTCTCAGATTTAAAAAATAAGTTTAAAAGAAAGTTCTTACAATTATACATTATTTTAAGTATACACTAATGTTTATAATTTAAATTTTTAAGAATGAGAAAACATGTAAAACTATCACATCCTAAGTATAGGAAACAACGTTTATCACAAATATTTACATTGGCAAACTTTAAGCAAATAAGTTGGATTTGTGCATTACAAGCGTTTCACGCTGTGATATAACGCACAGTAGGGTGTCCCACTTTTAACCTGACCAAAAAAAATTCAAATGCACCCTATCTCAATCATCCTTATTTGGTCCCAGGACACACCAAAAATTTTTTTAGGTCTCCAAGTCAACGGGTTCCAGTACAAGGTATTTTCTAAAGCGAGGTTCCATGGAATTATTCGCCGCCCCCCTCCCTTTCGGTGCCCCTAACTTATGAATTGAATAGTAGAAAATTGTCCATTTTACATTTATTTTTGTTCTGAAAAAAAATCTTTCATTTAAGAGTTAATACTTCTGCAAACTTGTCATTTACAACAACTAAAGACAAATAAAGTCAAAAATCACATTAAAATTACATAAAATCACTTTTTTTCATGTCTTTTCCAACCTCTTTTCGGTTTTTTTGCACAACTTGCATGGTATCCTGTAGAAGACTTTCTTCATGACTTTCAGCCACAAAATCTTGCACAAGTTTTATATGGCGCTCAGCCCTGTCATTTACTACTGCTAGATTCTCCATCTGATGTTGAAAATGTCTGTAGGAATCATTTTCAAAGTTATCCTTTATCCATGAGTTGATTACTCCCGTAATTATACCTAGGTATGTGAAGAGCAGCCAGGAGTCCTTAGTGATAAAGTCGGACAAAACTGACATAGGAACCACATGAGTTGGAGGTTGAGGTTGTTCCTGTTCAAAATTGTCAGGTTGCGGACAATTGAAACCTAGCAGCTTCTGAGCTAGCCCAGCTCTTTCCTTCAGTTCTAAATGTCTATTTGCTATTGAAAGAATAACTAGCTGTGGGGTCAGGTACCATCTATGACGGACCAGGCTTGCATGAAGCAGCTTTCCCAGGGGACCATACTTGGATATATATAGCTTATTGCTCATCATTTCATAAGCTAGCTTAAAAGCATCCAAATCATGTGATGGAACCTGGGCAGCCAGAGGAGACTTTAAAAAGTATGCTCCATAAAATGTGACAATAAAGTCAGTTGACAGTTCAAGCATATCTTCCTCACTATTATTCAACTTTAAATTAAATTTTGAAGTAAGCTGCATTGTAAGCAAGTATAGACAATCAGCCATGAACGTTGCTTGATGGTGGGCACCTGGTTGTTTGAACTGGAAACCAGGTACATGGCCACCAAGGTAAATGACTATTAGCTCACAAAGAACTTTATAATCTCCCCTTTGAAAGCAATCTTGTTTTAGGGCTGTTATGCAGAAGTTCTTAGTATCTAATACACTTCTATGAAAATCAGTACCTACCATATACTCCTCTCTTTCATAATTGAAAAACAGCAACTGATCAACATAATTTGCCCTTTCTCTTATTTCTGGCCAGATTTTTTGAAAATCTTTATATATTGCACGTGATGGAGATTTTGGTTGAACCTTGAATATAATCCATTGCATGGGAAATATGTCTTTCAGATATATGGTGCCTTTAAATATCAATTTTTAAAAGTTGCAAAATATAATAATTTTGCAACAGTTTAGTGCAACAAACTTTTAAAATATGTTTTCAAAATATTTTCCTACAGAGCAGCCAAAGCACAGGTCTTTTAAGCACATGATCCACCAAGAACTTAATTCTCCACTTGTATTTTCTAGTATTAGAGGCTGTTGTATCTGCACTACAACCAATGATCTGGTCAGTGAGCTCATAATACTCTAATATGTTCTGAATAGCTATAGCTTGATCCTGCCCTTTAGATGACTCAATTTCTAGAACTCCTAGCAAGAAATCTAAGGGTTCATTGACCTGGGGGGATGATATACTGAGAGCAACTCTTTCTACAGTTTTAGACATTTTTTGGTCAGTTCGATAGTGTTTGACCAGTTTCGTATCAAAATGAATGACAACCTTTAAACCCCGAACTTTGTCCAGATTTTCTTCTCTCACTAATCTAGCTTCGTTTTCAATCACAATCTTTTTGTTTCTATGTAGACTACTCTTTGATACAGGAACTGTATTTAAATCAACACCACCAATCTTGAAAAGTGAGGACAGAAGTGAAGTTTCAGCTCGAGCACTGACATTGTACCTAGTCAAGAAAGGAACCCACTTGTCAAGAACATCATTCATTGAAAGCTCCATGTAAACTCTATCTTCACTGATCTTCTTTTTTTTTTGGCAAGGTTCAAATTCACTGTCAGTATCAGTAGTACTCGTACCACTTGAAGATAATTCTATCTCAAAACCTTTCATCCTTTCTATGTCCTCTACAGCTTTTAGTTTGACATTTCTTGTTTTTCTTTTTTATGTTGTTCTTCTCTACGCATACTTTCTATCATATCTAACATTCGTTTTTCCCCGTCTACCATTTTTTCTTGATAAGATTTATCTTTCCCAGTGTCAAACTTAACCATTTCACCTTTGAATGCTCTTTTCAGGAACTCAATATCTTCTGTCTTTGCTTGCTTGTCTCTATTTTCGTCATCTCTTATAAGTTTTAAGACGTCTGTTTTATAAACAGGAAAAACACAGTTTGCTTCTTTTATAAAACTCTCTGTTTATTTTTTATATTGCTCTTCTTTTATCTTGTTTATTTCCATAAGGGTTCTAAGAGTACATAGTTTCTCGTAGCGTTCATAAGATTTCTCAAGCTTCTCTTTCACTACTTGTTCTGTAACCCGAAATCTTGAATCAAAACCACCTTGTCCCAAATACTTAACAGTTCTCTCAGAATGCATACTCCAGTAAATTCTCCCCTGTTACTTTTTGTACACTCCCCTCCAATGCAAAGCATAGATCTTGATATTGTCTTTTGTGCACAGGATAGTTTTGCGTTTTGATTATTCTTACTTGACCTGAGCCAATATATTCGGCGACAAACTTCTTCCAGTGTGGGTAGTCTAAACATATATAAAAGTCTTTACATATTTGTTTCAAAAGTTTTTCACCTAAAAAAAGTTTCTCCAATTTATTATTTTACTTAAATCTTAAAATATTACCTGTTTGGTGCAAACATATGTAATGGATGCTGAAGTATGTAGATTGTTCTTTTACACCTATTAGTTCTCTGTGAAGCTAATCTTATGTCATCATCAACCTGAGGTTCCTGGTTGACAATCCCTGTTAGTCCTAGGAGAGGTGTAGTTACCATGGAGCTCTTCTCATTTTTCTCTCTAACAGTACTCTGAGCATTTCTAGTCCTTGGAGATTTACGAGGAAATCCATCATCATCGGCCATTATATATTTTAAGAAAATTGTTATAATCTGAAAAGTATAAAATGAAAGGGTTTTATAATATTTTACATAAAAACTATTATTTGATTAGAGCATTAATATCGCTAAATCAATGACAAAATATTGCAAAAACAACATATTTGAATTTGACTTTATTCATTCAAGATATAATATTTCAATTTTTGTATAAAAAATCTCATTTTATGTCTAAAATAAGACATCTTAATTTGTGGCTGAAAGTTATGAAGAAAGTCTTCTACAGGATACCATGCAAGTTGTGCAAAAAAACCGAAAAGAGGTTGGAAAAGACATGAAAAAAAGTGATTTTATGTAATTTTAATGTGATTTTTGACTTTATTTGTCTTTAGTTGTTGTAAATGACAAGTTTGCAGAAGTATTAACTCTTAAATGAAAGATTTTTTTTCAGAACAAAAATAAATGTAAAATGGACAATTTTCTACTATTCAATTCATAAGTTAGGGGCACCGAAAGGGAGGGGGGCGGCGAATAATTCCATGGAACCTCGCTTTAGAAAATACCTTGTACTGGAACCCGTTGACTTGGAGACCTAAAAAAATTTTTGGTGTGTCCTGGGACCAAATAAGGATGATTGAGATAGGGTGCATTTGAATTTTTTTTGGTCAGGTTAAAAGTGGGACACCCTAACGCACAGTGTGTCAAAATCCAAATAAACTGGCAAAATATACACTCTCCCCCCCCCCCCCCCAAAAAAAAAAAAAAAAGAAAAAAAAAAGTTGCACAGAACTAAAAAATTGAGTTTCTCCTAGATTCCTCGGTAATTTTCACATCTTCCTTGATAGGTATATATGAAATCAGAAAAAAAAAAAAAAAATAGCCGTCAGAACTTCCAATTGATGCAAGATGCAACCTTTTAAAAATAGATAAATGTAAAAATTAATTATTTTCACACCTTTTTCACTACATTTACACAACTGAGGTAATTTGTTATAACTCAAAAAAGTAGGTTAATCACTTAGATATTAAAAAAATTTCTTATTAAAAGTTACCAAGTTGGCTGAATATCCAGCTACAGCATTGACATTAGCTTCAATAAGAAAAGCCTCCGGAGATCCTACCAAGAAAGATTTTGTTGTCATTGTTGTCGAAATGCAACAAATCTTAGCAAACTTAAAAGCATGGAGTTTAGCTTTCCAATAAAAATGAAGATTGAAGATGCCTTAATTTTAAAAATTCAGTGTGAACTTTCTGATGTAATGTATCAAACTATCAAAAAATCATCCATAACACAGAATCATAATATAATTCCTACAGAAATGCTTAATGTTTAACGTTCAACGTTCAACGTTTAATGTTCAACGTCGTTTCGTCATTAGTTCCTAGGCTTTGAATTAGTTACTAGGCTTTGGTAAAGCGCGTTCTTCAAATGCACGCGGCCATTGGAGAAAGATCTTTTGAGCGAGTTAAAACTTTTTTCCTTTTGGAATTTAATTATTAGTTTAGATATATTACATAAAGAATCATCTTAATCAATTATATATCGTATTATAATTGAAGTAAGTATGTGAAATAGTTATACATTTTTATCAGATAAAGTAGAAAGGATTAAAATTTTTATTAGATAAAGTAGAAAGGATTTAAAGTAGAAAGGATTTTAATTTTTTAAATCGTTTAGATTTTGTTTTAGTTTTTCTTTTAGCAGTTTTATTTTTATTTTTTTATTTTTTAGAAAGAAAATAGGGATATGGATGTTACTTAAAGTTATACTAATGCTATTTCCATAAAAGGGTTATATTAATACTTTGAAATTTCTGTGATGCTATTAACTATTTTTGTTCTTTTTTAAAAAATTTAGAAAAATAAATTAAAATTTTGTGCCAACACTAACAACGCATGTCACATGTTATTGTATGTAAAGGTTAAATTTTGTTATGAGGATTACAGTTCTTATGAAGAAAAAAAAGAAGGTAAAGATTATTGTTTGTAAATATATATTTTGTATCTTTTTAAATTTTCTTGCGTCATTTTTAGAATTTTTGTTTGCACACGTTTATTGTTTGCATATATGCTTTTTTGATATGTATGTGTGTGTATGGTAATAAGTGCTTTATAGTTGTTTTATCAATGTGTTTTTATAATAATGTAAAGTGTTTTTTTACTGTTTGTGTATGTGTTAATATGTGTTACATAATTGTTTTAAAAATGTGTTTAAATATGTATATAAGGTATTTATTTATTTTAGTATTAGTATATGTTTAACCTTATATACATATTTAAACACATTTATTGTGCTTATAGTTTGTACATATGTTTATATTATGTTCTTTCTGTGTTTTTAAAGTGCTGTGACTTGGTAAACATCTACCTGAAAATCAATTAATGTATTTTAGAGAAGGAGCAGAACATATGGCTTTAGATCGTGCAGCTCAGCGTGATATGCACCTAATGGCATGGTTTAAGTTAAATACTGAAAATGAAAGAGCATATTGCTATTCGTATGTAGACATTCCTTATCACTTTATATTTGATGATAAACATTGTAAATGGAAGGTTAGATAAAGGGGTGGTAATAAGGTGATAGTAAGAATGTATAAAGTTAATCCAACTGGAGAATAGTTTTTTCTTAGACTGTTACTTTTGCAAGCAAAAGGAGCAACATCTTGGGAGGATGTGCATACTGTTAATGGTATTGTCCTTGAAACGTTTTGTGTAGCATGTGATTTGAAAGGTCTGTTGCAAGATGACACTGAATGGCAGAATACACTTTCTGAGGCGGTTTTAAGACATGCCAAAGAAAATTAGACAGTTGTTTTCAATTATTTTGACCTTTTGTGAACCTGACAATCCTTTACATCTCTGGAATACATAGAAATTTTTTATGATGGAAGATTTCATTCACCACTCAGTCCCACTTCTAATAGCTGAACAAGCTACTCTTCATCAAATTGAAAAGATTATTAATCAAATGTGTTATATAAAACCATATTTGTTTATAGTTGTATATATGTTTAAATTATGTTGTTTCCATGTTTTCAAAGTGGTGTGATTTGGCATTATGTTGAGCAAGATTGATAACCTTGCCACCCAAGCGATGTACTTATAGCAGAGTTGTGACTTGGCAGCATTTAGTGCCAGGCGGAGTTACTGCTTTGGAGCTAGGTTGTGTTGTGTAGCCTTTTTTAATTATTCTCAAAACACATAATAATGTCTGTTAATGTTTAGCGTAATGTGTATGAGAGTATGCAACCTTGATCTTTAAATCCATGGTGTTTTCATGTCCTAAATTTGAAGTAATTGAATAACTAATATTGAACATAAAAACAAATATACTTTTATGTATTTATATGTTTAGTAAAAAGATAAATATAGTTAACTTTAAATTGGTTTTCTAATTTTGCCTTTCATATTTTAATTTGGTTTGTTATCTTCACTGGATTTTAGGATCAAGGATGTAAATATTCTATTGTTATGTGTTATTGTTGTGATGTTTTGTGTTGGTATTCATTTTTAACAATAGACACCTTCATGTTGGTGACTATTGTAAAAAATGAATAATAGGTTGTTTCATTATTGGAACTTACTGCTTTTATTTATTTACTGAAAGCCAAGACAACATGGTAAAAATGCAATTTATATCTTAAATTGGTTTTTTTTTTATATACATATATAGTATTGTTAATCCTTTTGTACTTCGAAACAGATTTTATTGTTACATTTTCGATAAATGTTTATATTAACTGCCATATCAAAATGGGTTACTATAAATAGGTACATCGATTTTCAGTTTTTATGCGGTGTTTTATTTTTGTTTTTTTTTGTTGTTGTTGTTGTAATTATAGTATCATAATTCCATTTTTTTTTTCTTTAGGATTTACGATTGACGCATTTATACGATTTATAAAAAGAAACCTGATTACCTTTTATTGTAAATTTTGGTCAGTTAAAATGATATAAATGTATGCAATTAGTTCAATTTTTTTTAAAGTTTTCTCTATTTTAAGCCTAATAATTTGCTGTACATAATTTGGTGGTTAATATTGTAGTTTAGCGCATTTTTCAAATATCGAGTTACTTAAATTTTATAAGGTCTTTAACTAATTAATTAGCTTAGTTTGCATTTGCATCACTTTTGAGGAAAGAAAAAATTCTTATATATGTTAAATTCTTATAAATGTTAAAAAGAAAAAATTCTTATACACGTAAATCATTGTTTTACATTTCGGTATTCTGGTAAAAGGTCTTCATCAAAAACTTGACTACTCTTAATAAAAATATTCTCCTGACCACCATTAAGGTAAAACGGCAAAAACGGGGAAGGGAGGTCCTTTATTAGTGTCAAAATATTGAAGAGAACTTAACGTTTTAAAAACAGTTTCCTTTTTTAAAGAAACATGTGTCAAGGGGATACCAAAAAGTTAATAATTTATGTATAATTAACGTTCGCTTTATATTAATCTTATAAATTAAAGTTCATGTTATAAAAAATATCACAAGAATTTAGCTTCACTTTTTCGTCAATTTAAAGCATTATGAAGTGTTATTATTTTGAGTCAGTAACTAAAAACGTATTGCGTTGAACTTGGTAATATCGAGGAAAATGGTTCTGCCTAACACTGATATGACCTATGTCAATGGTAAATTACTCAATATTAAATAATTGGTAAATTATTTTACCTCCGCATACTTTTTATTTTAACTTTACAGATGGTTTAATTTTTTAAATTTGAAGGCGTTTTTCTAAAAGGGTATTAGTTATGGTTTCGCAACTTTAAATTGTGGAATACAGCCACTATAAATTAACAGACCGACCATAACCCGTTTTACGGGTTGCTTATTGCTAGTCAAGATAATTATCCTTCACTTTATGGTTTGTAAAGAATATATTTAATTACAACTAACTTTTACTGAATGACAAGACTCTTGCTAAGAGTGGAGGAAAGTTTAAATATGTATTTCACTTTAAAGCGGGTTTTGTTGGTGCCTCCGGTCAAAGTGTGTGTAAATAAAGTACACTGATAGAATTATTTGCGAGGCCCAAGTTAATGAGCGAAATCTTTTTCAGACAGCTATAGTTCCATTTAAATCAACTATCATAAAAAAAGAGTATGGTTAAATGAGAAGTCCTCGAGTACACATTATTGTAGACCCGTACATTTCCAATATCAAAAGGAAACACAAGATTTGCTCAGAAATGAAGATGAACATCTTAAAGCTGAAATAAATAGAATGGTCAGCTTTTAGGTAAAATACCTTTGTCATTAGGACTTTCTACTCTGAATTGGTGGCTCAGATCTTTTGAGTATACTTTACCTTTGGGATACAAGATTAACATTAAAACATACTTTGCCAAATCCTCTTCTGAAAGAAATTCAGTAAAAGATTGAGAGAAGAGTATTCAACAGATGTTAAGGGAGGATGTAAGCTTTATAGTGGTTTATCCAATACTTTGGTTTTAGTATACGTGCGCATTTTGGTTTGAGGAATCAAAATTTTTTATATAAATTGATCTTTGTGCGCGAAAAAAGACTGACACGCATACGCGTTTATAGTTTGAGCTTCGGATAGACGTAAAAATTTTTAAAAGAGACGCGATATTCTATTATAATGTATCTGGGATAGAAAAATCCAAACTTTTCATTTAAATCTTTATTTGCGCGCGCAAATGACATTGAAATATGTGCGAGCGCGTAATACGTGTAATAGGTAAGAGTAAAGTTTATTTCTGATAATAAAATTAAACTTTTCATTTAAATCTTTATTTGCGCGCGCAAATGACATTGAAACATGTGCGAGCGCGAAATACGTGTAATAGGTAAGAGTAAAGTTTATTTCTGATAATAAAATTAAACTTTTTATTTAAATCTTTATTTGCGCGCGCAAATGACATTGAAATATGTGCGAGCGCGTAATACGTGTAATAGGTAAGAGTAAAGTTTATTTCTGATAATAAAATTAAACTTTTTATTTAAATCTTTATTTGCGCGCGCAAATGACATTGAAATATGTGCGAGCGCGTAATACGTGTAATAGGTAAGAGTAAAGTTTATTTCTAATAATAAAATTAAACTTTCGGGCAAAAAGACATAAGTATTGATGCATCACATTATCATATTTTTATAACTATTTATGCAAGCATCTGCGAACTTTTTTGATGCAACAAATAACGATACGAATCGATGCATTAATATATTAAACAACTTTTTTTTACATTTTCCGACTAAAAAATTTATTTTCTTCAAAACCTAACTACCTGTAATAAAATTATTAACAAACACTACTTAATTAAAAAAAAAAAAGAAAGAAAGAAAATCTTATTCATATTTCTAATTTTTAATTTATTCAAAAAAATAAGACTTAAGCTGAAGGAAATAACATAGCAAAAAAACAGCAAAAAACAGCAAAAAATAAAATCAATAAGCTTTTACATAATAAATTGTTGACTGGACATGTTTAAACATGTTGAAGTTTGTTCTTGTGATTTAATTTTAGAAAAACATTAAAGCTTAATCTCAAAGACTAGGTCTACTGAAATCACTAAATAACCGAATGGCAAACTTTATAAACTTTAAACAGTGAAGTACTCAAATGACGCAATAAGCAAATATTTGTTAGTCATCAATTTCAACCACTGGTGTAAAAATCAAGGTAGGAAGTCCCTGACGTGAAGCCATCATTTGATATAGTCCTTAAAGTAGTTTTGCTGAATGTGCAACAATTTTTCAATATGCTGAAACAGAAATTCTGTTCTTCTATACGAGACAACTGCACCATCGGCACTGAAGGCTCTTTCTGAAGATGACGAGGAAACAGGCACTTATAACTATTTTGCAGCAGCCCCAAGGAGAGGAAAGTTGTATTTATTTGTTCTTTAAAAATCCAACATACCCACACCTACGACCCCTGGGAATTTTTGAAACATCTTCCATTTAGTGACATGTCCGACTTTGGAGGTGTTGCCGGACCAGAATAGTTAGTCATAGGTGCAGCACCTTCTTCCATTCCAAAAGTATAGAAAGGATTATGTAGTCTTATGTCAGATACGTTGCTGTCTGCCAACGTTCAAATTAAAGACCAATACTTGCATTTTGCAATAAAAACTCGCTTTCCATCAGGTGTAGTACTGGCTTCTTCTTCAAACTCCAAATCTTCTTCCGAGTTTCGGTCTTCGGCCTTATCATCCTTCAAAATGTTGTTCAATTACAATTTTAATACTAAATCAAATTAAATTTTTTTTTTCTTCCAAAAAAAAAAAAAATCTTCAAGAGCTTAATTATGTTTGTCCTTGTTAGAAGCTTCTTCAAACAAGTTTGTTTTTTTTTCCTTTTCATCCAACTCGATAGAAGCCATCTTTAGATCCGGACCTAGTTTTTGGTCCGGAGTAGTTTTGGCTATTTGAAACATTTTCCATTCAGTGACAACATCTGACTTCAAAAAAATAGTAAATTTTTTAAGAGCTAAATTATTGTAAAATTAGTTATATTAATTTATGCACGTATTTATCTTAATTGTGAACGTCTTTGTACTTTAAAGAGAATCCTAAAACTCGCTCAATTGCAGAAAGTTTTTAAAAACGTTTTAAACACAATTAGCAGCAATATTTCAACTCGAAGACATTTTAACTACATAACACCTATTTATTTTAACTTAAGAAAATGGTCTTACCCGATTTTTAGTCGATTTAACAACACTTGTTGTAATTATCTTTTAAAAAAAGCGTATTTCCTTTTTAAAAAATGAATAATGTATTTGATGGTTTTTTTATTTTCATATAAAAAAAAATAAACCGGCTTAACTGGCTTAAAAATGACATTAAAAAATTTGGCGATTTTTTTTATTTTTTATCAATATTTTAATCAATAGATTTAAAAAATATTTTGCGAAATAAGTAAAAAGAAAATGCTTTTAACTTAACATTTAGTTATATCAAAAGAACAAAATATTGTAAAACATCATAAAGTATGGACAAATCTTTATACGTTTTTATCGATAATTAAAACGATTTATAGTTTACAAAAAACGATATTTTATCGTATCTAATCATATCGAAAGTCATTATCAAAACAAATATTAATTAGTTTCGATATTTCGATAACGATTCGCAGTTATTAACATTTACGCTTTTCAGCTTTTTCACTTTTATGACTCACTGTTAGCCATACCACAGTAAAAAACTTTATAAAAAGCTCAACATGCTTTTTACGATGGAGGAATGAAACCCTTTTACACCCGTTAGAGGAATGAAAGTATAAAAATTCCTGATTTCCGAAATAAAATTTACATCAATGAATAACGTTCAAGAAAAAAAAAAAATCGTTTAAAAAAATTTTTCTGTAAGCACATGACACATTACGCCGAAGTAAACAAAAACCTCAACATTAATTTCCGAAGGAACCCTCCTTCAATTTAAGAAAGGATTCTTTATTGCACAAGTTAGAGCAAAAAAAAAAAAATATTGACATTTCCCGGGAACAGATGATTGTCTTTTAAGTTTACATAATTCACATTTACTCTCTTGATTATTTGTAATAAATTCCTAGTTCTGCCATAACTCACAATAGCTGCAGAGGTTTCTCTGCCTACTTAAGTGCTTTATATAGCTCCCTTCAATTTTGATCATGTTGTCTCATACCAGATATGTTGCCAAACAATTGCTTTCTTCACAAATCAACTTTATTGATCCAAGAGTGCTAGTTGGAGCATTTGAGCATAACAAAGTTCGCTTCAAAAAAAGCATAACTGAGAGAATTTCTCTCAGCCATTTCATTTCAATTTTAACTCTATCAAAACATCGTCAAGCTTGGAATAGTTGGTGGTGGTGCTGGAATGTCAGTCTGGAAACAATTGACATTGGTGACGTAAATGGCTCTCCTCCAAAAAAACAATTTCTCATTGAAACACATTATAAGGATAACAAACAAAAACAAAAACATCTTGTTGCGTTTGAAGAAGACTCGTCAGAAGCTTATCAAAACATTCGACGGCTATTCTCATTGATTCAAGCCAAGTCTTCAAACTTTTTCATTTCTTGTGACTTAAAAGTTGCAAACATTGCCTGTGGTATACTGGCACACTCTAGTACCCACAAATCGTAAAGTAATTGTGGTTTACTGGTACACTTGGTATGAAGTTGATTCTCAACATCATTCAACTCCTAGCTGTCAATTGGATTTATCAGAATGAGTTTTAGAAACTTTGAATTCTCAGGATAGCTTTCAAAAAAAACAATTGTTTACAAGACTGTCATTCTTCTGGCTTTGACTAACTTTTGTAAAAGGTACATTCAGTCTTCTTTCACTTCAAAGAAGTCATTCATATGAAGCGTTTTTAAGTGCATTGTTAAAATGAAAAAAAAAAGAAGTGTTTGCTGCTGTTTCTGTTACATGTGTTCATAAAGTTTCGAACTTGTTAAGTTTTTTTCTAAGACGACGTTTGCTAGCAAGAGTTTTCACATTTTTATAATGAGTAATATATGTTTTCATTGTTCCGAAGGGTTTTTTTTCGGGAAATGCGGGCTGAATGTTTTTCTAAACTTTTTAACGGTGGTACATTTTATTCTACTATCCTTGCCTTATTAAAAAGAATAATACTCAAATTTACTTTGAATGTGCCCAGCAGATACACTCTAACCAACTCAGTAAGCAGCGATACGTATAGTAATCGTATTACTCTCGTTTTTACGACAAGTGTTTTGAGGGTGGAAAAGACGTCCGCATGAAATTAGTTATTCTCGTGCTTTTTGGATGTGTTCTACATGTTTTAAAGAAACCTTTTTTAAACGGCTTTTTAACCATTGTGCATAGGAACATGCTTTAAGACTTTGCAACACATCCCCAGATATTTTTTGATTATCATTAGAAATATTTCCTCATTTAAAAAATGTAAACGACAACTTTTTTCAAGAAATTTATTGTTCAAGATAGGTAACTAAGAGGCATAGGGTATACTCATGTTTCTAATATGTTCATACTGGTGTCGAATGAGTATATCCTCATTCGACACCAGTATCAACATATTAGAAACTTGAGTATGCCCCATCCGGATGGCTAGCAAAAAATTAGGGTAATTGGAGCCAAACCAACCTTGCCCCGACCCCTAACTACCTTTTTTTGCTCTATCATAAACTAGATCAAAATATATTGACAGATTTCAAATTTCATCAAAAAATCTCTTTTCGCTTAAGATTTATACCCATGCAAAGCTGAAACTTACCTCCAACTACCCCCTGAAATAACTTTAAATAGTCTTAACTTTTAATCGAAAAATTTTTTTTGATGTAATTCGAAATCTGTTGATGAATTTTGATCCAGTTTAATGTGAAACAAGCAAAAAATTGAAAAGGATTTTCAGGAACCATACCCTAGGGGTGGGCTTTTAGGGGTCGAGAAAGGTTTGCTACAATTATTTATTACAGTAAAAAAAAAATTTATGGTCATTATGGTAAGATTATGATTGATATTTTACATTTCAAAATCATACTAAACGTTTTTTCATAGGAGGTTTAAGATTTTACTTTTTACAAACTAAGTTCCTGCAAATAGAAAGCTACTTTAAAAGTTTTTTAGGGCCTCTATATAGTTTTGGCTGTGCTCTGCAACGTTTCTTATTCGCCAAAACTAAATAAAATCCTAATGAATGGATTCGAGAGCTTGTTCGGTCCAGTAACCTAAGCCTATAGAATAAAAGAAGTACAAAAGAAATGCAATTTTATTTAATAATATTCGTCATCATTTATGCAAATTTTAAGATTCAGCTGTTGAAATAGAGAATTTAATTACTAATATTAAAAATTACTTTTTAACAAATTTAAAAGTTATTTATCATACCGAAGACTTATTTATCATACCGAAGACTTATTTGTCATACCGAAGACAATTAATTCGATAATATGTTGCTCAACAATGTGTACTTAGATTTCTGTAGCTCGTAGAGAACTCCTCGAAATCTTTAATTTATGTGGTGGTTAATGATTTTCCAAAACAACCATGGACTATTTTTTCAAAAACTCTAAGTACCTTAATGTATTTGGCAGCGGAAACTTCAAGAATAGACTCCTGAAAAAACAGTTTAAAGCTGTCTATGTTTTTAAGCAATTTATTGCAAGCATTGCCTTCCAAATGATGGTCCCCTTAGTAGGACACTCTGTAGATGTTTATCAAAAACAGATATCGGTCAACAAACTGTAACCCACACTCCTTGTTTTCAAATAAATTTTTTTAATCTTCTTTTTTTTAATCTTACAACACCTAGCACGTTTCTGACAAAGGACAAGTCTTCAATGTATGCAAAATAATTTACTGTAAAATTATTTAAAATTATAGTTATGCTTAAATAAAAGTTTCAATAAATGTAATTCTTGGGTTAGGATTGCATGTACATTGGTAGCGATAGTGAACCAGTTTCAGAGTATCACTCATTTGTTTTATATCATACAAATGTCCCTCACTGGAATGAAACAGTCAAGGTTTAGAAATGTTACTATTGTTTTAAAATGATTTTTTGTCACTTTGCACTGTTGCTTCTTAAAAGTTTGCAATACAACAAGTATCTGCACATTAATTTCATCCACCACTTCCATTACATATGTAGATCAGGAATCTCTAAGCACCTTAATCTCTAGGACCAGGAATATTTACAAGTTCTAGTATTTTTTTGTTTTTCTCGCTTCTAAATAAACGGGGATTAACAACATTTGTGTACTTTTTTGCTTTTTTTAAATTTGCATCATTAGACTTTTATTGGTCTTACAATCTACACAAACATTCTAGAGCATATTGGTCAGCATTTTGAAAGTCAGGAGTTGAGGTTATGCAATACGGACAAGAGTGCCTTGATGTTGCAGTTTTTTTCCCAACAATTTGAAGCAAAATCTTAAATTCTTTAGATACTGTGTAATTAAAGGAAGAAATGTCTAACTTATTAAAAAAAAAAACAGAAAATTATGATATTTTTCTTTCAATGAAGGCAAAATGGCCAAAATAATAGTTTTATGGACGCTTTAATCTTTAAAATCTTTGCATGTATATTCGTCACACGTGCTCAGTTTCTCTGGAATTTTATGATTTTTTAACTCTGGTTTTAGGGTTATTGATAGTGTAACTTTAAGAAATCCCTGCCCTCCATCTACACCTAATTTGATATCAATATCATTTGTTATATAACTTCTGTGATGAAGTATCCTTGCTCTTCAATGTCATTGCAATACACAATATGATTATCTTTTTTTACCAACTAAACATCCATGAAAAATTCAAATGAATGATAAAAGTTGTTATCTAACTATCAAAAAATATTTTTTTTGGTAATAGTTTAAATACCTCTTCGCTTTCATTTAATTCTAATTGCAATGGAAGTTTATCACAATTGAATAATTTTCCAATCATTTTGTTGTTCTCAATCAGTTTAATATTGAAACCAGATTCCACACTTTTCCATCCTGTCTCACTTCTCAGATATTGTGCAACTCCAGTCATGTTGTAATTACTCAGAAATCATAATGAAGTTATTACAAAAATTGGCTTTAAACTAATAACAAATTTGTTTTTAAAAGTATTTTCAATCAATAAAAAATTACCTGGGATGTAGTTTTAATTGAAGTTTGTTCAATTTATCTAAAGAAAAAAAATGTTTCTTAACCTCATTCATTCCAAAAGTGACAGTGCTTCAAACCAAAAGTTTTCAAAGGTAAGGTGTTCCCTGAGTCATTTGTGCTGAAGTAGAACTAGACAGAACTTTTTCTTGCGTTGTTGGGGATGCTGATTTTACCATAGCAGTCAAATTCTTTTATGTTTCTAATTTTGTACAGGGATGTGGAATTCCTTGTTCCGCTTGGGCATAGCAATCTTAACAAATTTGTCTTTCTGCACGTTTTTTTGAAACATATTCAGCGCCTTGATAAACAAATTTTCCCGACACACATTATACTAGATCAAAAATCATCGACAGATTTCAAATTACACCAAAAAAAATTTTTTTGAATAAAAGTTAAGACTATTTAAAGTTATTTCAGGGGGTAACTTGGAGGTAAGTTTCAGCTTTGCCTGGCTATAAATCTTAAACGAAAAGAGATTTTTTGATGAAATTTGAAATCTGTCATTACATTTTGATCTAGTTTATAATAGAACAAAAAAAATTTTTACAATTAAAGGAGACGTAGTTCTAGGAAGGAGGTAGTTAGGGGTCGGGGGAAGGTTGGTTTAGCTCCAGTTACCCTAATTTTTTGCTCGTCATCTCATTCGACACCAGTATCAACATATTAGAAACTTTAGTATGCCCAATGCCTCTTAGTTACCTATCTTGAACAACAAATTTCCTGGTTACTCCCCTAAATTATGTGATATCTCCCCAGGCTCCCACTAAAAAAAGTTGTCGTTTACATTTTTTGAATGAGGAATTGTTTTCTATTGACAATCAAAAAAATAAAAGTTTCTAGGGATGTGTTGCAAGGTCTTAGAGCGTGTTCCAATGTACCATGTAACGTTTGTAAAATATGTATGACGCGTTTCGCTAAACAAATTTGTGATTTTTATTAATAATGAAAAATAGCTCGTTTTCTAATGATTTAGCAACAATTGTTCCTTTAATTTCTAGGAGCGAAAAAGCTGCGTTTATATATAAAAAAGTTAAATAAGAAATTTTTTTATTTATTAAATAAATAATACAGAATTTATCCTTTATTTGTAAATAAATATTACAAGAAACTATATTTCTCTTTTTCAACGGCTCAAGTTGCACGTTTTAATTGTTCACCAATAAACAAATCGATCACTTTTGCTGAACTTACATCCGATGCTAATGCAGCTAAAAATGAAAATGATAGTAGAACAAAACACTTAATGAAACAAGTAAATCAATCTAATATCTCCTTTAACATTTTCTCATAAACAAAACTTGTTTTAACATCTTTAAAAACTTTTCAGTTAAGTAAATATTTACCCAAAATTGCTTTACTGAGTAGGGTATTATTAAAAGAACATTTGCCCTTACTTCTAGTCTTGTTAAACTGGTCTTGCACACTTTTACCAAGAGTCTCGTTAATGCATTTGCTGACGAGGTGAAAGGTGTTGATCCACTTAGCTGTGTTAATATTTTTTCCTAAATCAAGAAGTGTTAAAACTTAAGCATGTCGTACCATGCAATCAATTGATCTATTTGTCAACTTTATTATCGATCCTAACAACTCTCCTGAACAAAGGTTACCCCAAGATAACAGTTTACAATCCTTAACCTGATTTTTGAAAAAAAAAATGCATATACAACTTTTAAGTTATAAACCTACGACGTATTTTTATACTTATAAACTAAGTTAATACTTTACAGAATAAACGTGTCTCATTTAGTAAAGTAGCTATACTAATACCATAGCAACTTGATTTTCCCAATTAGAATACAAACAAAGTGAAACCAAGCCTTTTCATATTTATGATTCCCTTATGTATTTAACCTGGATTACAATTTAACTATATTGAAGCAACAAGTTTTATAAGCCACAACATTAATAAAACTTACCAAATTATTAAATTTTACTTCAGTCGCCAACTTCTTTTGCAAAGCATCGAACATTTCAAGGGAATGACACTTACTAATAAAAAGTGAAGAACTTTCTGGGTCAGTCCTCCGTCCTCGCCTTTCTAGCGCAGCAGGAATTTCTCCTTGGGTTGACTTAACTTCTGCCATCTCCATAAAAAATTCATATCGCCAACCTAAAAGTAACAATGAAAATCGTGATGCCGGTCTACTTTTTGTTAATCAAATTTTTATTGACATTCCAAATGGTAAATGGACGATAATCCATTTAAAATTACAACTCTTAACCACAAAATGTAGATATGAACTTAGTAAGGTGCTAAAAAAAAAGATGTAGTTTTAATGGTGAAACTTTTGATTAGAACACAATACTCATGGCAGGTTGTTGATTTTTGTTGAGAATTGTAAGACTATTATAACATATATATAACATATTATAACATATATATAACATATTATAATTATACTTAAAAGATAGTTAAACTTGCGTCTTTGATCCTTGCACTAAAACGAAGGAAGTGGTTCTCTGTAGTTCCTAAGTAGACTGTTTCTGTTTTAAGCCTGTTTAGTTGACTCTTGGGAAAAACGGTTTAACAATAAAAAACTAGAGGAGCACTGTGGTGATATTGGACTTGAAAGTAAGCTTAATTGCAAGCTCCCTTAAAGTTTTCTATTTTTTCCTTTTTTCTGTTATACTGAATAATATTACTGAGAATAAGTCACGTCGATCTGTCTTGGGGAGCGTCTATCACAACTTAGTACTTTTAAATAAGCTTTAGAGGAAAAAGTGTTTGAAGTACTTTGAGAAAAATTATTTTTGACTGTTATAATTGGACTTTTTTCTCGATTTAGACTGAGTGGCTGTACGTCGCCCAAGAAATAAAACGTTTATTATAAGCAGGGTTGTAGAGTCAGATTCGGAGTCGTAAAGTCGGATAAATTGTACTGACTTCAATTCCAGCTTAAAAAAAATCTTTTATAGCTTCATAATTTTTATATGGATTTTATAGATATTACTCATTAAGATATTTTATATTATAACTTTTGCCCTACCGTTATTACAAAACTACAAGTCCCAGGATGTTCTGATAGCTCAAGGTTATCCAGACATAATGCGAATTGCAGTTTGCAAAGACTAGAGGGCAAGGAGTTTGACATGTTAGTTTAAGGCCTTTGAAACAGTGATAAGCAATTTGGTATTTTGCTGCTTATCACTGAGAATCATAAATCACCTCCGCTGTGCTCTCCTCTACCATTGCTTAAACTAGATATCTTCAGATATCCCAACCCCCAACTTAAACTGTCTGACACTGTGCTGATATTCTTAGTAGAAAGCTAGGCGTGCCACCTCCAAGCACAAGAGAGCTGCATCACAAAACAGAAAGGCTGTAAGTATTCAATTAACTTTTTTCTCTGGAGAGAGAGAGAGAGAGAGAGAGAGAGAGAGAGAGAGAGAGAGAGAGAAAGAGAGAATGAGAAAATTTGTGATTGAAGAAGCTGTTAAACAAAAAAAAGAACTTAAAAAATCTCTCAAGGGACGCTTTGTGTGTCTTAATAGAGTGAACTATTTTGTAACCAACGTCCGAGTTGTTTTTGGAAAAAATGAAGAAGTTACCTTCATTTTACCCAGTTACCAAAGCTAATCACACCAGCTAACTTCTTCAGGTCTTGGTACAAAAGATTCTTCAAGAATATGAACTTAAAGAAGAACAGTTTCTTTCAGTCCAACTGACAATGTTTCAAAAACATGATTGTGACAAATTCATATTTTTATTAGTGACTGCATAAGAGTTAACTGCATAACAAGATTTCAGAAAATTTGGTTGTTCAGAAATTGTTTTCTGAGAAATTTTGTTTCAAGGACTAAGTGGTTGGATAATTTGCATCATGGTGATCAAATATATAATGTTAACATTTTACTACAGTACACTTGTTGTTTTAAATTGGTTACTTATGAAGGAGTCTGAGTCGGGAATCAGAGTCGATCCATGATAAATTTAAGGAGTTGGAACAGCGGCTTACTGACTCCATAGTTCTAAATATAAGGACAAAATATAATAATAAATGCCTTGTTCTGCAAATTTATGAAACTATTCTGATTCAAGTTGCAAAAAGTCATTACACATGTCTTTAGTGCCTTTCTCTAATGAGATTTTAATTAATCTAAACTATTGACTTGGCATGTCTGGTGATAAACACTTGCTTATGTAGTGGTAGGTTTTTTTTATCTTTGTGGCCAATCAACAACTTTTTAACTTTATCTACCCAATGCAAGGCCACTATACATTTCTTCTCTACCTTATTTTCATTTGGCGTAACTACAGAGTAAAGCCTATTCATTGGGCTAAATATATAGTCAAGTGAATTAAAAATTTAAAAGATATATCCTTTTTTATAGGTTCCTAATATACGCAAAAAACGTTTTCTCAAATTTTAGTCAACCTGGCTCACAAAAGATGAAAATGAATTCTTAATTTGAAAATAAGATTTTATTGAGTAAATATTTTTTATTTTCAGTTACAAAAAAATACTTAAAAAGTTTTCTTGCATTATTGTATACTGATCATTATACTTTTAAAAATCATAATTTTTAATATTGTTTTCAAAATCAGGATATTATTCCAATTTATTTGGACCCTGTTTAACATTCTTTCTTTCTCAATCTGAGAAAAAAAATAAAGTTACATAGAGACCTGTCAAAAATGTTGAGCACCAGAGCAACATTAAGAGCTAATCAAAATCTAAAACCATTTCAAAAAAAACAACTTTTTTTAACAAACAAAAAAACTTTACATTCAGGAAAATTCATTTTTAAACTTTTTTTTGCTATGAAAATATTTTTCATTGCACTTTTTATTTGCCTTATTAGACATTTTTTGCCCCATCATTCAACTAGGCAAAAATTGATATTAAAAAGTTTTAAGTAAAGTAAATGAAAGAAATAAAAGTAAATGACATCAAACAATATCAACATTCTCCACTCTGTTTAACCAAATATGCCAAAGCAGAAACAACAAATCAATTTTTAACTGCCATAAAAATACATTTCTGTAAAAAGCTGCTTCTTCGTTTAATGCATACAATAGGATTTATGGTATTCCTGATAAAGTAGATACCAACATCCTTTGAAGAAACAAAAGCTGTAAAATAGTCATCTAAAAACTGTTTGCTATAACACAAACACTCAGAGTGATCTTCATAAACTAACTTTTGAAGAAACACAACAATATCCTCAGTTCAAAAACAGGAATCTTTTTTGGTGATGGTCATTTTACTTGTAACTTTTTTCAATTGGTTGTAATCACTCAATTTATCCAATCTTTTACATACTTAAGCCAATGAATTATGTTTGCTTCTTATCGATCTTTTTAACTTCTGAAGATAGTTTTAAAACTTAAAGGCAGATGACTTATCAAGCAAGACACCATATAACTCTGCATCATAAAAAATTTGTAAAAGTCCGTGTACATTGTATACACAAAAGAAATCATCATAAATATCACCAGAATTAACTACAAAGAACTGAATAAGTCGTCAAGCATTCTCCAGATTAGAATTTTTCATGACATTATCACTTAAAACCTTATAGCAATAGACAGACTTAAAAAATGACTGTAAACAGAGCTATCAACAACACCCTTTTATGCAACCATACCAGCATAAAGAAAAAAAGATCTGAACTCAGTAGCTTTCCATTGATCAAGTTCAGTAAGTGTTCTTAGCTGTCTGAAAATTTGATTAGTAGTTTGCCATTTAAAGCAACAAGCTTTTCAAAAATTTGACTTAACATTTTAGCAGACAATAACTTTTTACTTGTTCCTTTGATAGTTCCTTTGAGAAAATACAGCAGCCTACCCATGCATCCAAGACGAGACGCTAAATGCATGTAGTCAAGTGGAAATATAATAAAGTTGACAGATGTAACTTCTCTTAAAACTGATTTACTGAGTTGATGTGATCATCTATTAATATCTTTTTCAAAATACTCATCATTATTAAATTTTTGGCTTGTCCTTAAAACAACACATTCTTCTCTAACTGTGAAAACAATTAGATTGCTTATACTTTTACTTACTATGATACATCTCTCACAGGAATGGAAGCCTAAATGACAAACAATACCTTTTCTTTAAAGCTCGGGCAGGAGCATCACAAATAAATGAATAAATATTAACTTTGTAACTACCATCATTTATAGCAATAAAACTGTCTTGTAATTCTATTATTTTGTTGACAAATTCTTTCAAGTAAATATTGCAGGTTGGTTTAGTATTTTCACAATACATTCCAATAAGAAAGAGTTTGAATTCAAAAGCAGATACTGCAATCAGCCACCATTGAGTGGAACTGGATTTAAATAATGGAAGGCCATCTATGTTAAGATATAAGTTTATTGTAGTTTCTGTAATAGAATGAAAAATAACTTTATTTTTAATTTCTTTTCTTAAAGCAAAATAAGTATATTCTCCATGCCCGGCTATGTTAATGGAAGGAATGTTTCTTTTTGTTTTTAACAAAGTTCAAGAGTCTCTGGACATATTAGGCAGATATTCTAAAAAAAAATTTTAAGTATTCATTTATACAAGTTTGCGAGCAACTGTTTTTTAGAGCCCAATCCCATAATTTAGAACAGAAAAGTTCATCATATAAACTATTAATTCCAAACTCAAGCAAATTTTCAAAATTACCATTATCACTGGCAATTCCATCTGATGTTTTATATTCAGCATTTGCATCCTGAATATTAACACTATTAACTTCATCTGATGAAGCATGTTCATTACTTGCTTTTCGAATGTTATTATTCTTAATGTAACTGAGATCCAAATAAAAAAATATAAGATTTTGAGTTACTTCAGACAAAAACAACTGCTCTGCGTGCTCTCTAAATAGAAAAGAAACTAAAATGATATAACTAGCCTTAAACCTACTGTTGACCCAAATCAACTAATTAAAGAATACAAATAACCCAGTCACAAAACACAATTACAGACTAAGACACTATCGCCCTTATATTCCTACAATTTTTGTAACTCTGCTTATTACTGGCTGTCCACATTATCAATCAACTATTAATACATAATATAATATAATAAATATCATAAAGTAATACGTAATGGTATTTTTTCTTTTTTCACACAAAAAAAGAAAAAATACCATTTACAATATCATAAAAATTATTATCTCTTTTTGTGAAGGGAAATGAAAATAGTATAAAATTAATTCAAAGCAGATAACTTAAAAAAAATAAATAAATAACAGTCAAATAACAACCAAGTAATAAAAATTAAAGAAATTAAAATTGAAGAAAAGGAATGCTTATGATTTTATAAAATTAATATATAATAACATTAATATTAAATATTGCAACAATAATAGTAACAATAAGATATTAAAATGCAATGATTATAAAATAGAAATAATAAAATAGTAAGATAGAAAGAAGTAAAAGAAGAACATAATATTATTGAGTAAAGGAAAAAATTATCAAACATCTGTTTAATAATTTTGTATCAATATTCTAATAATATTGACATGGTATTGAAAACAATCCAAATTTAGATTCAGTAATCGGTAGATCGATTTTTTTTTGTAGTCATCCCTTTTTGATAATACCATTACATAATAACGATGTAAAATTTTTAATTTCCCCTGAAGGTGGCCAATGACACCATGGTATTTATGATATTTTATGAGTATCTGTCAAGATAGCTTTGTTTAATTTTTCTTAAAAAGGTATACTTTGAATTTGAGTTTTTAGTTTTTATGAAGTAGAGAAGAATTTTCCATTCTTTGGAATATACTATTACTTTCTTCTTTGGATACATTCTTTGGATATTTCATTGAGTTTTTCCCATCAATGCATGATAAGGATATATATACATAAATATTCGGATAAAAAAAATCGGATAAAAAAAATATATCAACCATTGTGACGATGAATAAACGAAAGAATGTTTTTATCTCTTAGATAAAAACTTTTTGTAAATAATTTTTTAAAGTTATTTAAGTGATGCAGAAATTCAAATCTAAAACTCCCTTTCTAGGCGCCTTTATTAAAACGTATTTCGCCAACTAAATCCACTCCTAAGTTTCTAGCTTTACAGTTTTATATTGTTTTACAAGCAGGGAAGTCTTGAATGTCAATAACAATTTCTTGTTAAGCTTCCTTAAATTCTCTAATAGACTTGGTATTAAGATTTGTTTATTATATATAATTACCTGACAAATCAAAACAGCAATCACTCAATCTTTAAAATAATGAAACATTATGGGGATCACTCACTATTGATAAGAGTTTGCTAAAAATATTGAAGGCAATCAAACGTAAAGACATTAAAGCAGGGATGTCCACGCATCCCTTAACTTAATTGTTGCAAGTTAAACTCTTATTAAATAATTGATTGCTTTCATGTTTGTTAGTAAATAAGATATTGACTTTTTAGACAGACAACATATACTATGAACAAACTAAAAACTATTTGATTGACCGAAAGTTATAATTCTGCAGCGTGGTATTGGTTGTAAGTTGTAAAACAAAGATAAATACAATACGCTTATAGGGCATGTTGTGTTTATGCCTATTATGAACTAATCTGCTTGTTGAGACGTTTTTTTTTTGACCAATCGTTTTAATTAATACCATTTAATGGTTTTTTAAATACATTAAAACGATTAACAAAAAGCAAATAAAGGTATTTAATCGATCGCTTTGATAAAAATCAAAGCGAAAGTGAAAGTTGAATTTGAAAGCAAAGTTTTCAAAAACATTTTGTAGATAATTATTTTGACCGAGTACTCGAATAGTAAATAGACATTACTGGTAGGATATTTTATCAATTATTAATTTACTTTACTTCTTTTTTGCTATTTTATATGAGCAAGAACAGTTAAAGAAAGGGAATTATTAGTTCATTAACTGTTCGCTTGTGCATAGGAACGTGTAAAGTGTATATGTTTTAAATACATTTGATTGAGTTTTCCCAGCCAATAGTTTAGCAATTAGCCTTTAGTAGCTAAATTGTTACCATAAAAACATGCGGCTGTAGTTTACTTTAATTTTTTTCTTTCTTTTTTTCTTGTAATCAGCGATGTTCCAGATTATAAAACAAACATCGCGCATATTTAACGAGATACTTAACGAGAGTTTTTTTGGTCTTGGTTTTAATCGAAGTTATTAGCTCAATAAACTTTCGGTTATTACTTTCCTCACCAGATTATTCGATCATCATTTCATGTTTATAATCCTATTGCAACAGTTTACAAGCTTAAATAGTAATCTGCCTGAAGTTTGTAAGAAATTAGTTATTTGTATTAGCATTTAGATCATTAACAGCTGTAAAGCTTTTTTGTGAACTGTGCTCATCCAGTGTTATTAGTTTTGGCCAATTTATGTGAGAAAAGTAATTATGAGCCGCTGTTAAGTTAAAAGCTGTTTTTAATTATCTTTCTTCGTTGTTTGTCAAGGCTTGCAGCGATTTTAAACTTACTCATATCACTTAACAAAACCATTTACCTCACCCCAGTTCCTGAGGGTAATCGAAGAAAATGAAACATATGAAGCCTAGCTTCAAATTTTTGGTAACCTGCTTATATTTGTTATCGAAGGTAAACGTCAGGTTTGCCATGAAGCAATGCTAAAAAGGTTTAATACAGACATATCTTTATATTGGCATATTTAATGACCATAGTTCTCGAATTAGCTTCCCTCTTATCGAACCAAATAAAACAAATCCATGCTTTAAGCCGACCAGGTTTTGAGAGTTATAAAACAAGTTTCGAAAGATAGGCAAGTTGTTAAGTTAATCATGTTATAAGAAATTCCGAAAACAAATGGGCTACGAAAAAAAGCAACCGATTGAAAAAAACTTATTTAAAAAGTGCTTTATTGAGCAATACAGTTAATGTTTATAATTCTGTTGTTTTTTTTTCCACTTACAATTTTTCCTCTTCTTTTACGTTTGTAAAATTCACAAGCCATGTTACTTTGAGTGATAATTTTTACAATTGTGGATTAGGGGTTCTCGAAAATATATTCGTGAATCTGATTTACTAGCAACTTTGGTGATTTAGCGCGGCAAAATAAGATAAACTTCAAGACAGCATTCGTAACGCAAACCGCTTTAAATACATTTGGAATGCCTAATCTAACGTATGCGAATCAACTAAATCGAATAGCAACTTTAGACTCACGGCAGCATTTAGTTGGGTAACTCTAATGAAAGAAACATTTAAGTCGAATTATCTTCTGACGAATATTGAATTCAGCAGTTAATTCAAGAAGACTCCGAGCAAGATGATTTTGAGCATGTTGTTGAAATATCAGTAGAGAATCCTCATGGTTTTATGCATTGTAAAAAATGATTCAAGTTGTACTCTGGTTGTAAAGGTTGGGAATTCCAACCTGGGCGTAATAATTTTCGCAAATGTGAGGGTTCTGAAGCTAAAAAGATATCGTTCTTTCACAAGTTAACTTTGCACTAAATATTCCCAATTGTTTTATTTTGTAATTGGAGTAGTCTTTTTAAGTAGTTACAATTTGTTACAAAGTTGTAACAGTTCAAGAAGCCAATTACAACAATCGACTAAGATTTTGTAAGTTAATTGCATAACGTAAACGATTTAAGAATTAAACACTTTTTGTGTATATTTTGTCTACCTATTTGTCTATATATCTATAAGCTAACTATCTATTTGTCAGAAAAGTTTTTCTCCGTTAATCTTACGATATTTTTTTATGTAAGTTGTTGATCTTGTTATCAGAATGCCATCTAAATTTCTAAATTAGTGAACCAAGATTTTTTTTTCTAATAAATTTAGGTTATAAATTTTCTATTAATTTAGGTTCATCATTTAGCAGAGTCTTATTGAATATCAGTATTCTCAATCAAGTTGTAATATAGCAGTTTCGGTCTGTTTGATGCCACAAAATCTGATAGCGTATTGATATCACAAAATCTGATAGCGTTGACTTTAGATAACAATATCTTATACAAATCTCAAAAAGAAACAAAAGAATCTGTGGTTATTCGGGTGGGCGTTACGTTATTGTAATTGACGAGTTACAGCAAACAAATATCAACTAAGACTCGGACGTTGAAAGATAAGGCATTTTAAGCCGAAATTTTTAGCAAAAAAGAAACAGAAGGTCTTAAAATTTGCAGGTTTTTTCATAAGATTAGAATCCTCGTGAGATTTTTCATAACCGTATTTATGTATGCAAACATCTAGTGGAAGTGCCAAAAGATATTCAGGACAGAATGGTCTCTTTTTTCTTTTAGTTGCTCATGCAACTATAAGAAAAAGAGCTGTTTTAAAAGCCAAAATATTGTTAGTGATCACCTATTTTGGCATTGCAAGTTTAATTTTTTTTTTTGCTGAGCAAAAATAAAAGATTTTCCACTATATTATTTACTTTAACCTTAGCATTTTGCTATGGTTTATAAAGTTTTTTAATTCATCCACTATATACAGTATGAGCGTCTTAAAAGTAGAGAAAAACTAATTTTTTCGATGGGCTAATTGCAAAAGATAATACGCGTCAATGCTTTTGCAAATTGTAAAAATATTTTTTTGACTGAAAAATTATAACCATTCCGACTATGCGATGTTGCGTAAAGCATCGTGCCGACGTTGTTTAGACAAATAAGGCACAAATAATTGCACTGATATCAGTCTGGTATGATTACGTTTTTTCTAGATTTGTTATCGATTTCGACTAAATCAACCAAAAGTCGACTAGTCGAAATCAGTCGATTTTGAAAAATCGAATAGTCGATATAATCGATTATGGAACTCCTACTAATCGACTAAAAGTCGATTTAGTCGGGTAATCATCCTAATATTCTTATTTCGATTTTTTTCTCTTGATTTAATTTTATCAATCTTTAGTATTGTTATGATGCTGACCAATGAGTAAAGAGATATCTTTATTAATAGTATATCTTCTAAAGATAAATTAATTATAAAGACTGAGCAATGCGTAAGAATATCATTCACAGTGGTTTTTTTAAATTAACCAAAACATCTGAACATTGAACCAATTTGTTGTATCACATAAAATTAACTTTTAGCTCACTGCATGTCGCAAAATTTCATTAATTTTTCCTTTTTCTCATTATAGTAACCAATCGATGCTTTTTAAAACAAAACAAAACAAAAAAATGTTAAGTAAAGTGTTATGGTACTCAGTTAAGCATGCGATAATGTTTTGTAATTCTGCAAAAAAGTTTAGACGCCCCATCTGCCTCCACCTATCTTTGCTACAGTTTTTTTATTTGTTAAGTTTTATTTGACCAACCTTTATTTGACTTGTCGATTTTAAAAATATATTTGTCTATTATGGTCTATTTTGGTCGGTTTTGGTTGGTTTTGGTCGACTTTGAAAAATGCATTAATCAATTTAGTAGAAAGTCGAATAATTTCAAAGTTGTACCAACACTTATTTTTTTCACAATCCGTAAAGAAAAATAAGTATTCAATAATTATAACAAAAGACAACGTTTAAGAAACGTTTACTTTAACACTTTTACAAGCATTGTAAAGATATTCATAATTTCTTTAGATTTGCAATCAACTCTATGCAATAACACCAACAAATAATGGACACAAGTATTAAACCAGAAATCGATATGGCTCAACAAATTGAAGAAGCAATTTTGGAAGCTGACGCAATATTAAAAGCAAAAGTAAAATACGAAGACATCATTGTCCTGCTTGGTACCACCAAGTCTGGCAAGAGCACAATCATTAACTTTTTAATTGGTAACGCGCTAAAAGCTGTAAAGCATAAGTTTGGAAAAACCTTTTTAGTAAAAACGGATGATAAAACAGTTGGTCCGGAGATCGGAATTGAAGCAGTTTCTGTGACAACAATGCCGACTAAGTGGGTTGTAGAAAACAAAAGCTGTATTAATGGCTTGACATTGTGGGATGCACCAGGTTTTAGTGATTCAAGAGGAGAACTCCAGGACATTACAAACTCATTTTACATCAAAAACTTGTTGAGAGGAGTTAAAACAGCAAAGCTCGTTTTAGTCACTGACTTCTCAGAATTATATAATGACAACGTGTCTTCGTTCGTAAGTTTGCTTGAATCCATCACGCGCATATTCAACGAGGATATATCGTCAGCATTTCAAAGTCTCATACTTATTTTTAACAAAACTCCGACTGACTGCGATGGCGATGCTGTTAACATCGAATTTTTATGCGAGCTTCTAACAGCAAAAATATTAAAATCTGCAAGTAATATTGACAAGAACTGTAGGTCCATCGTGCATAGCTTAGTCGAGTGTCCAAATCGTATTGGCATTTTTAGAAGAGCAACGGTAGAACTTTGCGTTGAAAAGCTTAATTCCGGGATTGAAGATGCAATCAAGAGTGCCACACCTTTGCTTAATGAGTTTTTATGCAAAGTTTCGCCCAGCGTTTCAGAGAAGTCACAGACTTTTTTGCTGAAACAGAAACTTCTTTTAGCCGGCATGCCAGATATTGACATTCTTTTAAGTGGTTTAGAGAAGAAATACGAAGACATTTCTTGCCAATTTAAAAATGAAGCTACCAGTGCAGATAAAGACAAACTTGAGGAAATTAAAAGTGAAATACAGAAGAATCTTTCAGAAATTGAAAAAATTGTGGCAAACGAAGGAGAAACACTTGTTCAAATGTTGGCAAAATTACAAGTTATCGACAAGGAAGGAGCAGGAAAAGCAATAACTGAGCATAACTTAATAAACAAAGCAGTCATCATTCAGCATATTGATGACATACTAAAGTTAAAGGAAAGCGAAGAGTTCCGATTGAAAATAGAAAAAATAGCAGTGATTTTGATAAAAAATCTAGAAAGCGTGCTAATCAGCATTTCTGAAAAGCAAGGACAAATAAGTGAGCAAGAAGCAGCTTTGCGAATAGCTGAAAAGGAAGCTGAGTTTAATGTAGCCATCTCTACTTATAAAGAAAGGATTGAGAATTTAGAGAGAGAGAACAAGGAGAAAATTGAGAATGATTCAAAAAGATTAGGAATATTTGGACATGTGGGAATGGCTATTGATGAAACCGTCAAAAAATTAGGATCCTGCGTTGTACAATGCGTAACTGATGTTAGGTATGAAAATCCTCTGCTTAATGACGTGGCTTTTTTGCAATCGTTTGTTAAAACTTATGGCGCAGCAGCAACGTCTCGTTTGGTTGATCTAACTAACTCCATAATCAGTATCGATGGTGACGGTAAAGTGCAAGCTTTACTGTCCTCAGCAAAAAAGCTGGAAATGTGTTTTGATTTGGTCAGAAGCACTGATAGTTAATGGCCATATTGCTTGCATCAACATTTTACAAATTATTGTTGCTTGATGCTTTATTTAATATTTTATTGAGACTTTTTATCCGTTCTTCTATATCCATTACTTATAGGCGTTATGGATGGTTTTGTAAATGGACTTTGATGTTTTTTTTATGCATCTATGATGTTTTTTTCATAATTTAAGAATATTTGTTGAGAAGTTCTTGATTCTTTTTTGATACTGTTTGTGATTTTTTTAACGCTTTTCGCAGCAGGTTTTTTAATGCTTGATGGAAATTTGATTGATATATCATTAATAGTTGTTTGAATACAGTTGAACAATTGCTTTATGTTTTGTTGGGTTATTTAGCTAGGCTTTTTTCTTGCTTTAATCTAGCTTTCAAACCTTTTGCCTTAATCAAGAAATTATTAGCTTCGTAGAAAATTTTTGAGATAAATGTTTATAAATTTTTAATCTACAATTTTCAAACTCTTGTTTAACACTTCTTTCCCTAAATGGACTGTTCAAAAGTTTCTTTGTTTTGTTAAAACCATAAAAAATTGCACAAATCAAATGGAACAAAGGTATATAAGATAAGCTGATTGAAACATCAACCCACCCAACGACAAATCTTCTTAAAAAAGAATTTCAGACGTCTTGAAATTGGTCTTAAAGATATCTTAATCTGGTCTCAAATAAAACACTGTAAGTCGTCTTATGTAAAACGTCTTAAAGTCGTCTTAAGTTGGTCTAAAATGAAACACTCTAAACCGTCTTAGCTTAAAACGTCTTAAAGTTGTCTTGTATTAGACGTATTATTAACGGTTTAAAAAGACGTGTGTGTATATATACATATACATAAATATTACCTTCCAGACTCCTTCCAATACAACATAAAAATATATATTTTTATTGTATTGGAATGAGACTGGAAGGTGGTGACAGAGTCTAGAAAGGTTTGAGAATATAAAATATCCATATCCAATGACTGAAAAAAAGAGACATGACTTTACTTTAGAAATAAATTTTACAGCATCCACAAAAAAGAGTGCATGACTGTCTTCTCCGATTCATTTGGATATATCTCTCGGATAGCCGCTAAAAAGAGAAAATTAGTAAAACTAAAATAGGTCTAGAAAATCATTGTTTTTTGGGAAGCAGCGTTAGAAGACACTCACCAATTACACATTTATAAAGGTGGGTTTTATTAAAACTTCTCTTTCCGCCTCTTTGTTCATCCATGTTGAAATTTATCATTAGCGAACAATATAATTTCTAAATTCGATTAGTTTCTCAGAAACCGGTAAAATATGTACTTGTGATAACCTTGCTATAGGACCTTTATGGAAACAATTCAAGATTCTTTTAACAACTCCAAGACATATCAAATGCATTTCGTCTAGGCAGAATCCGGAAACACATTTAAGACCAGCAGTTATAAGAGGAGACTTACGTTTCAATTTGTCCGCTTACAAATTTCTTGTTCTTCATTAAACGCTACTCTTCCTTCCCAAGAACCTTTGATACTGCACATTTCACAAGAATAATATCCAGTATGAGCAACAGTCCCTTTCAAAAATGATCTTGATAAGGCATCTCAGAGAAAAGCTTTAACTTTAAATGTGTGCACAACAGATTTTATTGTAAGACCGGATAACTTTAAACCACGCAATTCTTATAAAAAATCATTAAAAAAAAAAGATCCAAACTTGATGGTTTATTTACCACTGTGTAATGTCACAATAAAAATCTTTCCAGCACTAAGTTCACAAAGAATTGGCCTCATTTGAGTTTTAGATGACTTAAATAAGGGTACCCATCAATACTGAAACTTATTGATATTCCTCTTTCAGACCTTGTAAAGTTGTTTTTAATATCTGATTCTAATCCAAAATAGTAATATGTACCACCATATTTTCGAACACACTGAACTTCTTAATAGTATTTTTGCACCTTTGGGTTGTATGTTACCATGTCTTCGAAGTATATCAAGTAAACTATTCATGATTGCTTAGGAATAGTTGAACTTTAGACACAAGGATACTAGCTCTTCCGAGGGAGTTTCTTCACTGGTGGATGAATCAAAAGATTTGCTACCGCCGGAACTGTTAGACCAATACTCAGGGGAGTTGTTCAAATCTTTCCATATTTTTTTCCACATGTAAACGACAACAGCTCTTACTGCTAATATGAAAATAATCTCTAACTGCTTCTTCTTGAGGTTGTGCACAGTTTTATTGACGTTCAACCGCACTTTCGTCTCGAGCATCTTCTAAAACTGATTTATTAAATTTTCTACAACTCCTTAAATAATCTTCTCTTGATGCAAAAAATTTATAACATTTTTACCTTTTAAACGAAAATTATAACTTTATTAAAAAATAAAAGTTTCTAAAAAGAAAAGAAATTGGTAAGTATTCATCTTCCAAAATTGAAATTAAAGTAGTTAAAGACGGAATTAAGGAAGGAACGAAAGCATGGACGTATATAAGATGGAAGTGCAACTTATTGTAGTTAAAACTTTTAGTTATGATATGTAAAAATCATAAAATATAAAAATTTTTAGTCATAATTTTTTAGTTTAGGTATATATGAAAGCAGAAGAAAAAAATATATTTTAAAATTACAAAAAAATAATTTAGTTGCTAAAAATTATCTACAGATTAACTGCAATATTTTAAATTTCAATTCGCATGCAAATGGGTAGAAAAGCAGTGCCAGAAAGCATCAAATGGCAGACTATTGACAGGTCAAATCAAAGAATCGTAGCTACGTTGAAAATAATAAATTTATGGGTGTTTCTGGATTTTGCGTGCGAAAAACCGTGAAAACCTGCGAGCTGACAGGTAACGTTGTTGATATGTAATTTAACGAATATTACATTGAAAATCAAAGTATTGGTGGTTTCAATAATTAACTAAATTAGCTTTTGAAAAGAAAAAAGTTGAACTCCTCATTATAAAAATGAATTTATAAGAGATAAACAATAAAGATATAAAATTCTAATAATAATGTCAGCCATTTACATTTACAATATTTATACACCTTGTTCTGGAAGATCACCGAAACTTTGTGACCGCGACAAAAGTAGCGCATTCAGAAACAGTAGAGAAAATCCTAGGCCCAGCAACAAAAAGCTAGCTCAAGTATTAAACCAATATTTTTCTAATCGAAGTGTTAGCGTAAAACTCGGTAGAAGAACATTAGCAAAAAAAGTTATTGGATCTTTCATTGCAATAAGAAAACCTCTGCAGTCAATCATGTATTGACGCAAAAGACGATAATGGTGCAAAGAGCGTTTGGATTGGGCAGTTCAAGATTAAGCAAAAGTGATTTGGGGCAACAAGTCAAATTTTCAGGTTGCGTACCGAAAAGGAAGAACATATGTTAAAAGATTTGAAACTGAGAAATATTGCGAGCCCTATTTACAAGCAAGACGACAAGGTGGTGGAGGCTCAGTGGGATATGAGGTGTTTTTCCCACAAAGGCCTGGGTATTTGTGAGCTGTATAATGGCCGTATCAACCAATATTTCTTCAAAAAACACACTTGAAGCACGTTTAATTCCATCGATAAGGCAATTGTATGACAGAAACAAGCTATACATCTTCCAGCGAGATGGGTCTCCAGCACACACAACAAGTAGTTTAACACACTGGTTTAAAACAAAGAAGATCAATTTGTTGCCTTATTGCCTTAGATCAAAAGATATCAACCCAATAGAAAATATTTGGTCATAGAGCGACACTCAATTGGTAAATCATCAAATTCTATCAGCTGAGCATTAAAAGCAACTTCTGAACGAGTATTGGTTAAAAGTGCCACATGAGATGTGCATGAAATTGATTGAATCAATGCTAAAACGAGTTCTTGTTTGCTTTTGAGCTTAAGGAGAACAGTTTAAATATTAAATTTGTATTTTATTTTTTTAATTTTTTATGTTCTTAACCTTAAGTCGATTAAACTTTTATGCAATTCATATTATGATTACATAGTTGATTATTTAACTTTTTCAAATTATTTTTTTTTAATTATCTTATCTTATGAATTTTAATTATATAATTAATTGTTCTTTTTAAAATAAAAACAATTAATTATATTCATTTTCCTGATTTTTTTTTACTTGAAAAAAAAACTCTGAAAAGTTTGAAATTACCCATCTCGATTAAACTCTGTAAATTAACTTTCTTTGTTTTAAAATCAGCTTTTTAAAAACTGCCTTTATCTTATTTGAAAGGGAGATAAATTTCATTTAAAGTGGTTAAATGTTCATCATAATCGATCCTTTTGTTTTTTATCAATCTCGAAAGTCTTAAATACAAATGATAAAATGCTGGATGGTTTGATATGTAAAAGTTGTACGAACGGATTAATTACGAGTTTCCGGAGTTTTTATTTCCTTAATTTTTAATTACAATAAAAAAAAAAAAGGTTGGTAGTCTTGTTTTCCAAATTTCTCTAAAGATGTTTGTGATAGTAGTTTACAATAAGCTAATAAAACTTTGGCCTGACTTTTAATGCCTGATTGACATTACGTACCTAAATCAGCAATGATAAATATAATTTCTCTAAAAAAAAGATCGTTTATAGTTAACAAAAAGATCGTTTATGCGTAAACGCCGATGTATCTATGTAAAATTCAACACAATTTATATACAAATTAATTCCCCTTTACATTTACACATTTCTTTTCACGCCTACAACTATTTACAAGTAACGCTATAATGACATATCTTTTACGCACACAATTATTAACAAGCAACGCTCTAATTACACTCCAACTTGGTCATAACGACCATTTCACCTCATTGACGATATCTTTCAGGTGCCATCCTTTTTCGGGTGCTTCTTCGCAACATGTGCGTCTGGTTTGTCTCGTTTTCAGGCAACACAACGTACAGTTCTTCATAATCTTCTGGATCCTCATTCCATTTCTAGCCAACTCTTAAGTTTCTTAGGTCGCCTATGTGTCGGCACAGTTTGTCCACTTCTACCGTTTGCTCCGAAATGGTCCTGTAGTTCTTCAAAACTTATATTGAGAGTTGCATCGGTTATCCGGGGGCTTTACCCATACTTTATCGTCAAGTTTAAACTTGTTAGTGATCTTTTTGTAAGGATCACGTGCGTTTTTATTGTTGTCAATTCCTCTAACTCTAATATCGTATTGGTATAAGTTATTTCCGGGTGCTTTAGAAGGCTTACAACAATCTTTTGGACTGACATTATACCAATAAACTGCCTCGGGTATGCTGCACGGAAACCTCTTCGCTGTTCTTTTTACTGTTTGATGGGATTGTTCTGCAATACCATTTTCTGAAGTTACGTAAGCGCACTTAAAGAGAAGTTTAATGTTTGATATGTTCATAAACTTTGAAAACAATGTACTACGAAATGCTGGTTGACAAATGCACTAGTTTGGTCTTTAAGATGGTGCCATATTGCATATCGTGAAGACCCACTGACAATCAGGTTAAGATATTTTTTCCCCACATAATGAGTTACATCCATAGCAAGCAGTTGCCACGTCCCTTTTAGAGTTACCACGATGACTTCTTTCTTTGTTATTTTTCTCGCAGATTTTTTACAAATAATGTCATCTTCTCCTCGGATCACTACTTTTAATTGCAGCTACAGCAAATTTTTCCAACGTCCCATTGTTTCGTTCCTCAATTATAAAATTACTTGCTTGCGCAAGTATTTGCCCAATTGTAATATTGTCCATACGACAGCTCAAATGCACTATCAGTGAGACGGAGAAAAACAAAGTCCTTTAGATGATGAAAAGATTGCAATGCCTTTGATTCACAATTGTAAGATGTTTTGATTGGTCAATATTCTTCGAGACATCATCTTAAAGGTTATAACTAAAACATAAACTTACCATTTGTTGAACTTTTTCAGTGTTTCAATTGCTCTAAGCACTTAAAAGACTGCACTTATTTTTTGATGAGCACTTTCTGCCCTTCGACTGTCCACCATGGTAGGAACTCTGTTGCATATTTTAAGATGCTGATAAAAATTGATCATTCTAATTACTTTTTCAAATACTTTTCAGAATTTGAAACAAATATTTATTCCAGATTCTGAAAAGGAAATGGGAAAACACTTTTTAAGAATCTGGAGCAAAGGCTAACAACACCCAACAAAATGTGTGATTTCTTTGAAGGAATGAAATGCAGGATTTAGGAGGAACCAGATCCAGTTAATATTTTTGTATGCTTTTTTACTTTATGAGTTTAGCAATATTCATAACCAGCTAAAGCCCAATATTCTAAAGATCCCATATATTTTCAGATTTTCGTTGAATTAATGTTGCATCATGTGCAAAGATGGGTGCTTTAGAGTGCCTGTTACTTAGAAGAATGTCTTCGGTTTTCAAGTCAATGAAATGGGGGATTTGACATTATTTATGTCTACGAGAGACCAGATTTGCTATGCGGTTACGTAATTCTCAGGAGTATTCTTTGCACCATTCTTTGGCTTTTAATGCTTGTTTTTTTATATTCGTTGAGTCAAATATCTCTTCTTAGGACGTGATTTTTCTAAATCTTTAGTAACAAAGTACATGTTAAATATATATTGCCTTCATCTTTTCTCCTCGTAGTTATTCAGCAAACTCAACAATAGCCGTGTGGTACATGAGCATTAGAAATATTGATAATTCTCTAAGGAGTCTTCAGGATTTTTTTATGCATAACAAGAGCAGAACATTCCCATGCTCTTTGGACTAGTTGATTATTTTGTTTCTAGATTTTTCATCTTATATAGGAAGAGAGCTTTAGTTCAAAGTCATATGCAAGGCATATTTAAAAGTAAGAGTAAATCGACAAAAAAATAGAAATCAAACTTCGGAGGGTTTTTAGGAGATTTTGGAACACCTTTAACCCTTAAAGGTACCCCAACTGAAAAACTAATTTTTTATTAAAAAGCATTACATTAAAAACAGCTGGGGTGTTACACTACCCCAACTGAAAAACTAACTTTTTGTTAAATAACTTCACATTTTTATGAAAGTTAATTGTCTAACATCAATAATTATTTTTCTATAAGTTTGAAAAAATAAAAATGTAAAAAAGTAAAAAAAAATAAGCATCAAAACATTTTGTTCCTAAACAAGATAACTGTTACACAAAATCTTGCTATGAGCCTTGCAAGATGAATGATTGCATAAAATAAATTGCAGGAGAGCTTTTATATCTATTACACGAGTACACATATAACATCTTTTAATCTGCTGTTCGTGCATTAATCGCGCTGTTTACTGTAGGTGTAAATGATTATTATTTGCAACTATTTTCGGAAGAAGACTGTTAGCGAAATCTTATAAAAATTCTTTTCAATGTGAAGCTCCGTTTTTATAACTTGAGTAAATTGACAAGAACCAAGTTAGGTGTAGTATGCTGCAATATCCAAAATATTACAAAAAATTGAAAGTATCGATTGATTGCTCTTTCGACGAATTGAATAGTGTCTGACAACCATGCCTAATCAATATTACCTTTAAATTTGTTGTAGTCTAGAATGATGCGTGGTTTTTCATTTTGATCAATAACAATTTCGTTATTACTATCCAGGGTTGATAATAATTAAACAGCAATCATTTTGAGAACCCAAAAATCAATAATTTACAACGGTATAAACATCTTAAAAGGGCATCATCCCCTAAATGAAATAGCTGCTGCTCATCTGTAGCAAGATCATGTACTTCGATTATAGTTGCTTCTACATTTAGTACTAAACATTTTCATTATATTTCGATGAGGTGCAAGCTTGTCGTCAAAACCCCTTTAATTTCTTGTTTCTCTCATAAAATCAAATACATCGTCGCAAATCAATAAATTGATATGGCATATAGGTTCTCGACTAATATTTTGGGTACGCGGATAAGCACCACCTATCACTAAAAATGCACTCCATACTTCATCACCATTCTTTGAAATCATGATCAGTTTCTTGCAACTTATCTTTATCATTGTATTAGAAATAATATAATCTTCTTCATCTGAGCCATTACTTGAGTCATTATTTGAAGATATTTCATTTAAACCAAAAAGTATATTATTAGCTTCAAGCAGCGTTCTTTATTTTGTCAACTCATTATAAAATAAAATCTGAAAAAAAGTTATTTTGTTGTTTGTAAAGTGAAAATTGTGCAAAAAATATAACAAATGCTAAAAATAAGTATTATCTTGAGTCAGTAATGTAATATTTGATACATACCAAAATATACATTAGCACACTATATAAGCATTATCATTTATAAATAAATAAATAATTTATGTATGTTAGAATTTACTCATAAACATGATCGAGTAAAAAGAGATAAAATAGACATCTTTATCACGTTCACTGGGGCGCCAACTTTTAAGATTGGCGCTGTGGAATGGTGTCTATATATTTATATTGCGCTTAATCGGGCGGGACGCGCTAAGCATGCACGAATTTATTTAATATGTTTAATTTTGTTTCTTTTGAATTTTGCTGCGTCTTGTATATTTTTTACTTTGTGCACCACCGGTAGGTCACGCCGCCCGACGGGACATTTTTTTTTTGACTCACCGGTGGGTCACCCCGGCGTGAAAATGTTAAAGAAGTCTAGGAATTTCTTTTAGTTCCACTTAACGCAAGATTTGAAATGAATAGAAAACACAGTTTTTATTCTTCTGATTGTTATTTCTTTATTGAATCATAAAGTAGATACGATAGGGTTATTTATGGAATAACACATCGGGCATTTTGACCATTTTGCATAAATGTGGCTGAATTTCGATGATGCTGCGTTGCGCATCTCCTCCTTTAATGCAAGGGTGGTTGTAGGTTTGTTGACATAGACCTATGATTTCAAAAAAATGTCGCGATATTGAGCACCAGTAACAGTCACTGCTTTACCAGTCTCCACATTTTCAAAAAGGTATGGTCCAATTATGCCTTCAGCCCAAAATCCACATCAAACAGTTACACGTTGTGGATGCATTTGTTTTCGACAATCACATGCGGGTACTCGGAACCCCGAAAGCGGCAATTTTGGCGATTAACAAAGCCTTCATGGTGAAAATGTGCTTCATCGCTTAGAATGATTTTGCTTGAAAAATCAGCAACCATTAGTTGATGTTTAATAATCAATTCAACAAACTCTCTTCGCTGTGCATGATCATTAGGCTCCAGTTGTTGTGCTAATTGAATTTTACAAGCATTGAGACACAGATCTTAAGTGAGTATACGCTGTAGAGAACTTCTTGGAAATTGCAATTCTTGCCCGCGACGCCGAAATGAGGCTCCTGGATTGTGACCGACACTCTCACGCACTGCTTCAATATTGACATTTGAACGGCTTGTTTTTGGACGACCAGTGTGTTCGGCGTCTCAAAGGATCCAGTCGCCCTGAATTTTCCAATTAATCTTTTCACAGTTGATGAAGTTAAAACACTATTCCGACCATATATTGTATGAAATTTTCGATGATGATGATAATGCTGATGATGATGATGCTGCTGATGATGATGCTGATGATGATGATGATGATGATGATGATGATGATGATGATGATGATGATGATGATGATGATGATGATGATACTGATGATGATGATGATGATGATGATGATGATGATGATGATGATGATGATGATGATACTGATGATGATGATGATGATGATGATGATGATGATGATGATGATGATGATGATGATGATGATGATACTGATGATGATGATGATGATGATGATGATTTTGATGATGATGATGCTGATGATAATGATGATGATGATGATGATGATGATGATGATGATGATGATGATGATGATGATGATGATGATGATGATGATGATGATGATTTTGATGATGATGATATTTTAATATTTTGTTTGAAATTTTCGAACTGCAGCAGCCAAGTTTTCATTATTTTTGAAATATTGTTCAATAATGAAGACACGTTGTTCTATCGTGTAAAGCTCCATTTTTACTCAACCTAAACTGTCAGCTGTCGAAGTGTTTTATTTTAGGGTTGCTAACACTTTACTGCACAAATGGTAACAAATTCAAATCTCGCGTTAATTTTGGGACACCCTGTTCAATGCTTTTAGTGCAACTAAAATAAATTCCTAAACTAGTTTAATCTGTCTGAAAACCATGGAGAAATGTTTTACAAAAGTCTATCATTCTTATGCATTTAATCCCTAGCCTGACTAAGGATTAAATGTATAAGAATTAATTCCTTTTTTTTTTTTTATCTAGCTTCATAATAAAAATCAAGAGATTGATAACTATGAAAAGTAAAAAGCAATAGTTTACAGTCGAGAGGAAAATCTAGTTTTATAAAGATTTCAAACTATTTTCGTAAAATATGGTTTTTTTAAAACTCTAACACTTACGACAGAGATAATGAGGTGTAATTTATGCAAAAAAGCATTTTTAAATAGTTAAGTTTGATTAAGATTGATAAATTCAAAATTGTCAGAGAAAATGTGAACAAAAAACAAAAATATTTTGATATTTTAATTAATCAACATATCTTTTTGATTTTAAAATATATTCTTTATATTTTAAACTATTTTTTTATGTTAGTTAAAGTAAATTAAGTTTTTGACAACCATCGCTAACAGAAAAAGTAACGAAAGAATTAAAATTCTTTGAAGAAAAACTTTAAAATACTTTGCATAAAATGGATATAGAGCATCGTTTAATAAAAAACTTTTGGGGTTTCAAACTAAAATATAAGAATATGAAATAATGCAAAGGCCAACTTAAGTATTCAAATATTATCAGTATACAAACGTAAACACTTAAACAAACCAGCAGACAAACCCACCCATACAAGCTCTACATCAAATCTATGAAAAGTTCGACCTCTTGCGAGTTTTCACCAGTGTTTTGATAATAATCTTTTTCGTATTCTAATATTAATTGATCTTTTCATCCTTTTAAAAGGTGAAAGTAGAACTTTTAGTTCAATTATATATATATATATATATATATATATATATATATATATATATATATATATATATATATATATATATATATATATATATATATATATATATATATATATATATATATATATATATATATATATATATATATATATATATATATATATATATATACATTAGGCCGGATCATAACTTAAAAAAATTTGGAAAATTTCTTCGGGAATTTCCAGTAATTGGCTCTCAAATACGCTGAATGCAATGCTGCAAACCGTTTTTCGCTACTACTTTGCTATACTTTGTATTTTTACCTTTGAAGTTTTCAAATAAATTAACTTAAAAACGCTAATTTGTTACATAATTTATTGATTGAATTTGTAATAAAATTCAAATTATTTGAACAGTCAAAACAATATATCATTAGCAAACGTTGATTAGAAACTATACTTAAATGTTCTTAAATTCAGATTTTGTGTCAAAGTGAGGCATCAACTTGCGGCGCTCCAGTTGAACGCGAATATAGCCATCACGATTTTCATGACCATAAACTTTAGATGCTGATTCAGTCACAATTTTAATCACACGTTCAACACTTTGATTGTGACATGGAAATGGCTCAATGTCAATAACTATGTCTTCAACTGACGAAAGCCATGCCAATATTTGTACAGTTGGAGTATGTTTTGTCAGAACAGGTTCCAAGCGGGGCTGTGTTTGCCAGTCAATCAGTTCTTCATAACTAGTTGCTTGAAATCGTATCTCAGGGAGTTGAAATTTTCGATTTGGTATGTCATCTTCACGAGCACGAAGAATTCTCTTCAACGCAAGCTTACGGATCACTTGACGGTTGTCTTTGAGCATAGCCAGAATAATGCTCTCGATATAAGCCGGGTAGCTATTGCGCTTCAAAACTTGCTGAACAATTATTCGATAACGCACAGGAAGAAATCGTGATGTTTCTATCATTTTATAATAGTGTGGAGCAGCATTCCAGCAGTTTGAATGTTTCTTAATGTCAAACCAAACAACCGCATATGAATTCACAATAAATTTAGCCAAAAGTATTAGTTCATTTGATGGATCTTCAGTAGATATATAGAGGCGTAGGACACGGTTTGCTAGTGTCAACCACCTTGCATGGTTTAGTCGCCCAGGTGTTCTAGAATTAAATCTATCTGGTACAACACCTGTCTTCACCGCATTAACAATTTCGAAAAAGTACAGTTGATCACTGCTTAACAACTGCTTATTGCATATAATAGGTTCACCAACAAGTATGGCAAAGCTGACTATGGGTTTCTTAACAGACATTGAAATAGACTTGCCAATTGGTCCATTAAATGAATGGGGTCCAGTTGTTGCACCATCTAAGGAGTGAAAAAGATGTCGCAAAGGAAGCTTGTTCAGATGTAAAAGACAAATGGACCAGTGCAGTGGTCGACCAAGTTCAATTTCCATTCTGCGTATAACTCCATTGTTTAAACCAGTATTAACTTTAGTTGAATCAGAACCAATACAAACAAGGTTCGTGCAGTCAACAGTATCAACTATTGAATCTGCTATGGACTTGGCTGATTCACTTGTTGGCGTACAATGATCAACATACTTTGAATTTGGCTCTGATAAAATGGAAATATGTTCCTCAGAAATCACAGTCTGCCTATCCCCCTCAAGTTTTAAAGTCTGATCTTTCCTTCCATCAAAATACAATCCAGTAATTCTACAATCAGCATTTTTACAGGATGTTCTCAGTAGTTTTCGTTCTCTGCGAATTTTATTCCGATCCACTGGCCCCATATGTTCTATACCAAAATCAACCAGAGTTGCTGATACAATCGCGGCAACTGCTCTATTTGATATGCCAAAACCATCTGCTTGTAGAGCATTATTTTTTAAACAGCGGTTTTTCAGACGAGTAGATGTGACTTCGGTATCGACATCTGATACGGAAGGGGAATAAGTTTCGGTGTCAGAATTGTTGTCTGTTTCATTATCTGATTCATTATCAGATGCTTCAACGACTCTGGCACACTTAACTGCAGTCTCTTCCTTTGATAATGAAACAGATTTTCGTTTTAAACGCCTCTCAGCACGTGCGGATTCCTTCTTGTCGATTCCAGCTATTCTGCCAACACGTATAGTGCGTTGATCAGTTAGGAAGTCATGCTCAATTGCTGGCACCTTCAGAACCATTGGACAGCAACAAGACGAAAGTTCTTTGCATTTACACGAACAAATGTCAAACAATGTGTCAAGATCTTTTTCTATTTCATCTTGTTTGACTGTTGCAGACTTTGATCGAATCACTTTCTGAACATTGCCTATGTACTTCTCCAGCTGTAATTCTATGCCTCGAAGACTTATAGTAGGAACTGATGCTTTAATCCATATCTGAGAAAGTTTCTCTGCTAGTCTCTTACAAACAGACCGTAGTGGTTCAGTTTCATAATTCTTCTCAGACAAGTATGCTTTGCCTACTTGCTTGTGGGTTGGCAAGCAAAAATTGGGTAATTCACGACCTTCTCCAAAAAGTATATGACGATTCTTTGAGGCTTTAGATCTTGAAATCATTATTGTTTTACAATTTTATAACATATCAGAATTTCAGTTAATTTCTAAAAATACAAGATGAGACGGATAAATTCTGCAATCAGTTGATAAAAGTAGAAATTAATAAACAATCATATAAAAGTAGAATAATATAATAATAATAATATAATAATATAAAGTTATAACAGCGTTGGAGTGAATCATATCATTAGGGTTAATTTAGTTAGGTAGGTATAGGTTTGGTTCAATTTCATAACCTTGGGATTATATCTAGTATTAGGGTTAAATACATGTTTCAGTTAATGCATGTACTAAAGTAAATATACTTAGCATATAAAACCTTAAAACTTAAAAATGCAAAGTATAATCGATTCTTTAGAAATATTTTTTTTGTAAATATTAAACAACACTATATCACGCCACTTTTCACAAATTCTAAAAAAAATTAATTTTTATGATCCGGCCTAATATACATGGACTTACATACATACATACATACATACATACATACATACATACATACATACATACATACATACATACATACATACATACATACATACATACATACATACATACATACATACATACATACATACATACATACATACATACATACATACATACATACATACATACATACATACATACATACATACATACATACATACATACATACATACATACATACATACATACATACATACATACATACATACATACATACATACATACATACATACATACATACATACATACATACATACATACATACATACATACATACATACATACATACATACATACATACATACATACATACATACATACATACATACATACATACATACATACATACATATATACATACATACATACAAAAAAAACATCTATTGCTTTTTCGGAATCATCATCCTACCTGCTTTTCAGTTGTAAAGTAAAAATTCTTATGCTTTACTTTTGTGTTCCCAATATCTCGAAATTCTGAACTTAAAAAACGCGGGAAAAGCCGCTTAGTAAGTCAAAATCCATAGAAACTAGCAAAAAAACCTTCAAAAAATTCAATAGCTAGGAACAGATAAACAATGCAATAGCTAGGAACAGATAAATTGAGCTACAATGCAAACTTTTCCACTCAAAAGATGTTAGATTTATTGTCTTTTGTGATACAAAGTTTGCTGAAATCTTTTATTGTCTGCAGCCTCATGCGAGAGCTAATCTATGAACTTGACGCAACACCGATGCAAAATATTCATCCAAAAATGGAAACTTTCTCACATTTAGAGATCTACAAAAGTGCTAAGCACATTTCAAGAATGCAGACGAAGAATTCAGGAATCGCTGAACTACACAAGATATTTTTAGTTAGCCTCTGCTATCAATCCCTGATTAATTGGTTGCTTTCGTTGTTATTTGTTCAATTGGGCTCCATCTTCTTCTTGTTGATTCGATCCTCCTACTAAAAGCCCTGAAGGAATTATTTTCAAAAGCTGAGGAATCACAATTTTAAATGTAAGCATATAATCACACTTTCAAATATTCCGTTGTGGTCAGCTTGCAGGAAACAAGTGTTTCATGCTTTTTAAAAACGCTGACACTTTGGAAAAGCTTGTTGAGAACAGCTGTGCTTTCGAAGAATTTGCATAAAATGAATGATTGAGTTCGCAGTGTCAGCTTGCTTTGCTAATCATTCTGATGACAGCTATGCTGAAAAGATTTCTAACTTTCAGAAAATATATCTTAAGCTGAATATTTTCATTGTTACTCCTATTCATGTAATGTCATCATAGCATGCAAGATTTTGTTGCTTCAACAAAAAAACTAATGTGTTGATACTGTTAGCATTTAAAGTCTATGCAACATCGCATTAACTCCCAATGGGATAGGTTTAAGTTACTAACCACCAACAAAATGGAAAGAAAAACAAACCTTGCATCTAATATCTAACTAGTCAGCATAGCAAAGTTTTCATCCAAAGTTGCATGCATTTGGAAGACTTTCATCAGATCATTTTACACAAACTGATATTGATGTGTTAACTGAAAAAGCATCAAACAAAATGTCAAAAAATTGCTGTTCTTGGGAATTATTGTAAATGCTCTTAAATGTATTTTAGCAGTCTTAACTTTTTTCATTGATTCAAGCTGAGTCTACAAACTTCTTTATTTCTTGTGACTTAAAAGCTGCAAACATTTCCTGTGGTATACTATCATACTCCAGTAGCGACCCTAATCCTTGGTATGAAGTTGAACTCCTAGCTACCTTAGGACTTTTGGCTCTATCAGAAAAATTATTGTAGACTAAGCTCAAAGGATTAGTTTTGAAAAAAAGTAAGGTTTTACAAAAATATAATTTTTTTGAGTTTTATTGACCTTTATGAGCAAACATTCGTTTTTAGCCTCATACCTCCTATGGAACTTCTCCTGCTGTTTGGGGTAGTCGAAAACTTGTTTCAGGTCTTAATATACATTTCTCCCAAGGCTGATGATTGGCCGAGATTCCTATGCATTCAACCCTAACCCTATCATGTAGGTCAATTTTCTGGAAATAAGTTATACAAACCTTTGATGAATATCGACCACCTTCAAAAGCAGGTAGAGAATGACAGTGCGTTCCAATATTTTAGTATTATGGATACCCTTCAAAATTTGCTCAATTTTTTTTGTTATTACTGTCCATAATCCTTATCTTCAAACTTCTACCATTGTCAGGATGGCTCAAGCCATCCTGACAATGGTAGAAGTTTGAAGATAAGGATTATGGACAGTAATAACAAACACGTTAAAAATGGAAATCGAGATCATAGCTCATGCTGTTTTTTATTATGTTTTTAAAATAAGTTACTTCACAATACAGAGTAAGTCAACTTTGCTTCTTTATTCTATCTAGAGTAATTATTTTTATTTAATTACGTTGTAAAAGTGCAAAATAAAGGGTTTGTTGTCATTTCTGTTTTTTGTTGTCATTATATGCTTATGGTATTAAATATTAAACGTAAATGCTTCTTTCAAACGATATTTGCTAGCTTTAGTTTTTTTCATCTTAGGAATCAGGAATGCATGTGATTTCCTTCCTCCGAAGGGTTTTTCCAAAAATGCAGTTTGAATGCTTTTCTAAATTTTTAACTATGTTACATGATAGAATTCTACCATCCCTGCACAGTGGGAAATTACGCAAACAAAAATCAGAAAAGCCATGTTTTCAAAATTTTAACTAGAAATTTTTCATTTGAAAATTTTAAAACAGAAAAATACAAAATATAACGTTTCTTGGACATAACATTGTTAAGATATGAAGCGTCATTATCAAAACCTTTGGTCAATATAGTATATCAGGGTTTACAAACTATCCGTTTTTAAGGTAGCATTTTTATATGTAAGTATTTTTCCAAAACATATACAAATTGTTGGAAAGAACTTTAAGTCTACTTTTTAAAAATTATTTTTAAAATCTTGAGAAATTTTACTCAAAGTTCAACACTTAGTCCTGAGTCACTAAATTTTAACTTCAATGAAGTTTTAAAAAAATATCATAGATATTAAATTGCCCATTTTTTTGCAGTTTTTATCATTAATATGTCTCTAATCAAAATCTCAAACAATCTCATCCCCCTTCGTCCACCTTTTTCCCATATTGAGTTTTATATTACAGAACCTATATCAGAGTTACTATCCTGTATATAAAGCTATCTTTCAAGTCATTAAGAATTCCAAAGTACCTGAAAAATTACATTTACAACCTATTTTTATATAAGTTTATAATCAGCTAAACTTCGATGAAATAATACTCCATTATCCTATTCCTTTAGGTATGTTACGGGAAGAAGCTTCAGAATCTAGAAACAAATTATATTGGTGGTATAGGGAGATCTCTGGCAGAAAAATAAGCAGAGAAGCAAATTTAAAAGAAGTGGTTAATAGAAAACGATATCATTTGATCATAAACTCAGTTCAGTTCACTTGGAAGTGCTTTATAAAAAAAACTGAAAAATTCTTTAGAATTTCCTGAGACGGTTAAAGGGTTTTAGTAGTATTTTGTGAATCAGAAGAAAACATCCTAGCTGCTACCGCAAAAGCTCCCGTAAATATCAAAATAGAAACAAAGAAGGATCTTGCAGGCATTGATGAGCAACTTTAAATGACAACAATTTTGAATGAAGGAATTAAAATGGAGTTTTCTAATATGAAATTACGTATTATGAAACTAAGTATTTATAAAAAGTTTGAATTTAGAAAGAAACATTTTTTAGTGTGTAGATTATCTTTAGATTCTATTTTAAACTCTGGGATTAAAGCTATTTCAAAAGTGTCAAAAAAAAGTTTTTAGCTAAGCACCTTTATAGAAATGGCAGCCTTTTTAGGTTGTCCAGGTTGAACAGTTTCTTAGATGCAATTAAAATGAGTAGAAACATTTAGAACTTGGCCAACAAAAAGTTACTGTTCATTCTACATGGAAGTATAAACCAGAAAGATTTTTTAGATACATATAGGCAGACTTGGGTCTTCCGATGCAAATTTTACCGACCTAAAGTTTGATATCCAAATTGGTCAAACTTTCCAACATTATTTTTTTGAAAAGTACTAGTTATTACCTTTCCAATAAGAGGGTGTTTGTCAAAATCAGTCAAGGCGTCCTTGAGTTATCGAATCTAGGGTTTTTACAAGCAGATTTGTGAGCAAATTCAAAATTTGGTGCTAAATGTCTGAGAATTAAAGTGCAATAAAGGTTCAATTTTTTTGCATAGAAAATGTTAATATAAATGCTTCTAAAAAAGATCAAAAACTCGCTGATTTAATAATATTTTGATTTTTGTTCGCGTAGAAACTGAACTCTAAAAATCCTCTTTTAGGAGCCTTTACTAAGACACATTTAGCCAACTAAAAATACTTTCACGTTTCTTGTTTTAATAGCAGGATAGTCATTAAAACCAAAAAATCCCTTATATATAATGATGTTTTCAATGTTTATCTATATGGATGGTAGTTATAATACGAATAACAATTGTTTATTACCCTTGTTTAGCATTTTTAAATTTTGAGATAAACTTTGAATTAAGCTGCGTTCATTACATATAATTACCAAACAAAGCTAGACGCCAATCTCTTAAAAATACCATTCGTGTTTTTAAAATAATTAAGCTATAAATGGTAAGATTTTGCTTGGAATATCGAAGGCAATCAACGGTAATAATTTATAGCAGGGTTGTAGAAAATTTCCTTAACTTAATTGTGTAACGCTGATCCCTTGTTGCAAAATATAGAAAGTTTTCAAATTTGTTTATAAGTGAGACATTGATTTTTTAGACAACATATACCATGAAAAAAATAAAAACTAATTGGTTGACCGAAAGTTATAACTCTGCATGGCGGCTTCGGCCGTAAGTAGTAAATCACAGCTAAATGCAATATGCCTATAAGGTTCATTTTTTTATAGTACAGTACTTATATACAGTATTTATGCGTATATTGAACCAATCTGCTTGTTGCGATATGTTTTTTTTTTTTTGACCAATTGTTTTGTTGTATTTTTGTATTGAAAACCAATGAAAATGGTTTTTTATTTGATTTTGAACAAAAAGCAATTAAGGATTTCAAATTAATCTATATAATCAAAGTGAAAGTTCTATATGTACTTAAAAGCAATTTTTTTGCAGATAATGTTAAGACCGTGTTCTCGAATAGAACATATATATAACTGGTAAGTTATTTTATCAAATATTTATTTCATTTTTTGTTTCTCTATTTATCACATTTTATCTAAAAGAGTGTCTATTTTGTCTGAACGAGAACAGTTAAAGAAAAGGTATTTGTTCTTCTCTAATTGATCGTTGATACGTAGGAACTTGTAAAACTGTGTAACTATGGGCATGCTCTTTGTGCATTTAGTCGATTTTTTAGCAGCTTAGCATGAGCCTTCTTTTGGTATTAAATTGGTACCTTGATTGTTAGTATTGAAGTTTGCGAAAGCAGTTTGCACTAAACTTTCGATTTTTGCTTCATTTGAAAGTAGCGACGTCTACATTCATTATTTGTTCTACATTATAAAACAAACCCGGCATGAATGCTTCGATTGGTGCAGCTTTAGAATAAAAGGGCGAGTTTTGTACATGCTCGATATATTTAACGGTTTTTTTTTTGTTCTTGGTTTTAACGATGTTGAAGCCTCGGTGAACTTTAGGTCGTTAGATTCCACATCAGCATATTGGATCATCATTTTGTGACTTGTATTTCTAATGTAATAGTTTACTAAACCAACTTCACTTAGCTACCGTTGAGGTTGTTTCAGATGTGGATCCTTAAAGGTAATCCATAAAAATCCATAAAAATACCTATGAAAGTAATTACATTCAATAATGTCAGGCTAGACTCATTCTGATGAGGTATTTTTATGGAAAAGAGCTCTTTCGCTTACTTTCAAAATGGTAGGGACGCTTCGTCAATATAGCAATTAGGTGTACCTTGATAAGAATAATCGTGATTATCTTTAAGTCAATACTTTGGAGGTTGAAAAGATAACTGACTCCTATTAGATGGATTGACCTTTTCCCTTTTGTAATTAAGTAAGATGGAATTATTATTCCAGCTGAGTAAATTTAGAGATTCAGTCGACATTTTATACCGTTTGTAATTACACCAAACGGCTTTTAGTTGAAGATAAAGACCTGTTTCGTTTATGTTTCAAATGGAATTAGAATTGTCGTCGATTATATCGCGAGTTTATTTTTTGACATAAAAAGTGTCTACCTCTTTCATACAGTTACATACATTAATATCTAAAAGCCCCAGACCCCTCTGGTTGACGCAAGCTAAAATCTTTAAGAAGTTGTCCGTTGAATTACAGGCACCGATCGATGCTAGGTGTGCTATTTTTAAATGGTTCTCCACATTGGTTACCAAAGCTTGCCGTAGCTTTAAGCTGACTTATATCATCCTACAAAACAATATATCTAACCCCATTTGCGGAGAAATATCTAGGAAATCAAAAATACTGAAGCCTAACTTCTCCTTTTCGCCAACCTGCTTTGGTTTGCAGCCAAAGGTATACGTCATGCTTGTCAAGAAGCATTGTTAAAAAGCTTAATACAAACATCTCTTTTTATGGGAACATACAACTGCCAGACAACAAGGTTTTCAGTGTTCCGTTAGATGATGTTGTAAGATCAATTTATAATAACTTGAACAAATTCAACTTGTGAATTTAATCAAGTTATTATAAATTGATGACTTTTGCGATTTGGCGCGGAATTATTAGGTAAATTTGATAACTGCGTTTCGTAACATTGATTGGTTAATTCTACAGGATTTAAAATTAATAGAGTTTTATCAATAGAAACAACGTGCATAGTGCGAAAGTAGATTATTGTAAAACAATAAATGAATAGACAGAGTTTAGCGTTACTTTATCAGTTATTAACTTAGAAAATTTGAGGTACCGTCCAGCTACCCCCTAAAAAGTTAATCGTTAATATATTAACTTCTAAACCATTAATCAGTTCAATTGTCGTTTTAAAAATCAAAATAATTTTGTGTTTTTTGAGATTAAACAGGAATTACTCATGTTTTTATCTGGTATTGCAGCTTCGGCAAATATCACCTAAACCTTCATTAAAAAGAAGAGTTAAAGGACTAACTTGTAATTGATCCCATAAAGAAAATTTGAATTGCATAAAAGATGAAAAGGCAGCACTTGAATACACTGGAAAAAAACCATGCTCTTAACTAAAGATTTACGATGCTATGCCAAGTCTTCTCCATCTTCTATAGAAACAGAAAGAAGCTTAATTGCCGCCGGTTTGCTTGTAACTAAGTTACAAATTAGTTTAAATGCTGATGCTATTAACAGCTTATGCTTTTTAAGATTATATCTGATAAAAAAAGAGAAATAAAACCTCTATAAGAAGCAATATATTTTTCGTTAATCGTTGAAAATCATTTTTAAAAGTTAATTAAAAATTAAAAAATCGATTAATTTTGCAAAAACTAATTGTTAATTGATTAATTAAGAAACTGATAAATCTACCACCTCTAACTACAACTATAGAATATGATTTAGATATATTTCTTTTACTTAACTAAATTTCCTTTCCTTATCTCCTTTATTCAACATATTTCCTTTACTTATCTCCTTTATTCAACATATCTCCTTTAGATTTACAATGTTTTCTCTGCAACAAGAGCGACAATTAACGGAATTAGGTATAAAACCAGAAATCGAAGTCGTCGAACAAATTGAAGATGCAATTTTGCAGGCTGACGCTGTTTTGAAAGCAAAAATAAAATTTGAAGACATCATTGTCCTCCTGGGTACAACCAAGTCTGGCAAGAGTACGATCATTAACATGTTAATTGGTAACGTGTTAGTTACTAAAAGAGAGACACTTGGTAGAACTTTTCTTGTAAAAATGGATGATAGTGCAGTTGGCCCAGAGATTGGAACTAAGCCAGTTTCTCTCACCACAAAGCCAACTAAGTGGCTTGCTCAGAGTCAAAGTTCCATTAACGGAGTGACTTTGTGGGATGCACCGGGTTTCAGTGACTCTAGAGGAGAACTCCAAGATATTACAAACTCTTTTTATATTAAAAACTTGTTAAGAGGAGTTAAGTCAGCAAAAATCGTTTTAGTCACTGACTTCTCAGACTTATATGGTGACAACGTGTCTTCGTTCGTAAGTTTGCTTGAATCGGTTACACGCATATTCAACAATGATATATCGTCAGCGTTTCAGAGTATTGTACTAATTTTTAATAAAACTCCATTTGACTGTGATGGAGAATGTGTGGACGTCTATTTTTTATGCGAACTACTAACAGAGAAAATTTTAAAATCTGAAAGTGATATAGATAAGAACTGCAGGTCCATCGTGCGTAGTTTAGTCGAATGTCCAAATCGTATAGGCATTTTTAGAAAAGCAGCGGTAAATGTGAGCGTTGAAAGACTTAATGCTGGTATTGAAGATGCAATCAAGAGTGCCACACCTTTACTCAATATGTTTCTATTGCACGTTTCGCCAAGCGTTTCAGAGAAGTCACAGACGTTTTTGCTGAAACAGAAACTTCTTTTGGCACGCATGCCAGAAATAGACATTCTTTTGAATGGTTTAGAGATGAAATACGGAAACATAGCTCGCTATTTTAAAAATGAAATCGACAGTGCAGATAAAGAAACACTTGAAAGATTTAAAAGCGAAATACAAAGAAAACTTGCAGAAATTCAAAAAATTTCAGCAAACAATGGCGAAACGCTTGTTCAAATGTTGGTAAAATTACAAGTTCTCGACAAGGAAGGAGCTGGAAAATCAATAACCGAGCATAACTTAATGAACAAAGCAATCATCATGCAACATATTGATGATATACTAAAGTTAAAGGAAAGCGACGAGTTCCGTTTGAAAATAGAAAAAATTGCCACGATTGTGGTAAAAAATCTAGAAAGTGTTCTTATCAAAATATCTGAAAAACAAGGACAAATAAATGACCGAGAAGCAGCTTTGCGCATAGCTGAAATTGAAACTGAATTTAATGGAAAAATCTCCGAATATGAAGAAAGGATAGACACTTTAAAGAGAGAAAACGAGAACAAACTCATACTTGATTTAGATAAGTTAGGAGTATTCACTCACATGGGAATGGCCATTGATAAAGTATTTGGTAATGTCAGATCCTTAGTTGCTTCCTTCCGCAATCGAAATTCTTGCAACAAGCGCGAAGAGACTTCTTTATCGCCTCAAGCACTGAAATCCTGCGTTGTGCAATAGTTAACTGACGTTAAGTATAATAATTATTTACAAAATAACGCGGGTTTTTTTGAAAGCACTTAACAAAACTTAAGGCGCAGCTGCAACATCTTGTTTGGTTGATCTAACCAATTCCATAATCAGTATCGATGGTGACGGGGAAGTGCAAGCTTTACTGTCTACCGGAAAAAGGTTGGAAAATTTTTTTTATCTAGTCGGAAGCACCAATGGCTAATGACCAAACTTCTCCCATTAACTTACATTTCACACGTGATCATTTTTGCGCTAATTGTTATTGCTGTTTGATGCTTTATTTGATATTTTATTGAAACTTTTATCCGTTCTTTTATATCCATTAAATATAGGCGTTATGGATGCTTTTGTAAATAGATTTTGATGTTTTTTTGATGCACGTATGATGTTTTTTTTCATAATTTAAGAATATTTGTTGAGAAGTTCTTGATTCTTTTTTGATATTAGTTAGAAGTTTTTTGTAACGCTTTTCGCAGTAGCTTTTTTAATGCTAAATGGAATTGTGATTGATATTTTATTAATAGTAGTTTAAATGTACTTAAACAATTACTTTATGTTTTGTTGCTGTTTACTCAACATGGCGAAGAGGTTCGTCAGCATTATTTTTCTTTAATCAGCCAAAACATAAAAAAAGTAAATTTGAATTTTCGTGGTATATTTTTTGAGAGGCTACTATTGTAATGAAATTTGAATGCAAAAACGTGATATTTGAATTTATTAAACTTCTATTGTTAAATATTGTTTTGTTAAATATTGGAATTTTTGTTCAGGCCCATTTCCTGTGGTATTCCTGGTTTCGAGGTTTTTCGCCTTTATCTAGAAGTATTTAACTTCATTGAGGATTCTTGAGATTTTTGAGGATTCTTGAGATCTTGAAAGGTTTATATATTTTTAAGTCATCATGTTTCTAACTTTAGTTTAAATCTTGTAACCGTAAATCAAATATTAAAAAAGTTTTTTTTTTGGGTAAAAACCCAAGATAAACAAATTAGATGGAACACATAGATGAAAAATGAGCTTTGATTCGAAAAAAAAAAGCAAAGGACGTTTTCACTCTATTTTAGAATTACAGTAAAATCTCTCGAATTCGAATCTCCTTAATTCGAAAACTTTCATAATTCGATTAAATGTTAAGTCACCGTGAAATGCGCTTAATATATCAATATATATATATCAATCAACCAATATCAATATATTTCGTATTAAGGATGTTACAAAAAGCACAGGTCATTGCAAATAGTAATTCACTAATAAAGCGCAATTACCTAAATAAGATAAAGAAAAGATAAGAGAAAAACATAAGAAATAAACTAGTCACATAGTAAAAGTAGAACTTTACAAAAATTCATAAGTAACATTTATAAAACAGACTTTCAAAAGAGTTAAAATATAGGTCAAATAGTTATTATAATGCATTCATATTTACATACATATATACACGTATACACAAATAAGAAATTATAAAATGTACATAAACATAAAGAAAAAAGTTATAGAGGTAAAGAATAAAGCTAAGCGTAACTTTTTAGGAAGAAATGATAGAGTGACTTTAAGAACAGATTCTTGGATCTAAGGATAAAATCTGTTTTTAGGGTGAACGGACGGGTGTTCCAAGAAAGGATACAATGATATGTAATGGAATTTATTCCATGTTTAATTCTCTGGTTTTGTAAGATGGCTAAGTTGTTAAAAGTAATTGATTCTAGGTTTTGCCCACACTTTGTCCTGCTATTAAAGTAGTTGCAAAATATGGAAGGAGGGAGATCGTGTTGTGAATCACAGACAAACGAACAGTTTAGAAACTGGATTAAATCAGAGATACAAAGAACTTTGGATGTAAGATACAGGATGTCATTAGGGAAGTTTCTTGGGCAGAAATTAATTATTTGTATTGCTCTATTTTGAAGCCAAACGATTTTGGAAAGACAGATGGTTTTAGATTGTCCTCAAACTTGGCATGCATATTGCAAATGTGAACCAAAAACTGAGTGATATATAGATAACAATGTTTCAAAATTAACATATTGTCGAATATTTGCTAACTTGCCGTTGGAACGGTTTAATTTGAGAGTAAGGTTGTTTATATGTATTTTAAATGAAAGTTTCTCATCTATCACAACACGAACATAAGTTATGTTACTAGACAAAGGCAACTTTTGTCCACTTATTCTAAAGTTCAAGTATTTTGGAAGATTCTTGTTAGTTTTTTTTAGAAAAGTTAGTATATTGCGTCTTAAATATCACTTCTTCCGTATATTTTTGTATTGAATGAGATTTTATTTGCTCCGAGCCATTGAACAAGACTGGGCATATCCTCATTAATATATTTATTTAGTTTTTTGAGGTAGTTTGTCGTTAACTGAAGATTTGTATCATCAGCAAAATGATACGTATTTGAATATTTGATAAAAAGATTAAGATCATTGATGTAAATAGTAAAGAGAAGAGGACCTAATATGTATCCCTGAGGAATACCAATGCAAACACTTTTAATGTCTGAGAAGGTGCCATTTAAAGTAACAAACTGTTGACGATTGGAAAGGTATGGTTTAAACCATTGCAAGGGTATGCCGCGTACACCATAATAGTTAAGCTTTGATAGTAGAATGTCATGGTCTACGATGTCAAAAGTTTTTTGTAAATTAATGAAAACCCCACAAGCAAAGTTTCGATTATCAAGAGCAATTCTTTTACTTTCTGTAATTTCGATAAGAGCGTGAGCTGTAGAATGCTTTTTACGAAAACCAAACTGCTGTTTATATAAGCATTGATTTTGGTTTAGGAATTCGCATAATTTATTTTGCATAACATTTTCAAAAATTTTGCTTAAACTAGAAAGAAGAGAAACCGGACAATAGTTGGTTCAGTCAACCCTAGATCCTTATTTGTGAACTGGAACAACTTGGTCCAGCTTGAAGACAGCATGAAAAATTCATTTATTTTGCAAAATGAATTAAGATGATACTTAGTGGTTTGCATAGATTTTTTGACACCATTTTAACAAGTTTTGTTGGAAAGCTGTTTGGTCCAACCCTCTTACCTTCTATGATAGTGGAATTTATGTAGTCAAGGGTTTCCTCTTCAATTATTGGTTGCACATAAAAAGAGTTGCTATTAGGATTGGTCCAATACTTTTGAAAGTTGAATTTAGAACTTGGAATTCCATTGGATAATTTTGAAGCAATCGTAGTAAAGAAATTGTTAAAATAGTAAGGAATAGTTTCATATTTGTTGTTGATCAGTATGCTTGTTGGGGAGTAACTTTAATTTGGCTTTACATTTATCAACTCTTTTATATCTTTCCAAGTGTTTTTTTATATCATTGAGATAGTGACTAAAAAATTTGTGCAATGTTCCCTTTTTGCTAAACTTTATAAGATTGCTTATATTATTATGATATTGTTTAAACTTTATAAAATGTAACTTTTTCTTTCTACAGTCTTTTGATTTTAAATATTTTTTATGAAGTTTATTTTTAATTGTTATTGACTTGAGAATTCCTTTCGTTAACTAAGATTTATTAACACTAGTTACTTGATCTTTTGTGATTTTTCTGTAAAAAGCATGTTTGTTCAAAAGACAATCAAAAACTTCGATTAACTTTTCAACAGAATAATAAGCATCATTTTCTTCTTTTATAAATTCATCATTTGAAATATTTTGGATAAGTTCAGCTTTTTTAAGGTGAAGTTTGCGTTTTGGAATGCGCGATTATTATAAACTGAGCAAGATAATCAGAAATTGAAGCGGTAAGATTGCCTGAGATTATATCAGAAGAATAAAAATTTTAAAAGACGTTATCAATTACTGTTTCAGAATGAGTGGTTCAGTGCGTGTAGGCTGTATAATAAAAGGAAAAGGAGAATTCGAAACTATTGATTCTAAAAAATATGAAACCTTATTGGATGTATTCTATTTGAGCAAGCCAAATTTAAAATCTCCCATTGACTTAAATTTTTTTTGTCTATGATTTTTTTGTCTGCTGATTTTCTCAAGAAGAGAGTTTAGGTAATGATCAACAATTTCAGATGGACACATTGTTGGATGAAGATATTAACAACCAGCTATTAAGTTGCTTTTTTTAGCATTTATTGCTTCAATAAATATCGATTCGAATTAGTTACTTTTAACTAGGATCAAGTCAGTTCTAATTTTAAAGTTTAAACGAGACATAGTATATATCAAAGCAGTACCCTTTTTAGCTCTAGTGGGCTTGTGAATAGATACATATCCGTCTAAATTAACATTAGTTATAGACACATCTTTATCATGCAGATTAGATTCAAATATCCCAATAAAATCAGGCATATTATTAAAAGATGCTAATAGTGTTATAAAATTGTCAATATGATATGGTAGTGAAGATATATTTATATGGAGATAACTTACAGAATTTCGAGATAATTCATTGTAGCTAGGAACGTCTGCATATTTTCAGTTGATAGAGGTGTAAGACAAATCAATTAGGTCCCAAAAAAAGTTTTTCAAATTTAGATTATCAGATAGATTTTTAACGAGGTTAAATTTCAGTGACTTTCCAGCAAGTGTGGCAGATAACTCAAGATCAGAAATATTAGAGAAAGGAAGAAATGTTTTTGTACAGATTAGGCAGTACTAGCTATTTAAAGTTTTTCATATGTCAGTTTGTCAACTCGATTACATTTTACGCGTATCCACTTGTCATATAGATCAAATTGGTTAGCTGAGTGACTTTTAGCTACCGCTTTAATCCATATACCATAAGTTTGTTTCACTACCATCATTAAAAAGTTACAGAAAAAAGATGGAAAAAAAAAAAATCACAGAAGTGTAAAAATCTAAGTGAGTTGCATAAAAAAGAAAATCAAGAAAAGAAGTATATGTATAATATTGTGAGGAGAGAAGATGAGAAAATTGTAAACATTATCTTTAAGTTTTACCCCACTCAAGTATACAACATTCGAACGAAGAGAAGAGGGAGTCAACCAAAACACCAAAAAAAACCAAAAAAGAACCAAAAACCATAAAAAGCTCAAAAAACGACGTTGAGCATTGGAAGAGGACGAAGAGGAGAAGAGAGGGAGTAAAAGAAGATTTTAAAAGAGAAGAGATTTTGAGAGATTCTCCTTAAGAAAGAATCTGATGAGAAAGTAATTTTGAAGATCTTAAAGAGGATTTTACGTGAAAAGAGTTTTAAGAGATTTTAAAAGAGGATTTTATGAGAAAAGAGTTTTAAGAGATTTTAAAAGAGGATTTTATGAGGAAAGAGTTTTTAAAGATTTAAAGAGAATTTAATAAAAAGAATTTATGGAGTTTTTAAAGAGAACCATATGAGTAGAGTTGGTAAGAAACCATTTGAATAACTTTCCATATGCGATATAATATGTTAATGTATTGTTGTTTGTATGAGTTCATATGAAGAGAATATATTGATGAGAAATAATTGAGAATATTGATTAAGAAAAATAGATAAGAGAAGAAAAACCAGTCGTAAGTATTTTTATTTTTGTTTGCATTTTGAGTAAGGCAATATTATTATTATCAATATTTTTATTATTGCTTTATGCGTTAATAATTGTTATTTAAAAGTCCGATGCTCCTATCGCGTTTCTACCATATCTGAGTTATACACTGGTAGTCCCACCTCGCATTCTACCGCGTTCTATCACATTCTATATTTGCGCTACCATTACACTCACATCACAGATGCCTTCACACTAATCTGCGTTACGTTACCATTACACTTACATAAAAACCAACCGCCACAGTCATCATAATTGGCTACTTGCATAAAAATAAATAGTTATAAAATCCCCACTCCCATACTCAGATCGCTGTTGTCGTTATCGCGTTCCGCACTTTTGTATCACTCTATAATACTCTTCCTAATCACATAATCATAAAAATAAATTTAACAAAATCCCCGCCCTCACAATATGTATTTATAAGTATATTATCTAACAAGGAAAATAATATATTAACTTTACTAATTATTGCTTTATTATTATCTAGGTTTATATAAGAAAATCTTATGTTAACTACTTTATAATCTTTAGATAAATATATTTCATACTTCTTTTTCATTTACAGCAGTTGTATTTTTTCTATATATTAACAGTTTTTTGTGTGTTTTCTTGTCTTGGCTTCTTGTTTTATCTGATTAAAAATATGAAAATGGTATCGATAATAACTTTTCTTTCCTCTTCTAATTTTTTAAACTTACATTCAACTTTATCTTTTGATTTTCAATACAAATATTTTTTCCGGTCTCTAAGATTTTCACGGAAGCTTTTTTAACCAAAAACTCTTTCTGAAAAACCTTATTTACTTTCTTTAACTTTTGTTGTTTTTTTTTTTCTTTATACGATCTTCTTTTACAATCTTTTTTTTCCAAACAATCTTTTACTTTTCAATTAAAACTTAATAAGTTTCTATGTAGCTTTTTTATTTTTCTTCGCTGTTAAAAAATTACGTCCGCCATTTGCGAAGACATTGCGAAGACCTCAAGAAAAGCTTAAGAAAAAGAAGTTTAAAAAAAAGTTTAAGTTTAAGAAAAGTCAACTTTCTATAATTCGGAAATCTCTCTAATTCGAACTTTTATTTTTCCCCCATAAAATTCGAATTATAGGGATTGCACTGCGATAGTGTAAAATGTATTATCGGGGATTATAATTTTTTAAAATGGTTTGCGTTTCGGATGAAGCCCTTTAGTATTATTTAAAGATGGTATCAAGGGTATGTGCATTTTAGAACAACTTTTATATGCTGCGAAGTCTTAAAAGGAAAAAAAGCATGCACAGAAGCATTAGTATTTAAAAAAATCTAAAATAGTTTATCAAAGTCGTCAATTTAAACAACTCGGCATTTAAGTATATTTGAAACAGCGCCCAACGATTTGATTGTTGTTTAAATGGCTGAACTTATCATTAATGAGCTAAAACTACAAGCTGTTGTTGAAACAATAAGATATGCAACTGCATTGCAAAACGTAATACAATTATCTGTCCTTTGAGATTGAGCAAGACTTACCAACAGACACAGTTTTAAGGATGAAGTCCTTTTCTTTCGTTTAAAGATAGTATTATAGGCAAGTACAAAATAGGGGAACTTTTATAAGCTGCAAAAGTTTAAAAGGAGAAAAAAGATGCTCAGGGGCATCAATTGTTAAAAAAATCAACCAAAAATATTTGCGTAACTATGAAACATTTGCGTAGCTGTAACTTCTTTTTATATTCTTTTATGGAATATCTGTATTCCATCAAAGGTTAGTACCAAGAGATTTTTACGTGAGCAGTCTTTACTGTAAAAGCGTAAACGCTTTAAAAAGAAGATTTATTTAGGTAAGGTACAAAAAAGAAGACCAATAAAAATTTGTTCACTTCAGTGTTGGCGCTATTGGCTGGTTTACTTATTCAAAAAAGCCAATTCAAAAACAGCAAGAGCTTGTGTAAAATCAAATTCCTATATCATAATGTTAACATCACTGAGAATTAAATTAAATACAACGATCAGAAAAGACGCTTACAAGATGACTCGTCCACTCTTCATATAAATAAGCGATAAAGCAAAAAGAATTATTTTAAAAACAACAACTGAGAAAAGACGTACACACGAAGACTTATTCAACCTGTCATATCATTTAATGATAAAACGGATAGAAGAAAGGTTTAAAAACAATTGGGAAAAGAGGTAAGCGCGAAGACTCGTAAACGATAATGCGACAAGAAGAAAAGTTAAAAACAATGATCGCGAGAAGACGCAATCATTAATCAATCTATCACGTAAGTAAACGATAAGATGGAAAGAAGAAAAGTTAAATTAACTGGGAAAAGACGTAAATACGAAGACTCATCAACCTGCCATATAAGTAAATGAAAAGGTATCGCAACGGAAAATAAGAAAAATTGAGCTCAAAAACGGGATTCCAATTGAGATAATGCGTGTTACGAACATAAACCTGTTGTAAAGTAATCTTATGGTGTATTACAAATGAGGACAACTGCGCATAAAATGAAGCTATCAAAGAACGTAACCAGTTAAATGCTGATTTTGTAGACAATCATAGAGCGCAATTAGTAGATTTTTTTTTTTCTTCTCTCCTTTCCGTAATTTTCACGGAATCATTAAATTTTCTTAAATGTATACAAATTTCAATTCACTGCTCTAAACCGAAAATAAATAGCTATTAATTCAGTAGTACGACAGTTGGCAGTATTGTAAAAGCGATTTCATTAAAATCGTTTTAATTTATAACGAATAAAAAAAGATGAATGGAAATCTCATATCTTTTTAAATAAACATAAATGATATTTAAGCATTACTTAATAAATGTCGTAAAGGAGTAAATTAATACAACACAAGACTTTATAGTAAAAAACATCACCATTTTAATAAGAAAAGAAACACAGCAAGACGTTTTACAAAATAACAAAAAAATATTCTGTGAAGCATTTTATAAAAGTATGCTTTAACCGCGAAAAAGTCTACTTTCACAAGTCTTTTATTCGTTTTTTACAAACTGTCCTTTAACTGACGCTGTTCTATTTATAACGGATTAAAGCGTTTTAAAGGGCTCAACATTCCGATGTAGTTGGGTGCTTTCCATTACATAGACCTTTTTACTAAAACTTGATTACAATCTCATCTTGTGGGAAGAAATTGCGTCATGTATATAGTCTCCAGGATATCACAAATCGCTGTTTTTCGGGATAATAACAATTACTGTCGTTGGCTTCCAGTCCCCATTTACTCTCAATAAGGAACAAACAACCAGCCCCTCACAATCACAAAACAAAGAGTTGGGTTATTTATGTTATAAATTTCGTCCGACTTAAAATGAGCTTCTGATATAAACACTCATCAGGGGTATTTTTTAACAACCTTATGCCTGAGTAGGTTTAATGTAATACACTTTATATTGTCCCTTGATATAATGTTATAAATGTATTGTATTGACTCATTATAAGAGTCAGCCTGTTAAGAGACTGTGTTGCTATTATTTGCTTTACAACCACTTTTTTTCAGAAAACCCCATAAGTCACTGGCTTCTCGGGTTTTCAGAAAATGTTTTGTTTTTCACAATTTTTATGACATTTTAATAGCTGCTTCTTTAAAAAAAAAAAAATGAAATGAAAAAGAGTTTGCATATTTTTAAGTTCTAACAGCAGTTTATTTACAGAGAATGGAAAAAAAATTAAGCTGACATAGAAGACAACAGGCACCCAGAAAACTGTTAGAAGAAATTGATTAATAATGCTCTTGTTAAAGAATTGGAGTATGTAAAACGGAATACTTTTGCACAAGCACTTGCTTTGGATTGAATAACGATTGCATGTTAGTGCTTGTGCTGTTAATAGTTATGTGTGAATAAACCTTTTTTTTGTTGGACCTAATTATAACGAATCCGCATGGTATATGTTTCTGTTGACATGAGATCATATTTTTTGTAAATGCAATTACGATAAATTGTGCTATTTGCAGTGACTTGTTTTCAATTGTTGGTGCAGGCTGAAATATTGTTCCAAATATTATTTGCAGCAAGTCAAAATCCGATATTAAGCAACTTTTATTTCTGTTAAAAAAATTTTGGCAGCAAAAGGGCAATGGTGAAATCTGTTTTTTTACAAAAATCACACCGTGTTTGAGGGAAAAAATAGTTTTTTAGTTAAATTAGTTTCAGTTGCTTGTTTAGCTTCACTCCTATATGTTTGTTGTTCCTAAGTATTGTCAGTATTATTCTTTTTTGAATTTAAATTCATATTTAAAGTTAAAAGCTTCAACAATAATCATGCTCTCATATTTTGAAATCCTAATTTCTGTGCTGCCTGAGTTTGTTTTTTTGTATTTTACGAGAGCGTCTATTTCAGTTTTTTGATAAGAAAAACTTCGAGCATTACTTCTTTTTTCTAAAAAGAAGTAATGCTCGAATAAATCCCTCTTCTATCTTTAACAGAAAAAAAATGCATCCTTACGCGGCTGTCTCCTCGCTGACGTTCTCTCTGAAATTGTTAACAATAAGAAGGCAACATCTGTCGTGAGAACCCATATTCATTCGTTTCACCTCGGTAAGTAAACTGACGGTAAATAAAATTTGTCATTATATTAAGTTACATAAAAAAGTCAAGTTTATTCTGAAATTTGTAATTAAAATCTATAAGAATGAAATTATCTGCATTTTCAAGTCATAAAAAAATCCGTAGTGAGAACGCGATAAGTCTGGCTAAAACATGCAGTCAACGTTGGAATAGTGCTTCTTAACAAAAGGCTCCAAAATAATTTGTATGCAACATTCTAAGTGACCTTTTGATTTACAGCTAACCTACTCGGAACAAAAAACGAAACGCAAGACATCCATGGGCGATTTGCATATGCACAACCTTATTGACACCAGTATGAGCATTGAAAAAACTTAGAGTTTGCGTAATTAACGTTTTTCTCTGGAAGTTACCTATCTTGTATACCAGAACTACTGTTCTTTTATTTAAATCAATTTTATTTCTTCGCAATAAAAAAGTTGGTGGTCTTGTGTTCAATTTTTTTCTAAAGATGCTTGTTATTGTACTCTACAATACAGCAAACCAACCTTTGAGCTAAATTTTCATGTCTGATTGATAATAAAACTGACAAATTTCCTTTGAACTTTATGCTATTTTATAAGCGAATTTATTGAAACATTAAGATTTTTAAGCCACTCTTCCAAAATGAACTTTCTTGCTTGTACTTGAAAATACATTTTATTTATTTACAATCAACTTTTTCTAAATTACCTATTTATTATTTGAATTTTGCTTAAAAATAATTAAAAGATCATTAAAAACACAAACATCTTATTATCAGAGTTGAGAATTAACATCATTTAGTGTACTGTTTTTGTCATCAGAGTAAAAGCGATTGTTTCCAGACTGACCAGAATAAGATAACACAAAGCAGATTCAGATTGTTTCCAGACTGACTAGAATTAGAAAACATGAAGTAGATCCAGATTGTTTCCAGACTGACCGGAATGAGATAACATAAAGTCGGATTTTTCATCAAGAACAAAATTGATACCTCTATACTTCTCAAGAAGCTTCCTACACTTAGCTCTTCACTTGTTTTGCACTTCGTACAGGCTGTCCTTTTCTGTAATTAGGAGAAATTTCTCTTAGATTTTTCTTAGCATTTAATGTTGGTATATTTCTTTAAAATAGCGTTGAAATATTAATGAATGCATCTAAAAAAGAAATTTTAGCCAAAACCTTTAAATTAATCGAAAAAAAAATATGGTCAATACCTATAATAATATATTCAAAACAAATTTTACAGTTTAAATAAATAGTTTTTAAAACGGTTTGAGAAAAAACTATAATGTAATAAGCACACAGTTAATTAAAAACTTATTGCTAGACAAATATATTATTTTTCAATATAATTAGTTACAAAAAGAAAGACACAAAGAGTCCATGATGCTAAGCTCTTTCAATAGGAATCTGCAGACATTTAAATATTTTTTAAATTTTTTAGTGTCAATATCAAATCCAAATGACATTACTGCAAAAATTGTGTCCAGACTTCTGACGAGGTCTGGTCTCACACCCATTGTTTTAGCAGATTCGTTAGCTTGCTGAAATGCGCGGCGTCTAATATTCCCATCTTTTGAGATTATAGCACCTCCACTAAGTGGCTGGTCTACAATGAGACCCATTTCACTTTGGAATGCAACTTGTGGTGGCAACCATAGCCTTATTATCTTCAGTTCTTGATTGCCATTTCTGAATTGGAATTTTGTATGAAATATGTAGTACACACTCAATTAGTCTGCACCAGGTATAAAGTGTTGAGGTGCTATTTCGCAGATTCTCATTTCATACTGCTTGTTTCAAAATTACTGGTAGATCATTTATGAATTTTGGTGAGATACCACATGCACTGCAGCAGTGAGTGGAAGTTGTAGCTGAAGAGATAATGGTTTGCACCTTGCCATCAATCATTGTAACATCTATGATATACATCGACCTTCTGCCCAGTATTTGTCACTTTAGAAACTAAGAGTGACTTTATGTTATTTTCAATCAACTCAAATTCTCCCAAGACTTTTTCTTTTGTTTCTTTCATATATAGTCTGCAATAAACAGGTGATAAGGTTTTGTGATTTCTTCACACAAGTTGCTGCTTTGTATCTTTAAAAGCGTTAAATCTAATGGCACAAAGATTGTTAGAAATATAGATTTTTCAGTTACTAAATTCCTCATCTATGCCTCATCTATACTTCCTTTTTTATATAAAGACCGACCAGTTGTACCATCAAATCCCATTTTTGATCTAAGAGTGAGTTTTTTCATATTCCTAAGTACCTCTAAATCAGCAGTCGGAACCTCTAACTGACCTTCACAAAACTCCTGTGCTGTGTGCTGAAGTAGAGACTGCAATGGTACTTCTGCAGAGTTACCAGAGACTAGAATATCATCTGGGTAACATCTGTCTTTATTACTCTTCAGTACATGATATTTTGGGCAAATAGGTGAATTTAGTTTTAAAGCATTGTTACGGAAAAGTTGGTACTTTGACAGAGTTGCATCTAAAAAGAGAGCTACTGCTTTGTCAGATAAAAGGCTTGCTTTAGTATCTCTAAATAAAATGTTTTTGACACTTCTAGCTTGAATATTTCTGCTATCTATTTTTAATGATTTTTAAACTGCATATTTTACTTGATTAGTAGAGTACAAATCCATAATTTTGTAAACTTTTCTGTTCAGTGATCGCACTGAACAGAAATTCATTAAAGGGAACTTCTGGCTTTTCAGCAACATTTTTTTGAGGACGGCATTTTCAAATAGTATAAAAGAAATAGTGCCATTTAGCCAAGTAGCATATTTAACTTCAAATTTGGAATACTCTCTTTGAGCAGTTGTCATTTTGCATTTATACTGATGAATAAATGTTGACAATGCTGCTTTTATATTACAAAACTTGTTAGGTGCAATATTTTCCACGTATTCAGCTATTTTTGTGAGCAAATCCTTTTTGCAGTCTTTTTCTTTCATATAGGTGTAAAACAGTTTATATATATATATATATATATATATATATATATATATATATATATATATATATATATATATATATATATATATATATATGTATATGCATATATATATATATTATAAAACTTATTTTATAAATTGTATAAGTCCAATTTTAACCCGGGACTTTTTGCATACTTTTATTAAGATGATGTAAAATTTACACTTTTAGCTTGATTCATATTAGTAAGGAAGTTCTTAAACAAATTTTATATATTGAGAAGAAGCTTTTGATTGGATTTCAATTTTTCATGAGCTATGACCTAGTTTGGTATCCTTCAAAAACTTTTTTTGTTTTATCTGCATTTGGGATAAGGAACCCAACTTTTCAGATAAATATTGTTCCGAGGGTCGGAATATTGTATTTTTTTTTAACTGAAAGTTGTTCTCCGAGCGTTGACATTTTGTACACCAAAACTACTGCCCGTTTTTGAAATCAGTTTTATTTCTTTGGACGTCGACAGAATACTTTCAAAATCTAGCTTATAGTTTTACATGGAATGGTGGTTTCGAAAAGCAATAGCTTTTTTTAGGGGGACATTTTTTCTTTTCAATTATTCACACTAGGGTGTAAGAATATTATCTGCATTTTAGAAACAAAAAAAAAAAAAGAAATTTCAAAGTATCTGAAATAAAAATCCTTTGCAAATCAATTAGACTAAAGCAATATTTTAAAGTAATAAATAATAAATTATTAAAATAACATAAAACAGTTCTGGCTTCTGATATTATCAAAAAGATATGACTTTTGGTTATATTAGAAAGTATCACCTACATGACTTGAAAGTGAACACATTTTGCTGTCCAGAAATTCAAATTTTAAGATCTATGTCGCTCGGGGAAATAAAGGAACTTTAAACTTGTTGAAGTTGTTTAACTGTCTTCGAGCATTAAATTGTGAGTTAGAAAAATGCTCATTAAATTTTACCTTCAAGCAGCATCAACGTGAATTTTGGTGGAATTGTAAAAAGCACTTATGTTTGAAAGTTGATAAAGTTTCTTGCAAATATTTTCCATGGCTGTTACTTTGACGTCCGTTTTTTATTTCATTTTAATATTGTTTATCCAAAGCGTTTTCCACTAATATCGTAGTTTTTTTTCTGAAAAATTTTTTTTTTTTAAGGGTTTCCTTCTAAGGGTTTTATCAACCCTTAAAAAGAAAATTATTTACAATTCCTTATTGTCAGATCAATCTGCTGAGATTGGCTCGAAAAAAACTAATGTGTATGAGAAATTGGTTTTTATTCAGTCCCTCTCTATTAGTAGCAATCAGAGAACTTTTCCGCGGTAATTGGGCCTATATTTAATAACTGTAGTATGTTATATAATAAATGAGCGGTTAACTGATTAACTAATTTGAAATGAATGGTAAAACATATCTTCAAGTTCGCCAGACCACATTTTAATGATAAATCTCATGTAGAGACACTCTTATTTTATTTAAAAACTGTCTTTGCAAAAATGACGGTTTTTGCAAAGTTTTGAGATTAAACACCTTAGGTTCTAGTAAATTGATTGATATCTGCAGCAAATTTGCTCTTTTTTGCTCAATTTGCTGTAGGCCATAAGACGGGCGGATAATCATCAGAGGATCCTAAAATCGAGAAAAAACGGAGTCGAGAAAAATCAAAAAAAAAACTCCGTCGGAGTCGAGAAAAAATCGGAGCTTTGATAAAACTTTGTTGTAGATTAAAAAATTAAACTATCTAGTTGATAATTAAAAATTGTTCTTATATTTAATTTTTTCATTTCTATATATATTTCGATTTGTAATTTATAATCAGTTTTTAAAAAAATTATATTTTTATATTCCTTAGTACTTAAATATTTTTCTTATCGCAATCTTTTAACGAACAAGTATTATCTAATAAATGGCTTTCTAACCGGCATCGGTTAGGAAGAAGGCGTGATTTTTCAGTTAAATGCCCTTCCGCGGTGCTCAGCAATAAAGACTTCTTGGGGTACCTATTGTAAAAACTAAAAAAGAATATTAAAAAAGTATTTCTTCTGAAGATCTTTTAAAATAATATTTTAAAAAGATGAAAACATTTATCGTTTCATCAGAAAGCGAACTACGAAACTTTGTGACAAATCTGGAAGACGAGGAGAAAACTCTTTCTGCTTCCGAGGAAGTTGCTTGAATTCTGTGGATGGTTAGTTCAAATTTAAAAACTGCTTCTGATTTCACACCAGTTACTTTGTATTCTTTTAACTGATCGGTGAAGGTCTTGACTTTTTCTTTGGCTTTTTAGCTGTTGATTGATTTTGATATAAAACTTCTTGAATTTCGACAAAAAAAGATGTCGATTGTGATGGTTCTGCTTGTTTGCTTTTAGCGCGATCATCTGATTTTGTTTGGAGACTATTTTCTTTTGTTGCAAATAGTTGATCAAATAATTTTGCAGAATAAACTTGAACATCTTTTTTGGAAGCGTAAAAAAATATGTGGTTTTTATTTTTAAAAAAATCGGGATTGTGCAAATAACGACTTAATGATACCAACATAATGTTTTTACGATTTTTGTATCTGGAGATTAAAGCCTCTGCAAAATTAGAACTGATGTAAGTTTCTACAACCTTCAATTTCCTTACTAATGTTTCCATAATGATGTCACACTCCAAAACTGTTGTATTTGGTTTTTCCAATCGAACTGCAGCGTCAGCAATGACTTCCAATAAGTCAGACAGCGATTTTAAGAAATCCAAGTCAATATCATCTAACATGTTTAAGCAGTTTAGTTCTTCGAGTGTTTTTTTTACAGCTTCTAAGCAGTCCAAGAATCTTTTGATCATCTGAAAAACACTGTTCCATCTAGTGCGGTTGTCGAGCAATAGTCCTTTGTCATGCGAAGATCCGTAAACTTTGTGTATTATTCTTTTAAGAACTTCATATCGAAACGATGAATATTTTAAAAACTTAATTATTATTCGAAGTTTCTGTAGACTTTTTTCGATATTTTCTTCATATTCAATCTCATTCTCCGAATAGTCAATAAGAAACTCTCCTTCAGTCTCTCCATCAGCTTCTGTTTCTGTTTCAACATCCGATTCAGTTTCTTTGTTCACAATTTCGCGACAACCTTTTTTAGCGTATAGCAAATCACAAACACTCAAATGAATTGAATGATTCTGGCAGATTTGATGTGGAAACTTAAACATGGTACCCTATTCCACCATCCAGCTAAAGCCATCCGTAGTTTTACCGGCAACATCTTCATCATCTATACGGAATTCTTTTAATTTTTGCATTATTAAAATGTTTGATGTTTCGGCAGAACTAGGAGACGGCAATTTCACCATTCCTAAACAATATGTTCGGTCGTGATGAACATTTAAATTGTAGTATCTTCTGCCTCTATTGCTACACCATTCGTTACCTGTTAGTCCAAATTTTTCTCCTTTTGCTTTCAATGCAGCCAATTCAACGATCATTAAACATTTGGCTTCAGCATGAAACATCTTAATTTTTTCTGAAATTGTGGACGCTGACTTGAGCAAACTATGCCCATAATTTTCAAAAAGCATTCTTAGTGTTTCAGATTGAGTTATGGACCTAATCGAGTATCCATCAAGAGCTGTCAACTTGGCAAGAAGATAGTTTAATGATATCTTAGTCAAAACTGGTCTTTTTTCCACCTCCACCACCTGTCCCACTGTGCATTACTAATTGCTTTGCGATGTAAATTTGTGTTGATATTGAACAAAGAGAACACTTATATTTTGAAAACAACATGAACTATTGTAAAAGCAGCGTAGAAATAAAATAAGAATTTAACTATTTTACGAGTAAAAATTGATATTTTCTAAAAACCTCGTCGAAGTTCCGTCGAGGTTTCTCGATTTCTCTCGAACTCCGAAACTCCGAAAAACCGAGAAAAATCCGACGAGACGGAGTTCCGAATGGATCCATTGATAATCATGCTATCAGATCATAGGAATAAGTCGCTTTTTTAAACTTTTTTTGATAAGCACTTCGAAGTTAACATTTCCGTTTGTGAAAAATGACTGAGTATGGAAATTACTTAAGCAGATAGTTCCAAACCATAACTTTCATGCCAAACTTTTCGGTTTGAGAAGCTTTTAGGAAAATTTCAGACTTCTATCCTTTCGGAGTTGTATAAAATGATAGCTTGAGATCGTCGAATAGTCGAAGTTTGCAGTCGGTTTTTTCACCAGCAATAATCCGTTTATGATTTATTGAGTTATATTGAATCAGTTTTCCTCAACGTTTTTTGTCTTCGCTGAGTTGCTGTTGTGATCTTTTAAGGACTTTCTGCTTTCTGTATGTCTCCTAGCCATTATCTCATTTGACTTTTTGGATTATCAACCTGAAAAACACCAGCTATTTATTTTCGGCATCCCGAGCGGACTACTCTAGTTTATTATTAATCTCCCTGATAATTTTTTCAATAACTCCTTTACTAGACCGACCTTTTTCTTTGTTTGTCAATATCCTCGTCATTTGTTCCCTAATTTAATGATTCGTCTTACAGAGCTTTGCTTTAAACTTTTTTCTGAGCAAATTTATCGGATAATTACTATATTTAAGTCACTCGTCCGAAATGAGCTTTCTTACTCACTAGTTACTACCTTCTTTTTAAAACTGCCTTTATATCATTTGAAAGGGAGATAAATTTGCGTTAAAATAATAAAAAGATTATCAAAATCTATTAAGTGGTTCTCGTAATATTTTTAAAAGTCTATTAGTCATTATCATTTCGGAAAGTCATAACACAAATGATAAAATGCTGGATGGTTTAATAAATAGAAGTTATACAAAACAAAATGCGTAATTCCTTTGGAAAAAGGATTACAAGGATTTTTATGGAACAAGATCCAGTAATGATTATCATATGCATTCCTACTTCATGAATTCAGGAATGCTTATAGCTGGCTAGAGCTTAATGTTTTTAAGGCCTCACAACTTTTTAGATTTTAGTAGAATCAATTTTGCATCATGTGCACGGATGGTTGCTTCAGAGTGTCTAGAGACAGAATGTTTTCAGTTTTCAAGTGATGAGAAATGGTTGGCTTAAACAAAATTTGTCTCTACGAGGGACAAGGTTTACCATACATTTACTAAAGTCTCAGGTATACTCTTGAAACTATCAACTATTCTTTGACGCTTGACACCTGTGTTTTTTTTGCTACTCGTATAGTAAAAAATTGTTTTTGAGCATGAGATATTTCTAAATATTCAGTAATAGATTACTTGTCAAACACCATTTTCCATCATCTTTTTTCCTCGTAATTATTCGACAAACTTAACAATACCTGTGTTGTACACGAGCATTAAAGATATTGATAATTCTGTCAGTGGCTTTCAGCATTTTCTTATGCACTTCCAAAACAGAACTTTCCTCTAACTACCATGATATCTACCTTGATTAGGCATTTTGGATCTAGATTCTCTACCTAATATAGAAAATGAGCTCTATTTTAAAGTTAAATGCAAAATTATATGCATACTTAAAAACAAAAGTATATTTGTTTTAAAAATTACAAAGGTATGCTGCTGTTTTCTAGAAAAATTTACTGCTTGATACACCCAAAATCACCGAGCAAAAAGAGGCTAAATTTTAAATTGTCTTTAAGTGCTACTAACAAAAGTATTCTTAAAGTAGGTTAATCTGATAACAATTGAGATATGTTTAACCATTTATTCCAATAAATGTCATTAAACCATGTGACATACTACGATCATTAAATGTAGGCCTTAATATCAAGGAAAATTACTCTGCTTGCTACCTAAAAAGTGAAATTGAACAAAAGTCTATTATTCATATGTATTAAATCTTTGGTCTGGGTGAAAGACATTCTAAATAAAAACTTTTCCTTAGGGTTGGTAAAAGTATAAATACATCAACCATATCATGAAAGGTTATCTGTTTTTAAACATAGGGGAAAACCTCAATGAATGGGACAGTTTTTGCAAAATGCTTTTTAAACGTAGATAAAATTGTTTAATAGATATATTTAAATATGTTTGATAACCACCGACTCTTGCTCAATGATATAGTAAAACAAAAAAATTGGATTTGCATTTGGCTATTGGGAAAAAGAGAGTTTTATTGGAGCATGACATTTGTCCCATTTATTAAGTATGTCTTATTGAATGGGACAAACATAAAAAATTTAAAAATAAACGTATTTAATTCAATCATTTTTCAAATTAGTTTATTAATTATAAATGTAGTTGAATATATAGATACATACATAAAGGCCACACAAAAAATATTTTTAACTTTAAACATTTTAACTCTAATTAAATTTCAATCAAAATAGAACTTTCTCATTTTAGAATATTATATTTAGTTATTTTTATTTAAGTAAAATATTGCAGTATAAAAGTGTGTAATTAATGCCCATTACCCATGGGGGTAAAAGTAAGGGACTGCAGCATCCCTCTGCTGAGCTGTAAATAATACTTTATTAAATTCATTCAATAAGTAGTATTTTGTCCCATTCAATATGCGCATCACTTTATCCAAAAATGATAAGTCACACCAAAAACACCATTATTTAAGCTTGAATGTTTTACACACTGTAGTACTAGAGACTGCTATCTATTTAAACATGGAATTTTATTTTCCATAACTTCAAAAATCGCTGCAAAATTAGAAAAACAAAAACATTTTTAAAAATTACTTTTTACATTCAAAAACACAATAACATCCAATGTCATTACAGCCATAGCGCAATAGGATGGATGAGTCGGTCAGTTGAATTCTTGTTTCTATCACTCTTTGTTACAGGAATTTGAATATCCTTACATCGATGCTTCTATAAGAATCTGAGTTTGTCCCATTCAATAATCGTCCCATTCATTAAGGTTTTCCCCTAGATGCTGCTTATATATCTTCCAATATTTCAGCAAAATGTGGATTAATTTTCTTCGGGTAACATAGTTGAATTTCAAAAAATATCTTTGAAGATCTTTTCTTAGTATAAAAATAAGTTTAATTTGTATGGTCCAGACTCTCATTTATTAGGTACAAGGATGCCTTACGAAATTTTTGCCAGCCTGAAATGACGCAATTATAATTAAAAGCTAAAACAAAAATGAAGTATTGTCAGTTTAAATAAAATGGCTACCGGTATTAAAAGCTTTAAAAACTTGCTTCACTTTTTCTTACGGATTTTTTGTGAAGTTAGACATCTAGTTAATATATGTAATTGCTATTGGCTGGTTTAACTAAAAAATGTATAGGAACTTTACCGTAGCCATCCTCCCCTGATCTAAATCCCATTAAATGCATCGGAGGGATGGGGAATTAGCATGAAGACAAAAAGTTTATCTAAATCATAAACGTCAATAAGTAAGCTTACAGCTATTCTAAAACTTATGAAGGACTGGGTGCCAATACTCGAAGAATTGCTCAAAAACTGTTGCGGGCAGAAAACTTTTTTTATTATAAAAGTGGTTCGATAAAATTTAGGAGCAATTAGTTTTTACACTCAGAGTTTTTTCTGTTGATTAAATTTTAACGGTTAAATATAGTTGAAAAATCAAAATGTAATAACAATATAATGAAATATAAGTGTGTTATTAATCTTTTAGTTATATGAAATTGATAAATTTGAACGCCAGTTTTTACAATCACCCACAAACTCTACTTTGACCATAATCAGGGTATGCTAAATTTTTTTATTCTGCTAATTTCCATAAATGTGCCATTAATCTTTTTCAAAACTAACATATCAATATGATTCTTATTAGCAGCGTCTTGATTAGCAACAGGAGTTGTTAAACATGCTGTTCTGTAAATTCCCATAAATAAAGGACCATTCGTTGTACCATCAGCCTTTTTCAAAAGTATTGTAATACTATCGACAAAATTTTTAGTAGCTGATTCCTGTGCACTAGTAATATTTGTTATTTCATGATTATTCATGCTCAATTAACAGGATTGTATAGGAAGTGTATATTAACAGGATTTTAAGATTCTTTGTGAGCTTGTGTGTATTTGATACTGTTAAAGCCTAAAACTAACAAAATGGATGTTGTGGTTGTGAAATCTACCATGTGGTTTCTTTGAAGCCATTTTACATAATCTTTCAAGTTTAATGATTAGCATGTTTTGACTGACATGTTCATAATATATATGGTTTACACTCTTTGACATCCGGTGGAAATAGTCAAATAAAATTTGCATTCTCACGTATCGTTATCTTGGAAGTTTGAATTAATTTTGTTCAAGGAAGATCCAATCCTCACGACGATGCCTTCAACGAGTGTAGTAAGTCTCACATTTATTCTGTTTCTTTAACAACATATTATCAAAAATAACAACATTCTTTCTAATGATAATTTTCTAAGATCTGGAATATCTGATCCTGTTTCGACGAAACTACGTTCAATATCTTATGATTGGTTATAATCTTTTACTGTTACCTCAATGAGTAAAGAAACGAATACACCTGTTTATAATAATGCATTATTGTCATTAAAAAATCTTGATGCTTTTTTCCTTTAGTAATTTTTTTTTCAAATCCTTTTTTTATAAATCAATACTCTGGCTGAAGAGCTTTCCTAAAATCTATGAGTCTTTTAAAATCTTACCATGCTTTTATCGCTGAGCAGATTAAGTAGGGTTTACTTACCACATCCAGATTTACCAACAATAAGACCTCTACAGTTTCTAGGGTATTTTGGATTATTTTGAAGTTGTTTAGAAACTCAGTTCATGAATATTATTTAATATTCATTTTGTATGTAGATACAAAAAGCTATAATATTTACATTATCTGAGAATATAAGTTCGTGAAATTGTGTTGGATTACAAACTATTACTTATCATTGATCTTTTAAAGCAGCAAAAGATTTAAGAATAAAAAAAACATTAGAGGTAGGTATCTGCGAGGTGCATTACCTAAAATATCTAGAAAAGTAGAGGTTAGTATTTTTGTCTTAAACTCGAGTGAAAGTAGTGGAATAGATATTGTTAAAGTTCATAAGAGTCAAAGACCTTAGAAATCTTTTTTATATATTTGTTTTATATTAAATATATTTGTGCCAAAAACCTTAATTCCTTATGAACTAGAATTAAATAAATTCTCACAAAAAAATTATGTCAATGTTATAAAAATATGTTTTTTAGCAAAAAGCACGGATTTAAAAGAAAACATGTTTATGGAGGTGCTGGATTTTATTGTAAAATTTCCAAGTTGCTCATGAGATTTTTTACAAGCCCTGGAACTTAACAAAATGCATTTGCAGCTTCGGATGTTGGTGAAGATACTGTTAAAAAAGTTGGTAAAAAGGCTTTATTTGTTTGTATGACTGCCATTGCTGATGCTGTTATAAAACTTCATTGCTGATGGAAGTAATATGAAAAAAGAATATTTTATTGAAAATTTAGTTCGTAAGTTAAAAAGAAAAGGATCAGGAAAAAAAATTATTTCAAAATTTTTGTGAATTTACAAACAAAAAATCTATAAATATATATTTATATACTTATAGGTTTTTATATCTTGTTTATAAATTTAATAAAAAGTTTTTTTAAATTTATAAACAAGATATAAAAATCTATAAGGGTGTGAACATAGGGAACACGCCAGTGGCCGCTATAGCTCTCTTAATCACTATCGGAGGTCATTTGTTCTAAAGGCGTTGTAAAAAGAGCAACCTTTTCTCTATACGATCAAACTTTAAGATCGATAGTTTATCGAAAAACGAGTGAGAAAATGGTTTTTACATGGGAAAAGGTAGAAAAAATTGGTGAACACTGGGCGCTTTACCCTACGTCAATGACGAAGAAAAATTATTTTCATAGATTTGAATTAATTAGGTTCAAAAAAGGTACCATCCGTATTACGCATTTCAAACTTTTTTTGAGAATATTGGAGAAAATAATATTTCGAATCTCATACAAATAAACTTTTTATATAATATGAGGACGGATTTTTTTTTTTTTTTTTGATAATAAATATTTTTAATGTTCTGTCTCTTAGGTGATATATATATATGTGATGTAACTGTAATGATTTAGAGTGTGTAAGTATTAGAGTTGGGAATACTGTGATTTTATGGACGGGGTTTATAACTAATTTTTTTTCGGCTGCCGTTGGTTCTATGGAAGTGCAATGTTAGCGTGACGCAGAATAGTGTAATGACAACTGTTATGTGATTATGGGAGTAATGCAGATACTAAATATAGATTGTGATACTGTGAGGAAGGCTGTCAGTGTGTAACGTAGATATTGCAGAAGCGCGGTAGGAGCATCAGACTTTTCAATAACAATTGTTAACGCATAAAGGAATAGTAATAATAATATTGCCTTAACAAAATTAAAAATACTTACAGCTGGTTTTTCTTTTCTTACTTATTTTTCTAAACAAATATTTTCAATTATTTCTCATCAATATATATTCTGTTAATGTTAACTTTATAACAATAAATTAATACAGATAATAAAGCATATTTAAAGTCACTCAAATATCTTTTCTTACCAGCTCTCCTCAAAAGGTTCTCTTTAAAATTTCTATAAATTCTTCTCATAAAAACTTCTTTAAAATCTCCTAAAAGTCTTTCCTCATAAAATTCTTTCTTTTAAAATTACTTAAAATTCTTTTTTTCATAAATTCCTCTTTAAAATCTCTAAAAACTCTTTTCTCATTCTCTCCATCTCCTACTCTCTCTCTCTCCTCCTTCTCCTCCTTCCTCTCTTCTCTTTCCTTCTCCTCTTTTTCTATCGTCTCTTTTTGAGCTTTTTATAGTTTTCGGTTGTTTATGTTAATTATTCATCATTTATTTATATGATAGATTGAATAAGTCTCCGTGTGTAGGACTTTTCTTAGTTGTCGTTTTTAACTTTTCTTCTTTTCACTTTATCATTTACTTATATGACAAGTTGATGAATCAACTTGTGTACGTCTTTTCTGATTGTTGTTTCTTTTTAACTTAATTCTCCCTCCTCACAATAATAAAATTAAAATGAACATTTTAAGTTTTACTGAAACGCCTCTAAAAGACAAAGATATTGACAACACCTCCCCTTCCCCCCTTGTTTACGATGATTAATATTGACTTATATGAGTATCGATCAAATGACCCAAAAAATGGTACAAAATTTAATAGCCCTGATGATATACGTGTAAATACTGAGTTACAAGATATATGTATATACTCATCCAAGTGAGAGTTATCTCATACATTAATTAGACTAACTAGATTAAGACATTAAGACATTAGTAATTAGGCATACTAGATTAAGACTATGCTAGTACTGATAAAGCTAAAATAATAAACAATGCTTACTGATAATGGTTTATAGTAATGATAATGCTAACTAATAATGGTTTAATGTAACTTTTTACCAATATCAAGTATCTACTAGGACATAAGAGATTGAATCTATAAACCATCCTGATTGGAGTACAATTACGTTTTAATTGCTAAAGTATACTTTTCAATGCCACCTGTTTCGAATAAGGTGTAGCATAAAGATACATCATCAGCATTAATATTGCAGGTAACGCAGGTTTTGCCGTGAGGCAAGCTTGCATCAACCAAGGTCTTGTTCCAAAGGGTATATTTAGTATGAAAGTATCTTTACGCCATCTTTCAACTTTTTGGAGATAATGATAAAGTTGTGTATAGAACTGAACAAGCATTTACAAGCACACAACAAAGCTTGATGATGATATTATTGTGAACACGGGTCGTTTAAACGTTTACATAAAGTTTACAAAAACGTTTACAACAAAAACGTTGTAAACGTTTACATAAAGCGAAACAGCGCTGTTGTTATGCGCATGCTCCAGAAATAGAAATCGAAAGCGATGTAAACATGAAAAAAAATTTTGATTTATCAATAGTGGTAATCCTAACGTTTTCTCAAATAATTTTACAAATAGAAATCTTCTTTAAAAAAATGTAAATTGGGATAGTTCCTATAATAAGCAAGTTATACATGTAATTTAAAAAAACCTTGAAATTTAATTGCGCGCGAATGTTAAGAACTGAAAAAGCAGCACTCGATAAAGGAAAAACTGAGAATTTTAAAGTCAAAATAAAATCTGATCGTAGAATTTTCAGATTTTTTTTTTTCATACTAAAATTTAGTCTATATACAACATAACAAAGCAAGTTTTGGTCTGGAGATGAAAATCTGGTTGAAAAAACTCCTTTCACCTTTTACAAAGAAGAGAATGGAAAGTTTGAAATAAATATAGCACCTTAGGGTTATGTAAAAGATCTATCAACACATATTCTCACACATCTTGACCCACTAGAAAGGTCTAAAGTTACCTAAGCAAAAAGTAAAATGTTTAGAAAAAAAATTAGTTTAGCAAATGTACCATATGTCAATTTGCAAATGACATATGCTATACTCTTACATTAAAGCAAGTTTTAACACTGCTAGTGTAGCTTACAGCGTTAAAATAAGATTTATATAATATGTGCATCTTTGAAAGCTGCCAAATTATTTATAGTTTTGTTTTTATGCAGCTGTAATGGCGTCTTACATCATAAGATCATTCCTGAAAAAGATATTGAAGTTAAAATTGTAGGAGATTAAGGTGGAGGAAGTTTTAAGTTGAGCTACCAGATTATCAGCATCAAAGTAGCCATGACATGATATCAAGAACAAACAGAAGACCTGCAAAGAATGAAGTATAAGTAAGAGAAACAAGTAATATATATATATGTGTGTGTGTGTGTGTGTGTGTGTGTGTGTGTGTGTGTGTGTGTGTGTGTGTGTGTGTGTGTGTGTGTGTGTGTGTGTGTGTGTGTGTGTGTGTGTGTGTGTGTGTAGTAGCCTTACTGATTTCAAAAAAAACGTATATGAAGTTTTTATATATCTAGGGATATCAACATTACAATATTTATCTTTGGTGATTATGAGTTTCTTTGTGCACTTTATGGTATATAAGGAGCTTCAGGTGAGTTATTATACAATGTCACTAAAAGTCAATTTAATTTTTATAAATCATAACTCCTGCAAATACATTTATACCTAGGTTTCTTTACCAACTCTGCATATTGCTATTTGGATTTATCTTAAATATTTCAACATGTTTGTAGAAGAAGCCCATGAAATTGGATATTTTAATGGTGTTAGAAGAAGTATTAAAAAGTAATAGCAGCATCTGTTCTGAAAAATATCATGTATTTATGTCAAAGCAAAAATAACTGTCAGAACTTCAAAGTTCTATTTTTAATCTTGATGAATAAGTACAGCTGATGAATGTTGCTATAGAAATGGCTAATTACATAATCCTGATAATATGGAAAATATTAAGTCAATTTTCTTCCCTCAACTTGATTCTCTAAAGAAAAGGAAAAAGGAAATGGTAAACATTTTTTAAATTGTGGTATTGAAAACATGATAATGCTAAGTTTTGTTTTTTACAGAATTATTGTTCTGCTTTAAAGTAGTACTGGGCTATAAAAACTAAAACTGCTAACCCTTTGATTTTCAGTGTAATATTTGACAAAATACATGTACAATGAAAAAACTGTCAGCGTAAATAGATAAAAAACTATTAATGTGCCATAAACATCCAGAGTCAGCAATCAATATGCAATTTTGAATGCATTTTTAAGCAATAATTTCTTCCTAATTAGTCATAGTTTGAGTCTAAATTTTTGCAAAAAGGTTAACATGTTGATAAAGGGATTTGATTGGAATCACCATCATAGCATTTATAGATGCAAAATGCTGGCATTTTCAATAATGGTTTTTAATTTTATGGTAAAATCTGTGCTGTCAATATTATTATCTTAAGAACAGCTAACTGTAAAAACCTTATTTTGGTCAAACCCCTTGAAAGTAACCTGATAACCAGTGTGCAAGTATTTTAGGTATAATCTCCAAGTAGTTAAAAAGATATCCTTGTTCAAAGTTGAAAAACTCAGAAAACAAGAAAACAAAATAAAATCTCTCTGAAACATTCAAGACACATGTGAGTTATCATTACGAAAACATTTTTTTATGACTGACATTTTAGCTCATTTTTTTACTGTAAAACATATAAACATACATTTTTGAAATCTACAATAATTATATTATTCAAATTTACAAAGTAAAAAAATTGGAAAAGTTTGATATTTTATAGGCTAGTACCACCTTAACCATTTTACATGTTATATCTGGATTATTCTTGACCAATTTTTCCTCGTGGAAACTACAATTTAACTAATCTTAATTTAAAAATAAAATAGAATTATATAACTTTAGCATAGAGTTTTTTTTTTAGAAAAACTCTATGCTAAAGTTATGTAATTCTATTTCAAAGCTTGTTTAGGATGAAGGATTCTCTGGGACAAGTCTGCACAAGAAAGCAGTCGAAATCATTACAAAACATAAACTATACTTTCATAAATTTTCTGCATGCTATAGCATACTCTACTCAAAAAATACAATGACAACTGAAATATTAAATGAACTTAATGAGTTTTATTTGATTTTTTTCTTTTTCTTACTGTTTATAATGAGTTTTTTAAAGCGCTTTGGAATTTTATTGTGTTTATAATTAATGAGGTTGAAGAGTAATACTGAAACTACAACAATGCCTGGCAAGATAACTTTGATGATTTATGATCATTTAACCAATAAAGCTGGATTAAAAGTACAACATGATTCATGTTGCTATCCTTTTTTCTTTAGAAAAAAATATTGTTGAACTGATGCATTTTTATCGCACAACTTGGCCGAAGGCTTTAGTGCCTCCGAAGTTACACATGTTGGAAGATCACGCTCTTCCATTTTTGAAAAAATGGGGCGCAGGCTTTGGATTGTATGGCGAAAAGGTGGAGAATCAATTTATCTTGAGTTCAACAATTTAAAGCGTATTTATCAATCTATCCCTAGCCCAAAAAAGCGGTTAAAAAGCGTCCAAAAGTTTCACCACCAGTAATTTAATCGTAAAAGTAGGGTGTTAATTCCAGAATTACGAAAAAAAAAGAGAAAAAACGAAAATTGTCACAGTTAAAAACACTTTGGCAAGAGCATTTTACATTTCTTAATAATATATATTTCCTTTCTTCCTTAATTTGTTTCTACTAAAGGCAAATAAAATGTAGTTATAATGGTCAATAAGATAATGCAGAAAAGCGCCTTTTTTGTCCATTAAAAAAATTGAATGCTAAGAATAGCCGTAAGAAATAAATAGAAGAAGGTCTTTTTCAAGAAATTTGGTTAGATTTCCGCGATTAAAAACTTAAAACGTAGGGTCCAAAAATGTACACAAATCATTTGTAGTTAACTAGCCATCTTTCTTAACAACAAATATTAACGAACGTTTAGATGTTCCTTCTCTTGTTTTAAGTATTTTAGTACACAACTGGGTTATCGATAAACTAAATTAAATTAAAACAGCAACAAAAGAAACCTATTTATATTGGAGAATATGCAATTACTTGGTTTCCAGAGAAAAACTATTTTCGTTGCTAACGGCCATAACCATTTTGAAAGGGTTGATATTTTTCCGTAAAATTTGCGCATGCGTACAATAACAACGCTTGCAAACGACCGGTAAAAAGTTTAGAGACAAAATCTCAAAAACTAAGAAAAGAAAAAACAAACGGTTTTTTGCGTTTTGTAAAATATTTATTTATTTGTAAGTTTTCACTCTTTAACTAATGACAAACACCATGATTTGCTGTATTTCTTAATTTTGGATTGACTCCATTATGGACTGTAAATACTCTTAGACATTTTTTTTTTTTTTTTTATCCTTTTGACCAACTCAGTTGGTTTTGCTTCCTAGCTATTCTCGTAAACGTTATGTGCTAAACAACTCCAAAATTTTTGATTGGTATTGTTTTTGGAACATTTGGCGAATTGATCTTCTTGGCAACATTGTTCAAGTTTTCGTCCGCCCATGCAACAGCTGCATTTGAGTTATGGGCACTTGCTAAATCTGCCAAAATGTGTACTAAAATTCGGGATAATGCTTATGAAGAAATAGGAGAAGTCTTGTCATTAAGCATTCCTCAATATATTGCTTAGATTTGATGGAGTATCACTTGGTTTTAAGAATAAGTGGAGTCGATTCACCTGCATTTGAGATTGCTACCCACTCGAGAACTTTTGAAGGGAATTTTTCTTTTTCCTGCATAATTGACGTTTTCTGGACACATAGCAATATTATCTATGTAAAATTCTGCGTTTCCAGGCAGTTCCATACCATTAGGTAAAGAAAATTTTGTGTCATCGATCACTATATCTTCTTTTTTTCTCATAAAGATGGTTTACCAATTTTCGACTCAATTTTTTTACTCTCAAAGTTTAACCATCACTGTATTTTGGAGTTTTTGTTCATTTGTGCTCAGAAGTTTTTATTTTCGATAATAGTTATGAATTATCTTGATGGCTTTTTTCAAATTTCTGGCCTAACTTTCGTTGACTCACTTCCTATCTATTGTTTATTAGTTGCTTGAGTTGAGCTTTTTTGGCCGTGGTCCATGAAGACAGTCGCCCAGTATTTTTTTTGTCTTTAATTGGTCAATCAGTGTTCAACTTATCTAAGATCTTATACAAAGTTGAACGTCCATAATCTTTCTTTGAAAAAGTGATTGACAATTTCTGCTTTTTTTATTTTTGAAGATTTTCTCTCCTGGAAATGTTTAACCACATTTTTAAAAAATGTTTTTTTAGTTATATTTTAGACACAGTTGATTGTGAATTGTGTAAAAATAAACAACTTTATATTGATTTATATGAGAAAAATTAATCTAACTTTTGTCTCTTAACTTTTTTGCCACTCGTTAACCTTAAAACTCGTAAGCCTTAAAGCTCAATGCTTATTACAAACATAACGATAAGTGCAAATTCTTGCTACGTCAGTGGTGGCTTAAAGTTATGGCTTAAGTGTTTAGTTTCCAAAGCTTTGATTTGTCTTTACTTCTACACTCACTATTTGATTGGTCTTTCCTTCCAAACTTACTAGATTATATGGCCCGCTGGTTTTTAATAACGATTCTTTTATTAGTATTTCAAATTTGAAAAGGCCTCTGGCTTTTTATTTGTTGAAAAAGAATGTCTATTTAAAAGGGCCTGTAAAATACTGTCTATTTAAAGTTTAAATTTTTTTTTTCATTTTAAGCTATCACTTGGTCCCAAAAATTCTTCATTATTTAATGCAATCGTTAAACCATTTAACAATATCCTTCGTCTTTGAGGTGAAGTAAACTAGTAATATTCCTTAGCAGCTTACTCGTCAAGATTGCTGTGTATGATGCCACCAGTTTGCTACTATTTCTTCTACACTAACACTAGTGAAGTGTCTGCTATAATGGAAAGGAATTTATATATATTTTCATTGTTTAAATAAAATTTTTAAGCGTTGTTATTACGCATTTGATTTTTTTTTTTTTTTGATTTCCACAAAAAAACTCATTTAAAGTTATTATAGTTCCAATCTCTTCAAGATTTTTTTACAAATTTGTAAATTTGTATAGTTCAAAAGCTTTAGAAAATGAGTCATAGAAATGTGAAACGATTGATCTAATAATTGAATCCTCAAATTATTATACCCATGATACCTAGAATCCCAAACAATGTCGACGAGTTTCTTTGAAGAATTTCTGTTCAGCATCTTTTGGGCAGTTCTGCCACTCCATCACAGAAATCTCCTTCGAGCGGTCAGCTGTAGCATTTTGCAAAGTGTGCTCTTTTTTAAGCTTCAAGTTCTCAAAAGCTCATCCAATTATTTTAATTGGATAGCTTTATATATTAATTGTCTTTTTTTTGTCAATAGCTTGGTTTTATTTTTGCACGAGGAATAATTTGAGGAATAATTTGTCTGGAATAATTTGAGGTTTAAACAAAAAGAAAATTACTAATCGTAGAATTGCAGTTTTTTAGAAGAAAATAGGTTGCTGAAAAAGTATAGACATGTGAAAAAAGATATCTTTAGTTTTCGTTAAAAAAATTTTCAATCCAGATTCGTCTTCTCCATTTATGTCTAAAGTGAAGCCATTATTCTCTTGATGATAATTTAAAATGATGAATTTTCTAAGATCATATGACTTCCTTTATTGATTAAGGTTGCATAACTATCTATGATTCAAATTAAATTAGTAAGAGTTGATCATTCAAAAGTTAAATGAATAAAAAAATTGTAGGTTTAAACAACTTTTTTAATTCAAAGTTAAGTAAAAACATATTGGCAAACGTCCTACATTAAGTTCGTTAGCTATGTTCCACATTTTCTTTTCTTTACAAGCAGAAGTGACCTTCTTCTAGCGATACTTTTAAATATGTCACATATTCGTAAACAAAGTGTTGCGTAAATATTGGTCCAATCAACTGTTCATATCTTAAGTTAATTCACTAGCAGCTTATTGTGTCGTATGTTCAGCTTATCGTGTCGTAATTTCGTTATAGAGTAATATAGAGTGCAAATGACAACAACTAAAGAATAGTCTGCTGCAAGTCTTTTTTTATTATTATAAATACTTTCCATAAAACTGATTCTTGCTTAGTTCAATAGAACTATTTTTTTACAACTATAGAGAGGGTGCAGATAGAATCAACAAAGAAATGGCCTAAATACCTTTTATTGTGGAGCTTAGTATTAACTGTTGTAATGAAATAATGGATGAAATTTAAGTTCAGTTGGCACAAATACAAAATCTGTTGTAATGTCAATACCTCCATCAGTAGAAAAGTTTTAAGCGAAACAGCTTTTCTTTTTAAATTGTGTGATAAAATTTTTCAGGGGAAATTTTTTGTTTATTATAAAACTCTTTGGTTTTTAACTTTTGCTTTCTCTGGAACTAAGAAGTTAAAAGGGTTTAATTGATTTTAAAATGCGATGCTAAACTTAAACTTTATTTTTTTGGTGTTGAATTTGGTAATTGCAGTAGCTTGATTGCTGCCTGCTCATTTACCCATTTATGTAATTATATGAGCATATTTGTGCATATATAATTATTACTTTTTTTACGGATTGTTACATGCCTCAGGCCTCCCATTTTCTATTACGGCCTACCTGTTAAGTGGTTTCCTACCTTGGTGCTGACAGTGATGCAGATTTTTAATCATTAGTTATTGTAATCATCATCAAAGTTAAATAAGAAGATCAAAAGGTTTAGTTATGAAGAGAGGATTGGGAAGGAGATATTCAAAAAATGGGAGTTAGCTTATTGTTGCTTTGGAACAGAAACTGAACGGAATTTGAACTTGGTGCAAATAATTAACATACAAAAAAAAATTCAATTTATTTAATCTATAAAAAATAAATATATACATATTAACATATATCTAAGGCAGATAAATAGTAACGAACATGTAATGTTGCATTTCTTTGTTTCACTATTTCTCTTTCTTAGAAAAATTTCTTTTTCTCAATTTCTCCATATTACTTCTAATGATCAAAACATTCCTTGTAGAGAGTCACGTAATACCAGTGTTCCTCTGATCCGCAGCACAATAGATGCAGTAATATTTCAAAAGCATTATTTCCAATGTGGTAAACTGCCATCATTTGTGAACATTTATTTGAAATTGTGCTCCTCAAGGCTCGCAGCAAATCGGAGGTCGGGAAGGACTTTATTAAACCCTTCGTAGCCAGCAAGAAAGTAGGTTACAATTGTACCTTTTCCCTGAAAAGACGATTTTTTTGAAAACAAAAACGCAGAAAAATCTATTAAAAAAAAAAGATACAATAAAAACAAACATAAACAAGAAACTCATCAGAAGCTCGATTAATTTCTCTGACCTTCATTGTTACTGGTCCTCTTTCAACCAGGTCAAAACCACCCAGCTCATTTAGTAGGGCGAAACATTCTGGACTAACGTGGACGCGAAGAGCTTTAATGATATCAAAAACTTATATATCAAGAATTGTTTTTAAATAAAGTGATTTAGCTGAAGGGATATTAAAAATCATACTCACCTAGCCCACTAGACTCCATACGCGAAGCATAGTTCACTGTATCACCGAATAAACAGTATCTGGGCATTTTTAGACCAACAACACCAGCCACCACAGGACCTATAAGCGATGACAAAAGAAAAGTTGATTACGACAATTATCGAACAAGTTTTTTTTCCTATAGTTTTAGAGGAATCAAATGAAGTAATGTTTTGCTATTAACTTGTTGTAGTCGACCTTAGAAATGGTATGAACAGGGAGATGAGTTCTTGCTTTGTTTAAATACATGAATATCTAACCTGAATGAATTCCGATACGTAATTGAAGTCTGGCCTCTGGCTTGTGACGTATCTTAAAAACGGTTGTTGCACTAAGCAGATCTAAAGACATGCGAGCTATCTCCCCAGCATGGCGGTTTCCGTTTCTTTCTGGAAGTCCAGAAACCACCATGTATGCATCTCCGATTGTTTCTACCTACAAAGAAAAATGACGCGAAATTATGTAATTACATTTTTGTGTAAAAAAAAAAAAAAGATTATAAGCGTCATCAAATGCTACAGTTTTTTTTTTTTTTTTTGTTTTTTTTTTTTCAGAAATTTTTTCGATTTAAAGTTAGTAAATTGACACTTTTTTGATACAAAATTCTGAACAATTATTTTGTACTTTACTTCATTCATTTTTTAACCTATAAATTTGCTACATTAATGTTTGATAACATTTTTTTTAACTATTTTTTTTTTTTGTTCAAAATTATTTTTCAAATATATATAATTTAAATATGAAATAAATATACAAATTTAAAAATTCAAATAAATATATAATTTCAAATGGTTTTTTGTAATGAAATATTAGTAGAAAAAAAGAGGTTTATGACACCATTAACAGGAGAATTTGTGTTAATGGTGTCTAACTTAATATCCAGTGAAAATAAAAAAATGTGTTGACACCTTTGTTCTATTAAAATGATGCAAATATTGTGAATATTGGGACAAAGAAAGGTTTTTCAATAACTGGTAAAACAACAACATTTGTCTTTTTTTTTGTGGTAGAAACTAAGAAATGATGAGGGTGACTTCCTTATAGTTCCTAAAAAGTAGACATTTTTTAGAATTTTTTGTCAAACTTTTCCTTTCAAAGAAATAATGAACTTTAATTTTCATTTTTCTTATCACTATGTCTATTAGGTTTCACAATGCCTAAAAAACACTGAACCTGCTAAAATCTCATATATATTAATTAACTATGTATTAAATCATAATAACGTTAAAACAGCATATTTTTGTACATTACATACCTTATAAACATCATACTGGTCACAAATGTTATCAAAACATGTATAAAGATCATTTAACAAGTCAACAACCTATCAGTAGGAAAAAAACTCTTGTTACATGATGAAATTTCTACTTATTTGTGTTTAAGAAAACAAAGAAATATAAAACTAACTTAACTAAATTTGAGGATAGAATTAAACTACCTCTAATGGAGTGCTCTCTGATGCAAGCTTAGTAAAACCAACAATATCACTAAAGAAGATGGTAACCATAGCAAACGATTCAGCTTCAACAAATTCCCCTCGTTTCAATTGCTCAGCGACAGTCCTGTAAAGTTTTTAATAAAAATAGAGCCTGCTCTTTGCTGTTAGCTTAACATACACTCAACAATGAGTTATTAATTACCTAGGTAACATTCTATAAAGAAGTTCATCAGTTTTTGCTTTCTCATCTTCAAGCTGCTTTGTGCGATCAGCAACAAGATCTTCTAAATGATCTGTATACTTCTCCATCATTTTTATCATATTATCTACAATGTTGATATTTCTAAAAAAATTTTTATTGGTGAAAATTTTTCATTACACATTTCTTTATTGATCACTAAATATATTCCTATAAGGCGAAAGCTTACTTTCCCCCATTCAGCTTTTTTAGGATTTTGTTAATTTCATCAAATTTTGGTCGTACAATGGGAACCTCGTCCCAACATAAATTCATTAGATTATGATACTCAAGGTTACCAAGTGATTCAGGAACCAAGGGACGAAATACTGGATTTGTACCTTTCTTTACACGAGTTACAATTTCTAAACAATTGAATTAAATTTAAATACTTAATTGAACTATAGTTTCAAATTTTTTTACATCAGCTTAAGTAGGTTACAAAAAATTTATACCCTTTGATGTCAGTCCTTCGTACATACAGTAAGGGTAACCTCGTGTAATAATTTCTTGCAAAATGATGCCATAGCTATACACATCTCCCAAAACAGAATATGGCATCTCAGTATTTTCAATATGCTCTGGAGCAGTCCAGAGTAAATCTTAAAAAACCAATAGATACAATAATAAAAAAGCCAATAGAATTCTTTACTTTGTTATAAGAAAGAAAAGGTACTGTAAAAATAGTTTTGCTTACTGTTGTAAATCTGAACTTCACTCCAATCAACATCAACTGCTTGACCTTCCTTAAATTTAAATAATCCAAAATCTGTTATTTTACAAACCCATCTACTATCAATTACACAGTTTGTTGACTTTAAATTACCATGGACACCAATCGAGGTATTGTGATGCAAATAATGCATTCCCTAAACGAAAAACTAGATGAATATCAACTTTATACAGTCATAAATTATATCCTAAAAATACTCAAGCCTTAAGTAAAAAAACTGCAACCGAAACTGAGAAACACACCCTTGCAATATCAGATGCAATTGAAATTTGGAACATCCAATCAAATTTTAAATCTTCATTAAACAAAACATCCTAAGAATGAAAAATATTAAAAAATCAATTGGTAATTTGAACAAATTTTCAATCATTGAATTTATGTAACTGATAGAAGATTATTTAAAAACAAATTACTTGCAAACTTCCTTTGTTGCAGTAATGGGTAATCAAACAAATATTTGGGTTAGAAACGCAAGCACCAATAAATGAATTCACATTTTGATGCTGAAGCTCAGATACTTCTTTTAACTCAAGAAGAACCTCTCTGTTGAGCATAACTGATGATTTACGTAGTTGCTTGATTGCAACGTAGTTTCCCTGAAAATATTTCCATTTAAAGTCAGAATTTTTATAGAATTTTGTTAAATCATTCAAGATTTAGCATAAAAACTTTATAATAACTAATTATTATTAATAATAATTTAAAACAATAATTATACAAAAAATATTATAATTATTATTATTAATAATAATTGATAACAATAATTAAACAAAAATCAATAAGATAAAAATTATAAAAATTAGTACAATTATATTAATTATAAACTATATTAATTGTTAACTGTATAAATTATTTATTATAAACTATATATAACATCTTTATTATAAATAGTAATTATTATTATAAACTATATATAACATCTTTATTATAAATAGTAATTATAATTATAAACTATATTAAACATTAAAATTACAATTCAATCAGTACATCAAAATTTTGTCTTTTAATAAAGATAAAATGAAAATATACAAGAAAAAAAAAAACACCTATAACTATTAATATCCTATTATTTAATATTTTAAAAAAAAAGTTAAAATTTTTGAATAATAAATAATACATTTAGTATATTAAAACTGAAAGATAAAAAAAAAGTAAAAAGAGTAACTTGACGTTTTTTTCCCCTTTTTTTTTGATTTTGTTCTTTTATTTTTATACTTATTTCAAAGTGTCATTAAAACAGGGAGCACAAAGAAAGAAAGTTTACAACTTTTTTTCAAAAATTATTTCATCATTGCTGCTTACATAATCTGATGTGCTAATCTAGTAATCTGGTCAAGTAGCCAAAAAATTGAAAAAAGATTGTCAAACCCTCAGAACTATGTTTGATTATAATCATGCAACTTTAACCACTCAACCTCTCAAAAATTGAAATTCTTGCAATCAAACAGCCTTTTTTCTTTTTTTTTCTTTTTTTTTTTTTTTTTTAAGGAGGGAGGGGGGTGGTAGTGGGGGGGTGGGTGGAAAAGTAAATGGTAAATCCCCCTTAAAAATGTGAAAGTATAATAACCTTAATGAGGTGCTTTCTAGAAGTATATTTTTACAAAGGTTGATTATAATAAGATTCTCCATATTACTTCTGTTTATCTATTCCACCTTTTACTTTATGACATCCACTTTCATTTAAGTGTATCAAAAATAAAAATACTTCATCTGAAAAATTATTTTTCTGGTAAACACTCTGCATACTTATTCAATGTTTTGTTTTACTTACCTTCAATATTTAAAATCTATAGGAATAATGATTTGAGACCTTGAAAAAATAACAAAAATTAGATAAAAATTAAATAAAACAAAATTTAACTTAAATTCTTTTTACCTGTAGTAACCCTACTCTAGTGAAAATCTGGTTATGAGTATCCATACCAGTAACACTGGCCAAGGATTGGTTGCTACCTTGTGACATAACCTTAACAACAGAAAAAAAGTTTCCATAAAAATATTAAAAAGAAAAAAAAATGAAGAAAAAAAAAAAAAATAGAAATGTGTCATTCTTAATTCTTGTGAACACACTTTATATTGATTTATTTTCAGTTGTTGCACACCATGTATTTAACATGAAAGGTGATTAGAAATTTTTCAAAATATTCATATAAGATAAAAAAGATTAACTCACAGCATTCTTGCTAGTAGACTTAGAAACTCTTCCGTCAAATACAATGTCACTGAACTTTACTTTCCATTGCTGAGCCATCAGAGCACTTTCAAATGCTTTTCGTCTGTAAAATTGAAGTTGTAAAATTATAAAAATGTAAAAAAATCATAAAAGAAATATGATTATTAATACCAATAAAAATAATTAAAAAAAAACTAATGATATACAAATCGCATTAATAAACCTTTTAAAATATAAAAAATTTTATTTAGAAAATAAGTTCTTTTAATAATAGAAAAAAAAATTTTTTTAATGATAAAAATTTCTTTGGTGCATTTATATCTAAAACATTTAACTTTAATGCATTATTTATATATGTACATATATTATATAAGTACTTTATATGTATATATATTATATAACTACTATATATGTATGTATATTATATATGTATTTATATTTCTATTATACTCATGTTTTGAATTTTTTAGATCTTCAAGTTTAATGCTGCAACAAAAACACTCAAATATTTTGTTTTCAGTTTTGATGTGCAAGCATTGATAACATTCAAAACATGCGTTTATGTACATGCATTAAAACATGAATATAAATACATATACTAAAACACAGGTATAAATCACACATTAAACTCAGGTATTCATTAAAACTTAGCAAAAAAAAAATTGTTTTTCAAAGAAGTGAATAAAAAAATATTATGTTCTACTTGCTTGTAATGAACAGTGGTGAAAACAAAAACTGATACAAGTGCAACTACTCCCAAAACACCACATACAGCATACACCCAGGGTTCTAAAACAAAAAACTAGTAAAAACAGGTTTTTAAAAGATACAATTAAACAAAATTTAGTAAAATCATAAATCAAAACTAAACTGCTATACTTATGTAAACTTCAATTTAGAAATAAATATTTAATAGGACTAGTTTATATCCCTAATAGTGATATAAAACTCAGCTGATAAATAAAACTAGTGATGGTGCATCTGCCAACCTTAGGACATAAATGAAATTGAAAAAAGAAAAATTATGGCTTGTTAACATTCACTATGTTATTCACCCACTTGAACTGATTGTCAAAGAAACTGTAAAAATATCGTTTCCAAAGGTTTTTTCCATTACTTAGAAGTTAAAGACTCAAAACGAAAATTTGAAAACAAAAATTGAAAACAATATTTGCAGAATATAGCACAATCATTTCAAAGTTCAGATAACAAGCTGTGTAGTAAAGTTTTAAAACTTTTTGTTTACAGTTCACAACTTAAGTGCTACTAATTTTAAATAATGATCTAAAATTAGTATGTGTAATATAAATTTATTGCACAACTTCCTGCTTCAATAACTGCATTTGAATAGAAAAAGAAATTTTATGTAAAATCACTTTGGAAGATATGGCTTGCAAAGAACTTCATTAAGTAATTGATTCCAATCTTACATCTAAAATTCAATTTATCATGTGAAGACTTTGTTATAATACATTGCACATATTCATAAGTTGGACTGAGAAAGCACAGTGATGAGTTGATCAATTTAGTTTTAAAAAAAAAAACACAGCAAAATTTACTGATAATACAAAAGCTTTGATTACTGAAAGGAGATTTTTTAATTTCCACAATCAAAGAATAAAAAAAGATGACTTCGATGTACATACAATATTAGTTATAATGCAAAGAAATTAAACAATTACTCAAATGTTCCTAAAATATTTCTTGAAGAGAAAGATAATTCATTAACAGGGAGGTTTCAATTCTTATTGTGATAAAAAAAAGAGAGTAAAAGATGAACAATTTTTGAAATGTGATTTATGAAAGAAACAGAAATGTTTAGCAAATAGGTTAAAACTTTTAAACTTGCTAGCCAAACACCACACATGTCAAATATACATTTTTATTTCATATTGTGTTTCTATTTTTAACTAATCTTTCTTTGATGTAGATGTAAAAAAAAAAATTTTATTTTACTTCAGTACAGTGAAATTATCAAGTTGGAGTACTTGCATTAATAGTCAAGGCCAATCATTAAATTTTGTATTGTACAATATACAATATGTAGATCATATTTGTACCATGAGTAATATGAGAATGGAAATTCATTTTCATTGACATTATTGGTCATAACATAAATATAGTTAAGAACTTGACTTCTATTTAAATACAAAAAAAAAAAACAATCATGCAAAAGATTTTTATAGGTGTGCAAAAAAAGAAACTCACGCGTTGGTGGACAAAGTTCATTATTAAAGCCACATTTAGGTCTTCCTGATGGTGGTTTTGTTGTTTTTCCAGGCCATATAATAGGATTTACAGTCAGCATTACCAATTTACCTTTATCAACAAAGTAATTAGCAACACGCTTAAATTCAAGTCCTTGCACATTCTTTACTTGATAGTGAGAAAGACGATCACCATTCTGATCAATAATAACTTCTCCAGAAGCACCTGTATAGATAATTTACATCTAATATAAGGATCCTTAGAAAAAAATTAGAATAGCTTTTTAAAACATTATTAGCCTATACTTAAAACTGCAAAAGAGAAAGCAGTTGATGGTTCATTCCCAATAATAAATAGCATACCTTGAAATGTAAAGTTTAACATGTTTCTGATTATTTTATATCCATCAGAGATACTTCCATTTTGGTTTAAAGTTTTATTCAGAGCATAGGCATATAACATTGCAGCATCATGTAGAAACGCTGCATAACTTTCAACCTTGAATGAAAATACTCTTTGCCAAAAATATTTTCACAGAAAATAATCTCTATTACAAAAATGAAATTTCAAACTAAAAACAAAAAACAAAACTTTGATATAAAGAAAATATTGCAAATTTAAATTAAATACAAACTTGCTCTTTTTTGCAATAAAGCTTATAGTTTAGACTTTAAATATTATGGTTGATTTCAAAAAATATTTTAACAAATATTGAACAGTAAGTATTTAAAAAGATACCTCAGCATCAGCTGGCATTGTGTAATTAAAAGGGTCATTTTTCATCTCTTCTCTGACCAGCAGTGAAAAATTTTTATAATTTGTATCATCTGGTACAAATAAACTAATATCAAGTAATCCGTCAAGTGCATCACATTCTTCTAAATCTTTAGCTGATGCTGTTTTACTGAGACAATCATGAAACACCAGCTCATATGCGATAAACACATAACCAGCTGTTTTTAAGTTCAAAATCTTAGCTTGCATCATAATTTTACGAACCAAAGTACTATAACCGCCAATAAGGAATACTGTAAAAAAGAAAATGTTCTAAATGGTTTCACTTATAAATGAACAATATTATAATACTTTATATGTAAATATATGTGTGTATGTATGTATGTATGTATGTATATATATATATATATATATATATATATATATATATATATATATATATATATATATATATATATATATATATATATATATATATATATATATTTACGATTTATAACATCTGATGATCGCTATTGCGTGAAACTTTAAATAATGTTATATATTATACTCATTATTTAGTTTGTATAACAAAAGTAGAAGAACTTCTTAAGCTTATAAAAAGCGTAGTTGTCAGAAACGATTTCTTCTATATTCTATATTGGGGTGAAAAAGACATTTTTTAGAATTATCATTTCTTATGGGTCTTAAATTATCATTCCTTTAAAATTTCATAGTGACTGCGTCAGATTTAATGGTTTTAACTTTGTTTTTAAGAAAAAACACAAATTATTTCAATTATATATAATTTTTATTGAAACATACAGATATTATTCATATTAAGTCTTATCGTTTTCCCAAGATTCAATTTTCTTGATTTTTGCTTGTATATTAACGTTTTATATCTTCTATAATGTGTGTACCTTTCTAGAGTGCCAGCAACATTTTTGACAACTTTTTTCATCTTTTGACTATGACTTTTTTTTTTAGCTATTTGACTAAAAAGGAGGTTTAAAATAGTTGTTAATGTTAACTGATCATCTAGAACATATGCTGAGATTAGAGGGGGAGGGGATAGTTTCAATTTTCCAGTCTATCAAGAGTATGAGGCTATCAGTTAAAAAATTAAATTTGTTGGGACAGCAAAACGATCTGATTGTGTTAAGTTTAAAGAAGCCCTCTTTTTTGCACCAATTATAATTCCAGTTCCTGCTTTCTAATTTTGTTGATAGCACTTAATGAGATATTCTTTGAGAGGCAAAAGTATGAATTTCTTAGAAAAGTGAATTGACCCATATCTATAGCACTTAGGCCTTTTTTTTTTTTTGCCAAAAAATTGGACTATAAAATGAAAATTCAAAAATATGAAACATTAAAGCACTGCAATTAAACCACTGATGGTCCTGTAGTTCAGCCATTTATAAATTTAAAAATTTCTAAATCGGATCTCATCCAATGCATTAAACATATTAACCACTCTAACCATTTACAAAAGGTTGTTTCAGCTTTTTGATTGATTACATTTCTAATACCTGTATTTACATTTGTACTATCTGCACCTAAAACTTGCAGAGATTTTGTAAAGTTCTGTTATTGAGAACAGAAATTATTTTCTGTGATGCATCAACAGCCTTCAATGGTTGAGGGTCAACATGGAATTTATCTATTACCAGGAAAAGAAACAAAAGCATATTGATTTTTTTTTTCAAACTTTATTGTTTTTTTATTATAAATATACTTCTCTTCTCTTATTTCATCATGTTTCCCATCAAACTCAATGCAAATAATAATCTGCTTTTCTTATAAGTGTGTTTCAATATTTCTTTTTTTCCAAAAATCTCATTGTTTTAGAACTTCTTTTTAGCTCTAAGATATTGTAAGAGCCTACTTTCTTGTCTTTTAGAAGAGCATTTACTAATTGACAAGCATATTTGATTTATCAGTGCAATCTGTTATCTAGCACAAATCTGGATGATTCTGTTTGTTTTGTGGTAATTTAGTACTTTTTTTAAATGATGATATTTTTTGTTGACTTCAATTTAAAATTCTGCTGGAATATAATTTCTCAATGGTTACATATTTCATCATCACTATAAGTGGTAGCTAATCCTACACTAATACCATTTTTAACATGATGCACTTCTTTGGACAGTAAAATTTTGTTTGTATTTTATTGTTTTCCTTTTTGTCTATATAGTCAATTGCCATATTCCTTAATCCTATTTGATCAAGCCCAAAAATCTCATTCTGTTAATGGAACTTTTTCATTACATTGAGATTGTTTAAAATCTCTGTTTTTATTACTAAAATATTTGCAAGGGCATAAATCAAATACTTCCTCAAAAGACTGTATAAAACTTCAATATGTGGCTGACATCCTGTTTTCATTTGAATATTTAAGAAGTCTCTGTGCAGCATCTACCAATTATGAAAGCTTAATAAAATTATTGTTCAAAGCAAGCACTGATATTCTATTAACTAATTTGCACTCAATAAGGTAAAGATAATAGCATTTGAAACTTTAAAATCTGAATTCACTTAAGATTCTATACATACTATTGATGAAAGTATCTCATTGATGACAGAGACTGATGCTTTTAATTTCATCATATCAGTCACACTTTATGAAGATGTAAGGCCTGTAGCCTTTCACTCTCATACTCTTTAACAAAGTAGAAAATATTTCTTATCAGTGGAGAAAGAAGCTCAAACAACTGTTAAATCCATAAGCGATTGGAAACACTTCAGGTTTGTTATTTTTTACTCATCACTGACCAGCGTTCTGTGGAATTCATGTATGACTATAAATAACACAGAAAAATAAAGAATAAAATTCACTTTTATGATATCCTCTATCCCAGTGGTCCAAATACATTCTTTACATGATTTGCATGTTGCACATTGCCATTTTGAAGTTACTCACATCCATCTTTATAATTCAGGAGAAAACTTTTTTAGGAGAAAATAAAAAGCAGATATGCTGAGATAGCAGGATATGTGAGGAAGTAAAACCAAAACAAAACTGCCCAAATTTTGTACAGTAAGTTTAAATAAATCAGCCATTTGAAAATATATCTATTGATTTCAAAAGGCCGTAAGCTTCTACAACCCCTGAACAGTAAATGTTAACAAACTATTGATGAATACTCATGTTTCTCTTTTCCCTATCCTGTAAATGATACGACCACTAAAACTGTGATTAACTGATTACCTGATTTTTTTTCCATGTTTGGTATGCCAAGCTATGTCCATTCGGATCACTGATCATCGTCAATTTCTAATGAGTTCAAGGAGTGTTTCTTTAGTAAAGGATTTGCTGCAAATCAAACTACCTTATACAGTCCAACTGGAAATGGATGAGTTAAAAGATACAATGGTTTTATTTGGAAGGCAAAATTACTCACTCTTAAATCTCGACACTTTCATATATCGTCTTGGAAAAGAATTTTACCTGAAGCTCTTCATGCTACAAGATCTCTATTATGTACTTCTACGAATTGCAGTCCACATGAACGTCTTTTCAACTATTAACGAAGATCATCATCTGGGTCCTCAAATCCTTCGTGGTTTATCAATTCTGGACCTGTATTTATGAAAAGAAATGTGTATCAAAGCAAATACGAAGATTCGGTCAACAAAGTCCATCTTATTGATGCAAATCCTTTATACCCACATCTCAGATTACCTACTCTTACTGGAGCAGGTGGTGGAGTACAAATAATCAATTCGAATTTGAAAAGAAAATCGAAAATAGATTAGTTGAGATCTTCAGAGCTTACTCAAGTAATGGACAATCAACCTCGCAGACCTATGATAGAATTGAAAGTCGTGATTTGAAGATTTATTTAATATTATTTGCAAGGAGGGTGAATGTTATGAATGCTGCGCTACACATATTCTTTATTTCGTTATTATATATGTTATCATTTTTGCGATAGACTAAATACAATTCTAGCGCTTTTGAGCCAACATAATATTTGATTATTCGTTATAGTGTTTTTCTGTATTTTCAGGGATCAAGCTAATATTAAATATCGGTGTTTTGTTTTTATTTTTATATTTTAATTTAGAGTATTGAGCTCATGGCTTAAATTGTGTAATACTGACTGACTTTGCCTCAAGTGACCTTGATCAGTTCGAAACCAGTAAAAAATATATAGTTCGTGATTATAAGCATGTTACAAATCACAGGTCGTTACAAGTTGTGATTTACGAATAAAACGTATTGACCTAAATATGATTAAGTACCAAAATAACATTGAAGAAGAAATGATGAGTGACTTTAGAACAGACTCATGGAACTGAGGATAAAATCTGTTTTTGTGATGTTCGGGAGTTTGTTCAATAAAGGGTTCACTTTTTAAAAGTTAAACCTTGAATTTAGGAAAATTTTGAACCAATATTTTCAAAGGAATTTTTAAAGTGATTGGAACTTTCGGATTATGTTGTAAATGAATTGGTTAGTTTTACTAGACTGTGCAGCTATGATCATAATTACCATGATTATCATAATTACCATAATTATCATAAAACCTCCGAAGTATTTTTTAAGTGATTGAGTTTCTTTTTAAAAAAATTGTGCAATAAATATTTTTGAAAAAACTTTTAAACGAATTGCTTATCCTATAACATTTGTATAAACTTTATTAAAAAAAAAAAAAAGGTTAATTTGTTTTTAGATTTCTGATTTACGAAGTTTTTTTTAAATTTCTCTAAATATGAGAATGTTTACTTTTAAATTGAGAATGTTTTTTGTTTTTTTTATGTATTAAAATATTCAATCAAAATTCATTTACCTTAATGAATAATCATAATTTATAGGTCAAAATAGAATATTCCATCAAAAGTTAATTAAAAGTAAGTTAAAACAGACTTCTTAAAAGGTTATAAAGATGACGAGATTGCAAGATGACAGATTTATTCAGTTTAATCAGTTATTAATTTTAAAATGTATATATTTTCCTAGTATCTTGACAAATAAAATTTTTTAAATTTTTTTTATAAATAATTATTATAGCACACGAACCAAGGATTATAATAACTAGTTGTTCGCTTTTTCAAAGTATATAATTTGTAAGGAGCATGTTTAATGAGAAAAGAGTTTAAAAATTCACCAAATATTTCTTAATAAATTATTAGTTTAAGTTTTTGATGTAATTTTTTGAGACAAAACCTCGACATTTTTGCTTGATTATTTTCTCCTCGTTTTTGCTTAGCAGCCGTTTTAAATATATGCACAGCACTCATTTAATAATTCCGTTTGTTTTTTTATAAATACGGTTTTTGCAAGAATGATGTAGACAACAAAAGCCGTATTTATAAAAATATAGACAGAACTAATAAGTATATGCTGCATCATAACGAACCATTTGTCGTAAATATTTTGATTATGGGATTATTTTTTATTATTCAAAGATTAGTCACTTAACAATTTTATTTTCTTACCAAAAAGTTAAATTAAACATGGAATTAAATCCATTTGATGATAGTGAATCCTTCTCTCGGAACACCCTTCCGAACACTCTAAAATAGATTGTATCCTAAGGTTTAAGAATCTTTTTTTAAAGTAACTCTTTCGTTTCAACCTTGGTCTTTACCTTTTACTTTATTCTTAACCACCGTACTTTCTTTGAAAGCGTAAAGAGGAACCATATTTGATAAAAGACATTTATTGTTCTGTATTGAAGGAAAAATATTTCTTTACAACTATTATGTCACAAAAAAAGTTGTAAAAGGTTTCAAGAAATTGCCCACGCTAGTTAAGTATCATACAAGATTTATTATTTTGAGACTTTAAGTGATTAAAAATAGAGAAGTTGATTGAAAAGCTGCAACCGAAACAACAATGTTAGGTATGAAAGAACGCTCCAGGATCAGCCGCAAGGAGTTAGCAAATAATAATTTCCAAGAATTACATTAGAAATAATCTTAAATTACAGCAGGAACGTCATCCAGGATCCAGACAGTATAAAAAAAGACTACGGAGAACTTTTTTACATTAAAAACCAGAAATTAAGGTTGTATAAATGGGAGTGCATTAAGGATTGGTTTAATTTTAGTAGGCTTGTGTAATTTCTCGACAGGTCACATAAGCCAACACATGTGCATAGAAACATTGCAGAACTGAATGGCTCCATCAGCAGCCATGCAATTTGATAGAACCGTAGGGTTGCAGTTTTAACGAGATATGGCTCCTTCCCATACAGCTCGCATTGTTAAAGCTTAAGTGGAAGAAAATTAACTAAATTTAATCAAACCATTCAAACCATTGGGGCCTGGATGGGCAAGTCTGAGAAAGTTCCAGAAGTAGCGCAAAAGCAAGAACTAGATATCAATGGGAAAAAGTTCCAAATCAAATTTGCGGCAATCTTTCATCAAAACTGTGCAAAAGTAATAAAGCTTAGAAAAAGAGATTTTTCTTACATATTGTGTACTAAAATTATGTCATTGGATTTTATTGGTGAATTGCTATTCGCAATGACCTGCGTTTTGTAATATTTTCATAAACCCGAATTGAAAATTGATTTCGTAGATCAATTGGTATTATTACTTTAACACTCCAATATAAAACAGTGATTAAAAAAGAGTAACTCGCTTTTTATTACGAGTTCCAAAATAATAAATTTGTGGTAGAAGAGATCTCTCTCTAGTCGGAGAAAATTCAACAGTCTATAGATTCTTTTATAAAACCCTGATCAGTGGTTTATATATAATTTATATTATTTTATATATAATTTAAAGGCCCTGGAATAATTTTTGATTTTTTCAAAATCACGTTTTGTCAATTTTGCAAATAAGACTACGAAACCATTCTGACAGTTCTAACTTCATGAACATTGTAACCGTTAAAACTGAACTCATACTTAAAGATTTGTAATTTTAAAATATGTTCGTATGGTTAATTGTGTAATGATCATCGTGGATACAAGGGAGTGAGATAAAATTTCTGACTTAGAAATATTTAACTTTGTAGCTTTCAAATAAAATTATTGAAAAAAAAGGTGCGTGGTTCAATGCGTCCCCAGTCCCACCCAATTCAACGGTGATGGTAGTTATCTGCCAAAACAAAATGCTTTTTCAAACTGCTTTGTTAAAAACAGCATTCATATGAAACATAGCAGTATCCTTGATATGAAACAGCTGAAAACAACGAGCTCAAACTACTAAATGATTACAATTTGCTTTGAAATCTGGTTCGAGAAAACTTTTTTTTAAAAAAAAAAATGGCTGCAGCACTGAATAAAAAATGGCTGCAGCACTGAATAAAAAATGGCTGCAGCACTGAATAAAAAATGGCTGCAGCACTGAATAAAAAATGGCTGCAGCACTGAATAAATCACGATTATTGCTAGCAGCGGTAGTTACTAAATACAAATGCGTGAACTTATTTTTTGAGTTGATATTTGCCTCGTACTGTTTTTCTGAGGTAAATCTATAATTTCTATTCAGAAATCCTTTTTTAAAAATAATAATTTCGTTTTTCTTTCACCAATAAAGTTTATAACCAGGTTTTTCTCTAAAATGATCCTTTTAATATAAATTTATTATAACATTAACTGTGCATTTAAATTAACAAATGTTTATATGAATGTTTTTATTAATAAGATTAAAGAATATTATATATATATATATATATATATATATATATATATATATATATATATATATATATATATATATATATATATATATAATATATATATATATATAACATAAGCTTTTTAACTCATGAACAAGACAGTGGTTTTTACTTTATTTTAAAAGAAAGCGTTTTTTTTATAATTAGCTAAACATTTGCTTATTATTTGTTTTCAAAGTATTTATATTAAACAAATATAAAAAAGAAAAGCTTTTAACATATATATAAAAAAATACTTCAAAGCTAAAAAGGGTAATTATTTTTAAACACTAAAACAACGCTTCTTTAAGTTATAACAAATTTATCAAATTGTAAAATGACGTAATGCATTATTTTAGCATTTAGCGTCTTCGTCTTGGTTCGTTTTTATACTGATACGATACGATACAATTATTAGTTTTAGTTGCAGTGTTATAAAAAATTGAGACAGTTACTTTTAAATTTTACGATAAAAAAAAGGTAATGGCAGAAATGGCATTAGAATTGCTCTAGAAGTGGCATGTAGAAATACAAAGAAATCTGATATTTGTCCTTGGTAAATAAAGAGCGCATTAAAAGTACAGAAATAATTTTGAAACCCACAAAAGATTTGCGTAGAAATGTACAAAATTTAAATAGAAAGAAACTTTGGATTAAAAAAATTTAAAGTGTTGTAAACTGTTTTAAAATAAAGATTTTTTACAAAAAGTATTTCTCCTCTTAATAAAAACAAACTTTGACTCAAGAAAGGTTGTGGCTTAGAATAGTTGTACGTAATATCACTTTCAAAGTTGCACTTTAGGTGTGCAAACTTCGCGAGATTTACGAAGATAAACTTTCGTAAATCTCGCGAACTTTGTTTTCATTCGAAAGATTATCTTTACGAAAACCAATAATCGTTGATTCGCGAAAGTTTACATTCGTGAAAAAATGTTTATGTGAAAATTTCGCGAATTTTTGTATTGACAAAGGTTTTCCTTGTTAAAATTGACACATTTTAAGTAACTAATCAGAAAAAAGTTCTTTGATTTTTCTTCATCAAGCTTGATCACCTTTAAATAGTAGCTACATACGTCAACAAAAGCTTTTTTAACTTTTTAGAAATATCAAAAATCACAAACCTCCGCATATCGATTATGAACAAGTAAAATACGTCGAATTTATCTTAATTCAGAAATGATAATATTAAAACAATAAATGTGTTGATAAATTTTTAACTTATAAAGTAAAAAATGAATTGTTTCGTTCATGAGTTACGAGAAGTTTTTGAAATTTTTTTGAATAGCAAAAAAAAAAAAAAAATGTAAGAATGTAAAAATGCAATGAAAAGCAAATTTTAAAACTTTACCATGAGACTTTTTTATTCCATTTAGCAGGCTTTGCTTGATATCTTCAGCCATCGGATTATCATTATCATAACTTTCTGTGTAGGACACTTTAAGGCCTGCTTTTTCAACATGTCGCTTCACACCATTTGTGATGTCTTTCCAAGTGTCTAAATATTTTATATTTTCAACTCATTTTTTAAAGACATTCTTTTAACTATTTCAACAATATTTTGATTGCTTTTAAACATTAGAAAATACAAAAACTACAGCGGTAATATATTAATGTTTTAGGAATCTTTTGTTATACTATATGTAACATTATATCCGCGTGTGGAACGGTGTCAAACCTTTTGTTATTTTTGCGTTTATCTAATAAATGTTTAAACTACCACCAAAAAAATCTCAATGGTTGTGATGCGCTAAAGTTACATTCATTCATTTTGTGGGGACATTTATGACCTTTTTGTTATATTTCTAAAGCAATTGTAAAAACAAAGCTCCATAGAGCTGACATTTTTAAATATAAAATTCATTCTTTTCGGTTAATGACGCATTAGGAAATTTCATCACGCCGCATTTTGTCTGCGTTCAATTTTGTAAAAATTTTAATTACTTTTATTAGTTAATTACTTGGAGTTATTTTTTACTAATTAAGTGTTCAAACTTAATTAACTTAAAACCGCTTTTAATGATTAATCGTACAATATACTTGCACTTTTAGGATTGATGCCATTTGGAAGAATAATCTTATTTGTTTGATCATTCAAATAGAGATCAAACCAATAGGATCATTGACAGCACAATCAGGTTAGTTTAAGCAGCTTTATAATTAGCTTCAAAACGACTTTCTGTGGAGTATTTTCGACCTCAATCTGGTCGCCGGTTATTTAAACCGTAAACCGTAATGTGTGAAAAGATACAGCGTTTGATTAATAAAAAACATTGAAAATTTTGCACAAACTTTTTATGAGATATTACTTCATTTTAACTTTTATCATTTGTCGGACTCAATTTTATTTAATCTACACTTTTTATTGTTAGAAAAGTCGTTTGAAGAAGAAAAAAATGTATTCGGCCAGTTGCCAATTTACGATTACTTACTCGGGGGATTAACATTAGCATGAAAAAATTTTAATTATTAAGCGGAATTTTCGAAAAAGTAGGAAAATAGTAACAAACAACTTCCTGCCTAATTTGATAGGGAAAAGTTCATTTCTGCGAAACTTTAACGAAAAATGGTTTTACGTAAAAAAAAACAATACTGTAAACCGAAATTAGGGAGGTGGGGAGGGAAATTGAATTTGCAGGAAGTGGCTAGAATATTTTTCACACAGTCAATTATTAATTCTATCATCAAACGGTATGATAGGATTGGCTAAAATGATTTTACACGTCTTTTTGTTTTAAAACGTGAGGAAAAATCAGAAACGTTTTAGCCTCTTGTAAATTTTTTTTTGGCATTGCAAATTTATTTTTTCTTTATATAATTATCTGTCAATTATATATATATATATATATATATATATATATATATATATATATATATATATATATATATATATATATATATATATATATATATATAATAAAAGTATTATAATATAAAATATAATGCAACATATAATAATATATGTAAAAATACCTGTTGTTGGAGAGATAATTGCGATTTCCGTCCATTTATATTCTGACATTAGTTTGACAATTATTTCCCCAGATTGATTGTAAGCACCAATAGTCCTAACAAAATGAGTGTAGATAGAAGACTGTGACAAGTATGAAGCCCCACATCCATAGGAAACAATCGGTAGGTTCCAATGAGATGCCAAATATGCCCCAATTTTACATCCATCACTACAAGCAGGCCCAATTATAGCATTGATTTTATCTTTAGTAACCATATCAATAATAGAATCTAAAGCTCCGCTTTCATTACATTTACTATCCCTTGAGATAAACTTGACCTTATAACCCGGTAGCAGGTTAGGATCTTTATTTATCTTGTTAACAGCAATTGTGATACCTGAAGCAAAACGGGGTGCAACTGGCCAATCACCAGACCATGGCAGAGCCGCTCCTAGCAGTATATCTTCCAGCAAAAAACTTTTTTGAATTTGCGCAAAAATGAAAGTAATAAAAAACAGGAACATTCTGCTATCCAATAAATTTTTAAACTAAACTAAAAAGCAAAGGAATGATTAAGCAAAAATAAAATGCAATACAACACTTCAACATATTTGATTTTAAACAGCAGATTATTGAACAACTACTTCTCAAATATCTTAATTTTCTGAATTAAGCAGCTCATTGATCTTAGATATCAAGAGCCTTTTCAATTTTTTCTTTTTTCTTGCGGTTAGTAATCTAAAAAAGAATCAACACACTTGAGTGAATTTTTTTCATTTGTAATGAAAATACCAAAGTTGGTTTCTTTTTGGTATTGTCATGAGTGACGTTAATATTGAAGTTTCTCGTAAGATTTGCTGCATAAAATATTGAAGAAAAATTTCTTTATTCCAAACTTTAGTTCGAAAATGGAAAAATTATCTTTCATACGGTTGAAAATAATTAAAACATTTTGTTGGCTTTTACAAACAAAACAAAAAAGTTGCTTTTTTTTACCTCAACGGTGGATGATGCCTTTCAGTTTTTTCTTCGATCAAAAAGTACTTTACAAACGAAGGATTTTTTCAAATAAAGAGAAACATAAAAGAAATACAAGAGCTGTCAGTTTTCATGTGCAAACAGATTAGCGACCTTTTATTTTTTTATTTGTTCTTCGACACCGAACCAAACTATGTTTGAAGCTGAACATTGTAAACAAGCCCCTTCATATAAAAATGTAGAAGTTCCTTATCATTAATGCTTTACTGTGAGTTCCATTGTATGCAATTGCATTCCGAAGGCTCTGAATTTTAAGAAGTTTATCGCTGCTAAATATTTACAATCATTGATTTCATATTAGTAAACGTATAAGCTAAGCAATTTTATTTTGGCAGTCGAAAGAAACAAAACTAAGGTTTGCTTTCTTAAAAATGTTATTGCCTTTCTCTCTTCTTTACCCCCTCCTCCCCAGCTTCCCCTAAGCATGGTTTGTTAGTTTGCTTAAGAGATTACGAAGAGAAAAAGAATTATTTAACAAACGATGAGCAACTTAATTACTCATGTTGATTAAAAATAAGAGAGAGAAAAAAAAACAACAAAAAAAAACGAGAAATTCAGCAGCAGCATGACGTTTTCGATTATAAGGTAACGGTCTATTTTTTTAGCTGTTTAAACACACAAAAAAAAGCTTTTTTAATTCTTCGTGATTTTGTTCTGCTGTTTATTGAAAACAATTCTGAGCACATGCATTTGTCTGGAATTTTTTGCAGTTGATGTTTTCCAGGTCATACTTTTTAGATGATATATCCCAGGTGGTATCTTCCAGGTGATATTTGCTTGACTTTTTGAATTGGGATTGAACAACGTTCTTGATTTTATTGGGATGGCATGGTAATCAGAGAGCAACCTGCATAACTCTTTCAAGCTTTCTCAAAGTTGAACTGAATGTTGATACAAAAATAGCGAGATGTATTTTTTTTTGGAAGAAATGTTTTTACCCAAAAATAAAGGTTAGTTCTTGAAGAGTACTAAAAAAATCTGTCTGAACTCCTCGTTTTTTAAAGATTAAAACTCGTTTTTAAAAGATTAAAAATTATCAAGTATTAATCATTATTTTTATAGCAGTCTGTAAATTTTTTATAGAATTATCATGAAATTCAATGTAGATTAAAGTGAATTATTAAAAAGCCTATTAATTCTTTAGAAGCTAATAATGTAGTTGTCTAGAAAAACTTTCTAATACATCATTTCCTTCTATTTCTCTGAATCCTTAATTTTTAAAAAGCCATCCACTAATGGTTCTCTACTGAAGCAAACTTTGTTAAAGATTTATTTCGAGTTACAACAGCATAGAAAATCTTTTTTCTTTTCTGTTTTTTTTTTTTTTTTTTTTTCTTTCCGATTGTTTAAACTCAACTTAAAGTCAAGAGAACAAAACGATTAACAAACATTAACAAAAATCAACTGCGGCATGAAAACTAACTGTTAATCAGTAGTCCAAACACCATACTATTAAAAAGGTACAAAGTAAATTACTTCAAGGAAAAAACGTCTTTATGACATCATTATGCACCAATATTAACGGCTTTTCCCACTTTTTTTTTATAAACTACGTTTTAACAGGACCTACCTCCAAATGATATTCTCTCTCAGAATTATTTATCATTCTTCCTCAAATGTTCGTAAATGAATTATGAATGAAATTGAATTTGATGAATGCGATGACCTCATTCTTTTAGTCGCATGATTATAATAACTTGCGAAACGCTCTTCTATCGTAGAACTTAACTTAGCCGCAGATAAATTAATGTACTTTGAAAAACTTAATTAATTCGTCATGAATTCTTTATGATGGATTTATTCTCGATGTTCAAATCCTATTTAGTTTTTATCTCATTCAGAACATCATTTTTATAAACATCAAGAGAAGTGTGTGTTATGTATAGATCATGAAAAAGAAATGAAAAAAGCTTTTGTCTCAGACATAAAATGTTACGCGTGCTTCCATTTATTAACTTATTAAACGACATTCGTTATTTGTCGTTGACCGTAGAGAATCTAATCTCTATTATCTATAACACTCTCCCTGCCAAGCAATTATCTTAAAATTATTTACACCTTTCAAATCTATTCGTTACAGATGTAGAATTACTATTTTAGCATAAAAACGGTTGAGGCAGAAAAAAAGCCTCAAATAACAGCTATCTATCTTAAGTCTTTGTTGGGCTATAGCTACCGTGATACAAATGTATGGTGCGGATATTAAAGTTTTTGCCGACATAACAAAAGCATGCTTTCTTTAACTAAGAAAGTTCGTTGGAATTTAAGAAACACAACGGAATTTAAACTAATCTAATACACTTTCAAAAAAAAATGGCGTCCTAATACGCTCATTTAATAATCCATGAGACTTTCCGCACTAAACACAAACAAACTTTTTCACAAAAAAAAAGCATTTGAACTAAAACCGTATTAAGAGATTGACGTAAGAAAACAACCGCAATTTTGATAAATGCTGAAAAAAAAAATAACGACATAAGCTTTTGAACTCTTTATAGAAATTATCTTTTTAATCCTAGCCAATCAAGAGAGAATTTTAAGTCATGTAACTCTCCGAGGAGCCGTCTAGTTTATGATAAAATGTCATTTTTATCCGGTTACATTGGATTAGAAGTGAATTTGAAATGTCACGTTACACGCAAGCCCCATATTACAATTGCGTTTTAACGAAAAGTATAGATTTTCGACGACTTGCTAAGCCATAAGAAGTTGTTTTAACTTAAGCAAAGTTGCTATTTATTTTAAAACAGTAAGAAGATGTAATTGAGATTAAAACCGTAGGACGATTTAACAGAAATTATGTAATGCGTTTGTTACAATTTGCGATATCCTTTTTTTGCTTAAAGAATTGAAAACCCTTCATAGTTTCGATTTAGTTAATACTAAATAAGTGAACGAGATTGAAATCAGTGGCACTTCTACAATGCTTTGCCGAAGAAGTCTTTATAAAACAACACTCCCGCATCATCACTACGACTTCAGAGCGTAAACGCATTCAACATATCTTAACCAAACTCTCTTTTTGTACTTCTCTTTGAAAAAAGTAATGCATTCAAGTTTTTTCTTCGTCGTTTGATATTCAAGCGGCTAAAAAATGGTAAGTAAGTTTGAGTGATTAAGGCTCTTCGAAGCATTTAAACTGGCTCAGGAAAGTTCGAGCCAACAAATGTAAAGGTGCAAGCAATTAATTGTTTGAGTTTAAAAAAGGTGGTAGTGGTTGTAAGTAAAAGAGTTTTAGAAAAGAGAGAATTGTATAATATATATATTGTAATATAATATAATTATATATACAGATTTCCGAATGAGAAGAAAAGTCAGCAAAACGTTATGCAGCTGTTAGAAATGTATTCAAATTTAAAGTATTTGGGCGGGTTTAACTTACCACCATAGATTCTGTTCATAGTGGTTAAGGTAATATTTTAATAACAAATTAGGGAATCAAATCAATCAAAATTTATAAAAAGAAAGCGATATTTATGTAATAAACGAATTTCCCATGGCTCAATTGCAATAACCAAACAGGGGGTTTCAGCTCTCCAACATATTTCCACGTCATTCGTCTATAATTTAAATGATTTATGAAAAATGTCCGATTTTTTTTTTAGATTTGCAGTGATTTCCAACAAAGTTATTACTCAAGAGAAATTTAGAAAAGAAATTTTGAATAAAAATTATGTGAAGCACACTGAGAGCACAATTTTCAAAAGCCTCATCTTTATCACCAACGGTACCACTAAAACAGATTTTTTCAACTTTTCTGTCGAAGATCGTCAGCAGCACAGTACTACACTAGAAATCCTTAACTCACTGCGTAGCTTGAGAAGTATTTAAGAGCACTTAGAGAGGCTAAAATATGTAAAACATTTCTTACGCTTTGTAGGTGAGGAAAAAACGTCTCAAAAAAAAGCGCTGAGTCAGCGAAAAATCAAATATTTAAATCAACGTTTCCACGTCCTTGTTTTGTGCTTCAGCACAGAAAAAACTCTCTTGCGAAAGCTGTTATGTTCAACGGATCGTATATCCGTCGAGTTGTAAACAAATATTTTTTTCAAAACATATACATATAGATATATACCTTAAAACATCAATGGAAAATGAGCAGATAAAACTAATCTTCTGGTTTCGCCGCCATTATGTTGGTTTTAAAGTTCATCTACATAAATTATAGCTCACATTATACTTACCGACCAAATCATATCAGATTTTGAAGATTTTAAAGTCTTTTAAATTGACCAGTTAGAAGGTCCAGATCGGTGCGTGTTATTTCGTAATACGCTTGAATCATACACGCGAACCAAAATTTAGTGTACTATAAAAATTTCATACTATTCTGACAAAAAAAGCAATTTTTTTTTTTTTACGCATTTTTTCTGTTTAAAAATTCATACGAAGCTTAACGAACTTCAACGTTTGCTCTTTGCTTTGGTACTATTGAACATTTATTACATTGGTGTGATTTTTTTTCTTTATCTAAAATTCCTTTGTTATTTTTATTTTGTAGCTGTTTGTTTTTCCACGAATAATTGTTCAAACACCCCCGTTGTCTTTAGCTTTATAATTAGCAGTATCTGGTTTCGGGAAAAAAAGCTCACCTTGTTGCCATAGCAAATATTGATTTTTTGTTCTTTTCAGCGTTTGAAACATTAAAATGATAACTTCGTAAAAAATTTAGCTAATTTTGCATTTTTATTATATTTATATATATTCATACACACACACAAATATATTTATGTTCTTCGTTAGATGTTTAAAAAGTAAAATTCGACTTTAAAATGGGAAATCGGTTAACGGAAAGTTGTCTTTTTGTTTTAAAGAGGGATAACGATGAAATTTTTACCAAAAGAATGAGTTTATTCTAGACGAAAAAATATTTAAACTTTAACAGTCTTCTTTTGAGACAAATTGATTTTATCGCCAAGACTTAAAGCCATGCCCTGAAAAAAAAAAAAAATTCAACGAACAAAACACGAAAGCATAAACAAAGCGCAAGACGAAAAAAAAATACAAAGAAAACAAGGGAGGGAAACAGAGAACAACAGACATACAATTTTATTATTCTCTTTATTTTATCGTTAATTAATCTGATTAGGAATTAAAGCGGCATAAATTAAAATTCATTTCAAACAGAAAGTTGCACAACTTGAAACAAAAAAAATTGCGTAACTTAATAACGATTGAGGATTTATAAAGTCAATATCCTACCTGACTTTTTGCTCGTATTCTAATGTGGCCGATAACCAACGCATCAGGCCCTCCACTTAATGGTTTTTCTATACTCAAATTAGCCAGAGCGTCCTCACCAAATATACTTTTGGCATACAAGTTTGCCGCTAGAAAACCACATTCGCCTGATATAGCCTGTTTTGATGATAAATAATATATCTATTTTAGATTTTTTCTTAAAATACTATCATCATTATCATCATTATTATTACAAGAGAAATCCTTGCTTTAGAAATCTTACGTCGCATAACTTTAAATTTATTATCTGCATTTAACTTTTTGTTAAATGCAGATAATAAATTTAAAAAAACTGATTGCAAATTAAATGAAAACTGAAAGTTCGTTGTTTTTTTTTGGAGGAAGGGGATGGGATGTTTATTTGCCAATTTAATGTGAATTGAATAATTAGCCGAACATACCTTCTCAGGCGTGAGACATTTCATATTTGTACATTTAATGATGTGGTCTAGATATTCACGAGTGTCGCTGATATTTGTATTGACAGACACCTAAAAAGAACAATAACACCATATTTACTCACTTATCACTCGTTCGTTAGGGCCATTGAACCTTTAATTACATTCAGTTGTTAAAAAAGAGAGCGAGAGAGAAGTACATAGTTTTTTAGCCACTCATTGCTGAAAAAATTTCACAGTACCAAAAAAGTACCTTGTTTTCCCATTCAAACTCAGCCCACATCTGTCGAAACTCAGTATCAGTACACGAAGCAGGAAGAATATAATCCATAATGTCAATGTGAATGTCATTCAATACAACGCAGTTTCTATCGCCGCTTCCACCGCTGACATCGTAAACAATATTACCAAATATAATGCCATTTTCAGTTGACGCAACTTTAACGCTAGCCTGTGAAAAGCAATTAAATTCAATAAACTGATTGGTCAACAACAACCATAGACAGCAGAAAAAAAGCTGAATTATTTTTACGATCAGAAAACCTTGATGTTGGAAAAGTCATGACCAGCTAAAGTAACAGATGAAGGCTTCTCAACCAATTTCAAATCTCCTAAAAAAAAAAAAGCTTTTTCTAAAATCAATAAAAGAAACGCTTGCAAACAAGTTATGTAAAGAAACACTTGCAAACAAGTTATGTAGAAAAAAAAAAGTTATATATATATATATATATATATATATATATATATATATATATATATATATATATATATATATATATAAAAATGATGCTATGGAGATTAAAGAGGCAGTTAAAATAAACAGTAAAAACATCTTACCTAAAGTAGCAAGTTCAAGAGTAACATTTTGCAATGTGTCTGTAGTTTGATTTACAATCAGGACATCCAAGACAATATCATATTGGTTTACATTAACATAGGCTTCTGCATAGATTGGGTCAGAAAAACCAGTTAGTTGTGCTACCTGAAATAGTCAAAATAAATCAAATCTTGTTCTAATCACTCTTGTATTATTTGGTAAAGCTCAATTAAGTAATAATATTTGTAATTCATAGAAATGTTGACAAAAGTATTTTAAGTGTTTTTGTTTTTAAAGCATTCACATTATGTCTATGAAGTGAGAACACTCCTCTACAAATTTCAATTTAGTTCTTCAAACTCTTAGAAATAAAATCTCTCATTTCTGAATGAATTTACCAAAGAAATAAATCAGATAACTCTAGTTTTAATAAAAATGTTTACACTTTCTAGCTACAGATAATAAGTAAATAATACACCTAAATTGAAATACACAATGTGTAAAGAACGATAATTTTATCAAGTTGCATAAACAACAGTGAATACATTAAATAATCAATTGCATATGTTTATCAAGAAAAACTAAATTAGTAAACAAGTTTAAAATGTTCAAAAATTTAAGTTTCATTAATCCTGTTTTCAGTTTTCATCTCTTCTGTTTATCTTGACTCTTTTACATTTTAAGGAAAAGATTATCCATTACAATTATTCAGTAATAGCCTCAACAGCAATAATGAGCACGATTTACTTTCAAATCCCTTTTTTTCATGGTTGCAATGTCTTAATGGAAGCAGTTTCCATGGTCATTACTTGCTGCTCCGTAATTTGATGGAAAAAAATTTTGCTGTGTAAAAAACGAATTATTAAAGACATATTACAACCTAGTAGTTGTAAGCCTGGATGAGTTTTTCAATAACTTAATTGTTGCTGCTTTTTGTGAAAATTTCATGTCACTTACATGAATGCTATCCATATGCTATCCAATGACTAGATATATTAGCAAAAAGGAATGTTCAAAGACACTGCCTGACTCATCAAGCAATAGATACTACAATTTTTATACAATGTGGAGACATACTATTGCACTATGTTGGTAAGGGTAACAGTTTTCTATTGGTCACCAATACTAATTATATAATCTAGAGTAAATAGCATCCTATTTTTTCTTAATCTTACTTCATGCGATTGCTAATATCACAGTAACAATTTACATATTATAGAAATTAGCCTATTTACATATAAAAGAAACTAGCCAATTTACATATTAAAAACTTGCTTTTAGCACTCCAAAATTATGCAAGAACAGCTGTTCTTATATAACTTTGCCTTACTTAATTACTTTAAAATCATTAAAAAACCCCTCTTAATTGATATTGATTTTTAAGTTTGGGTTAAAATTGGGTTCTAATAGACCTCATTAGACCTCAACAAAGTAAAAAAGGATTAATTATCTATGTACATTGTGTAATAAAGACACTTATTTTAAAAAGTTGTTTCAAAAAAAAATTTTTTTCTGTTTTTTTTTTTTTTTCTCTCCTGTTGCTGTTTCTACTTTTACTTGTTTTTTGTTGGTAAAATTTTTATTGATAAAATGGTCATAAAACCATGAAAACGTAAAGTCACAATAACAAAACTTGTCATTCCATTTAATATCATTTAGTCACATGCTAAAAACTTAAACTTAAAAAATTATGTGCAGGTGAATCTTTCTTTATAACACCAAAAAAAAAAAAAAATGCCACCATTGATGTTAAAAAAAAAAATTTTTTCCAGGAACAACATTTTACCTTGTTTAACTTTGAACTCATATTCTCATCCTCTTTTTTCATTAGAGGACTATTAATAGCTTGAAGTAAACTCACTTCAAATTGATTTTCTGCAACTGACTGGTCAGATTTTGTAAAAAGCTGTAAGAATGCGATTGATTCATCAGGCTGAGCAAACATTATTTTTTTGCTTGAATCACCTTCAAAAAAATTTCAGCAGTTACAATTTCAAAAACAAGAAATGTTGATAATATTAAATAGTTCTAGGAAGATGACTCTTTGAAAAAAATACCTTGATACTGAATGATTTGTTTGCTTCCATCTAACATGTCAGTTACAGCATTTCTGCACTCAACTTTAAACACGTGTTTCATGAAACCATTTTGTTCAGATAAAACTTTTATGCAAATGGCAAGCCGACCCAAATCATCTTCATTTATTGGTTTCTCTGGGATTCCAGATTTTCCGAAATGAATAATACTTGCTATCACAAACATTGCCTCTGCAACAAATTTATTTTGCACCACTACATCACTAGTAGCATCTATAAACTTTAGTGCTAATTTTGTAAGAGTGCTTCCAATAACACTTCCAATAAAGAAATCGCCTTTTATCAAGTAGTTTCTTAGAGGTGGTCGAGTGTCAGCTTCAACTGTTGATAATTTTGTAACAAATGCACTCTGGGTAGCATATGTACCATCTGCTGTAACCATCATTCGTTGAGAAGGATTTGATTTTTTGTCCTCTTCAACTGTTTCTTCTCCTTTTGCTCCTGCCATTTTTCTTAACTCATCATCAACAAGAGGGAGTTCCCCAAGACCATCTTTAATTTCATTCATAACAGTATGAATATCATTTGGTTGCTGGCAATATTCTCCCAAAATCCACAGGGCGTGGCGGTGTATTTTAACATTCTTGATAGTACGAAAATTTTCTAACAATTTCTCTAATATAACTGACTTTAAGGATACAAATTTTAAAACTGCTTCTCGAATAAATAATAACACTTCAAGTGCGGCTTGCTCATTTTCATCACCCAAAAACTCAGTTAACATTGGGACAACTGTTGGAGCAACATCAGGATATTTAATGCAACATGAGTGAAGTGTTCGGACTAAAATTTGGCGATAGTTACCAACTAAATCTCCTTTTTCACCTTCTGTGTGTGTTTTAGTAACCTCTTTTTTAAGAATCATCACAACCTAACAAATAAACAATAGTGTAATTGACAAATAGCTTCAAGGATGGTATTAAGTGCTTATGTAATCATTAGATTAATATTAAAAGTTAATACAAGATTTGACTTTATTCAGATATTTTAAATATTAAATAGTAAAAAATGAAATGAAAATTTTCTAAAAAAATTTTCTTATAAATATAATTTTAAATTGAAACTACCTCAGTAATGTTTCTAAGGGTAATTAACTCTAGAACCAATTCTAATGTTTTCTTTCGAACCTCAAGATCTGGACTTGCTAATACACGCATAATATCCATTACCAACTCCTACATAATTCATTTAAAAAAAAGTCAAAGTGTTGTATGCTGAAAAAAAGAAGGTGCATTTCATTTTTAAAAATACATATTTTAGTTACCTGTAGAACTCTTTCATGAGCTGGATTTTCTTTCAACTTGATCAGCTTGTCAAGCACAATGAGCTTCACATTATTGTCACTTTCTTTTAATATCAACTCAATATAATTGCTTGCTGCTGCCTTATAAAAAAAAACGGATTTTATGTTATTTTTTGTTTTAAAGAGCAGAACTATTTTTATTAAACTTACACAATACTATTTATAAAATTGTAAGCACTTAATCTGATTTTTAAAAGAGAAATTCTACTACAAAGTTAAGAGTATATTTCTGTTCTGTAAAATAAAGCTTTTCTGTTCTGCAATTCAATTTTAGGTTAGCTGTAGAAAATTGAAACCAGATTTTTCTAACAATAAATAGCAAGTAACAATTTAATTATTGTATATCTAAATAAACCTAAAATTACACTTACTTTAACTGCTGTTGGAGCCGATGACAGTGTGACAAGAGTTCCAGCAGCTTCATAACGCACAGCATTAGAAGAAGAATTCAACAAATTGTAAATGCATTTGATGAAACGAGAACGCTCTTGTGGGTTAGCAATACAAACCTTGTATATAAGCTCCACAATAACAAGCTGAAGTATTTCATTAAAGGAGTGAACTTGGTCAATGCAGGTGCTTAGATAGTCCAAGGCTTTTTCCTTAATAAGCAATAACAAAGAGAATTGACCACCAACATAATAATAGAGAAAATAGTGAAATATTAGAATATAAAAAAATTCTTTTGATAAAAAGCTGAGCCTTTGAAAAGACATAAAATTTTAAGTTAGAAGAAAAAAACTCAACATAAACAACTTACTTGATTAACATGAATTAACATCATGAAAGCATTTCGTTTGCAAGATGCATCCTGTTCTTTTTCAAGGAACTCATAAACAAGTTCAGGAGCATCAGGTATTAAAAAATCAAAGTTTCTAAAATAAATATTCTACATTTAAATATTGACATTTCATAACACTTTCTGTGCAGTTTTTGATTATTATTTTTCTATTTTGTTAAAAAGTACACCAATTGTATATACATAAAAAAACTCTCGAAAAAATAAATTTTTTATAAGGAGATTGATGTAATATTCTGCAAAAATGTTCATGAAACATGTTTTAATTAAAAAGATAAAAGTTTTATTCAAATCTACAATAACATTAACTGAGGAATGTTAAATAATGACATGAACATCTCACTTTTTTTAAATAAAGTTACTAAACATTAAACTGTTTTGAATATTACCTGTATATTGTATAAATGGCAAATACAGCATTTCGACGCACATACGAGTGACGGTGTTCAAGACAAGCACGAATAGCAGGCATTAATGGTTCTATCAGTTCTGATTCCTTGAGATTAAAATTATTATTTTTATATGAATAAAAAATTTTAATCATAAATTATAGCAAAAATTATTTATGTAATAAACTAACATATGAATGATAAATGAATATACACGTGCATGGAATTACAGTTATTACTATACATCTAATTGAACCATTAACACTTCTTGTAAAACATTTCACTAAAAAATTGAGCTGTACATAAACTTAAAAAATTATTCTAATTTTTCTTTAAACAACATAAGAATGCATTATTTAGGTCTGAAAACTTGTAGAATGACAAGAGTATTTTACTTTAAAAGGATTATTGAAAATATATGGTTATCAAATTATTCATGCAAACAATGATCTTTTTTTTTTATATTTATAAACTATAACCATAACTACTGTGATGTGACCTAACAAAGTTCTGTAAGGAAGTTCAAATGTAACAAATGATAAAGTTTGTATATTGTAAAATAAATATTCGGAGAAAATACTTTTGTTATTCTAACTCGATATTGTTGTAGAAACATTTCTGTAAAAAAATTGATTGGATTGGTGGAGAATTTAGCCAATCAGAGTATTTGCTCTACAGAGATTTAAATAGTCAATATAAGCTGGTGCCATATTGAAAATTGCATCAAAAATTGAAGTGATGAAAAAATTAAAAAGTGAAGAATTAGGTTTTTTATTGTGAAAATCTTATTGTTAAAAAACTATTTTGATTAATGACACATGAACATGATAAGTTTGGAATTTGTATGTTAAAACAATCAGCTTACATGTAAATTCGAATATTTTAATGAAAAATGCAATGTTACTTTCTTTTTGTTCCTCTTTTTTTTTTTTTACTGTATACAAAAGAATATGCTAGCCTTACAAAAATAATTTAATTTTTTGTTTTAGGCCCAAAAAGATATTACAAGCCATATTCACAACAAGATATGAATGAAGCATTGAATAAAATAAAAAAAGAAGACCAGGACAATTTATGCAGCAACTAAATTTTACAAAATACAAACACAATTCTTGTTCAGCTAACACAAGGTCGAGCTAAGATTCAAATTGGCCTTCCAACAATTTTTGATAAAACTGTATATGTTAAAACTAAAAATTGGGAATTATTGGCTTAATATAACCAATTTTGGAATGCTAGTCACAAAGAAACTTCTTAAGGGTGTATCTATTTTAGCACATAAAATGAATCTTGACCAAAAAGTAATTGGCACTCATTGGGCATGCATTTTTTTCAAGAGACATTCAACACATTTGATTTGGAAGGCTCAGACACTTCCAAAACACAGAACTTTTGTTTCCAAACAAAATATTAAAATGTGACTCTAAAAAATAATAGAATATATCTATAAAAATGATTTATCATCTGTGTTTGAATATCCTAATCGAATTTGGAACCTTGATGAGTTTACTTACGACCTGTGTCCATCTATTAAAAATACAATTAGACAAAAAAACAAGCGATTGTATAACAAAACTGCAAATAGTGATAAAGAAAGTTTCTCAGTAATTTATTTGCACCATCTTTGGTTTTGCATCTATATGAATGGCAAATCCTACCAGAAATTGCAGCTGACTTTCCTAAAGATTGGGTTATGGGTAAATCAGCCAGCGTTAACCAGATGTCCAAACATTTTATGATTAAATATCTGGACCTTTCATTGGATTTTTAAGAAAAGATAGTGACTCATTGCCAATAATTCTTTTTTTAGATGGCCACAAATCACAATTGACCTTAAATTTGGGATAATTTTGTCAAGAAAATGGTATTGTCATTGTTTGTTTGCCACCTAATTGCACCCATTTTGCACAACCATTGGACCAAATTTACTTTTGTGTTGCAAAAGACGTTTGAACCAACATAATCACAGAATGGAGTATGCAAAACCTTGGAATTTTCTATAGGACATTTTAACTAACTTCAATACCAAATGGTTTTAAATGCTGTGGTTTGTGTTCTTTTTTACTAGAAAACTTAGATTTAACAAAACTCCATTAAGTGTACAAGAAAATGAAACTCAAATGAATTCTAAAGAATCTGCTGAAATTCCAGTTATAGCAGAACTATTAAGTCCAATTGATAAGGCCAAAAATCTTTTCAAAACTGATATGCAACTAAAATCTTTTATAGCCCATTGTAATCTTATGCATTGGACAGGTAATCTTTGAATTGTAATTGTAATGAAATATTGTTGACAGACATTGTAATCTTATGCAATAGAACAAGAAGCCTTATTTTAATACTGGCAGAATAAAATGGACAAAAGAGAGGTTGTTAATCCCACAACTCGAGAACAGAACATGGTTCTAGAAATGCCATTGGAGAAAATTCCAGTAAGTATTGAGAACTTTAGAAAACTTTAGCTAAAATCTAAAATTGAAATTAATCAGATGGTTTTAAGACCAGTTAAAGGACCTTTTCAAACGAATTACTGTTTTTCGAGTCTGCATTTGTTAGTCCAGAAGAATTTCAGAGTAAAAAAGTACCAAAACAAGCAACAAAAGTTTGATCAGTCATCACATCTGACAAATATATTGGTAGTTTAGAGGAGAAAAAGAGAGCTAAAAAAACAATAAGACAGAGAACTGAGAGAAAAAAAGCTGAAAAAGAGTCTGAAAAACAGGAAAAATGGCAAATTCGGCTAGAAAATTTGAAAGAAAAACAAGAAAAAGCTGCTAAAAAGTCTCAAATTAAGTAAAATTATACCCAGAATAACAGAAAAAATTTGTTAATTTTATATTATGTGTAGAATTGATAAATTTCTGTCAGAAAAATAATGTCTTTAGTGAATTAGTCATTTTAACATTCAATAAGTATACAATACTAAACATAAGGATTTTCTTTTTTATTTATTAGGATTTTCTTTTATTCCACAAAAAATTATATTACTATGTTTTTGCTATCACCTTGAACTACATTACAGCTTAAATTAAGACTTTTTAGAATGAATTCACCCCTTCAATATGGACAAACTGAAAATTTTTTTATTATTTTACAATACTATCAAAAAATAAGAATTTGAATTCATTACTTATTAGTATAAACTTGCTCTTATAAATTGAGATATTGAGAACTAGGACTTTCCTACACCACACCACAGTATTTAATGTTTGTTGTAATCTTTTGTGACAAAAATGATTAAATTAATTCAATTCTTACCTTCAACTTGCACAAAAATCTTAATGTTGAGCCTCTTATAAACTCATTAGGATGCTCAAGATCTTTTCGGTAAGCATCACAAACCAAGATCATTTCTTGCAGCAGTTTTCCATCGCTGCTTGTTTTTGGAACAATTTCCCAAAAAATAAGAAGCAGTTTTTTTATTGTGTGATCTTGCAAAGGCAGCACAAATCTAATTATAGTCATTAAAACTGATGGCATTTTTTCACCATTAAGAAGTTGATACATAACCTTTTTTAATGCCGCAGTTTTTACAGGTATATCACCACGCTCTAAATATATAAATATATATTTCTAATTTTTATATCATAATAGATATAAAAAAGAGATAGTAATAGATAAATAAATATTGTACTTGTACATCAAAAAGCACATTTTGAAATTTATCAAGAAAATTTACATCATTTAAACTGAAGCATTTTCAACACAACATTATAAGAAGATTTTTTAGGACACTAAAACTCTTACAAAAATCTCACAGAGAAATCCACTTAGGCTAGAAAGATTTTTAAAAATACAAAACATTGCTTTTCAAATTACTGAATATTAAATTTTCTTATTAACATATTTTTAATTGTTACTACGCTAGTATTTCTTTATTAAGTTAAATAAAAAAGAAATGTTACAAAATTTCTTTTTGTTTTTTTATTTATTTTTTTTGAGTTTAAACTTTTATTTAAATTAAATAGCAATATTTAAATAAAGTAGAAGGTGTTAATTCCTATATCTATATATAAAAAAAAAAGCAGTATTTGAAAGTTATCCAGTAATTGTTAAATCTTCAAAAACTTAACTAAACTGAATAAAATCAAGGAATAAAGATATCTAACTTTGTTTACTTTCAATTTAACATTGTAAATATTTTCTTCATTTTAACTGAATGAAACTGAAAAACACTGCATAAAAATTGAGTCACTTTAATAGCTTAAGATTTCATATTTTGATTAAGTTGTGAAACAAAAAAAAAAACAGTACTAAAAAACAAAAAAAAAAACTGTAAATTATGATATGAAAAGAATAAAAGCCTTAATGTTATAAATTTGGAAAGATTGAAAGGAAGCCATAAGTCTTTAAAGAAAAAGCCATACACTAACTATCCCGAAGAAATAATAACCCCATTTATTTACCACCAAAATTTACTTTTTTGCAACTATTGTTCATAAAAACTTATAATCAAAATTCACTTAGTATATTATTTCTGTATTAGTTTACATAGCTTAAAGTGAAGAGAAATTAGTAAAGAGACTTTTATTTCAAACAAAATAATTGGTAATGAGTATCAAATCATAAAATTAAAAAAAACTAAACAAGATCCAAAAAAGAATAACAATGCAATTTATTAATTATTCAACATTTAATGGAAATTTAAGGTATATTTATTTCATGTTTTTAGACAATAAGTTAAACTGCTTGACAAAAAGGGAAAATTTTCAAGGGAAAAATTACTTTTTAAAACTTATTAACAAAATAATTAAGTTGTTGTCTGGACAGTTTCTAAACATTTTTGTTGCATTTTCAATGCAACAAGAGTGACAAGTATCTTATAACCATATTGCTACAATAAAAAAAATTCAATATTATTTAACACCATTCTAAATATAGTATAGCCTTTTCACTTTCGTGGATTTTGAAATTATAACTGCTGCGTTAAGGTTATAGAAGAACAGACAAATTCCTACCATATCTAAATGCTAACGAAATAGAGCAGTCCAATTAGTTCTTTTGAATATAAATGAGCTGGTAATAAATTAAAATCGATTTATCATTAACAAAAATCTTATCATGTCAAGTAAATCATACATATTTGCACTGGTTGTTCCATGAAAATGATTAAAAAGTGCCTATAAATTTTCCTTAAACTTTTGCTTACCGAGATCTTCTTTGAGTTTTGCCTCTGTAACAGTTTCATTCTCAACTGGATAGTTTATAAGTGTATAACAAGGAAGCTCTGCAATAGATGTCATTCCAATGAGTTACAACAAAATTGTAAAAATTAACCAGATTTTTTTGCGACGTTTTGTAGTACACCTTAGCCTTTTTAAATTCGGATGTTGACGTGCTATATCGCCCAACCAATCAATTAATTAAAAACAACTATAATACTTTGAAACCGAACCGGCTAGCCGGTTTATTAATAACGTCGTGCAGAGGACTTAAACCTTTAAAAAAATCATTTCTGATTATAAAAAGTTCAATAACTAACTTTAAGAATTTCATTTAATATACTTTTTTAATATCCTTAACAAGTTCCACCATTTTCGACTCATTTTCCAGCAAGAAACCTGTTAAACTTAACAAATAACCATCTGTATTGTCACCCCATATAATTGTTTTTATCTTAAGACAAACAGTAATAACAGACAGTTGCTGGCAAAAGGACAAGAACACTTCTTTTTCTACCACCTTTTGCTTTGTAACATTAATTTTACTTTTAATTTTATGGCATGTTGCGGTTTAGTACTTTTGTGGTTTAGTAATTTTGTGGTTTTTCACAACGTTTAGAAATTTTCAAATGAAATTGCACATGTTAAAATGATGCAACCATTAAATTTTTATGGCACTTGTTTGTTATTTTTGTAAAATTTTTAAAAACTTAACATCAACTAGATAATTTCTAATCCGTATTTAAATTATAAATTATAAAACTATTTATTTGGTCGCAGATTTGTGCGAAGAATGATGAATCAACTGTAAAACTTCTGCGCGTTATGCATCACCCAAATGAAACTTTCCAAACGCCATCTTCACTAAACAAAAAAAAATTCTGTTGACTGATAAATCAAAGTATGCAGTATACTGAAAGATAATAAACTTGACATCCTGACAGCCAGAGACTTAACTCCCAATTATCAGTTTCAAATTTTTAAACGCAGTGGAGGAAGTCCAAATAAATTAGATGCTTCAGTCTTCAGATTTTAGAATCGATTCACTTGATTCACCGTACCGCACGAACTCACGGTACCTTTAATCAAGTTATGTTCAAGAAAATCATTTAAAAGATGTTTCCTTATGATGAGCATAAGGTTCTACTTAAATGGATCCATCAGCAAGATAATCACCCGAAACAGAGTATAAAATTTGTTCAGAGATCGTTTAGAGTTGCGATTAATAAAGAAGTTTTCAGCTTTTATTCGTGATTATATTAACCGAGTTTTACTTAATGATGCATATTAACTAAATGTCTAATTTCACAAAAATTCCGTAACAAAAAGTCAAGCAAGTTTTTAAAGTTGTTAATGCCGGCAGCCGTTTTACTTTAACTGACAATACTTCATTTTTGTTTTGTTTTGGTTTATCATTGCGTCATTTTAGGCTTGCAAAACAAACCTGAGTTTGGGAAAAAATTTGCTTCACTGCGGAAGCGCGAGTAAAGGTGAGTTTCCACTCATCCTTTTTAGCTACGGGAAGGGGAAAAGGATGGGAAAATTAATCAAGTGAGCATGCGCAGTGATTAATTTTCAAAATTAAATTAGAAACTGCGTTCGCTCACGTGATTAGTTTTCCCATCCCTTTCCCTTTCTCGTAGCTAAAACGGATGAGTGGAAACTCACCTTTAGATATCTAGTTAATATATCGCGAGGTTAAAATTATTTTGTTTTATCTCCAAGTTTAAACGTTGGGAGAAAGTTTTTGATTTTTCTCTTAAAGTAAAAGTTATTGAAAATTTTAGTTTTAATTTTTAAAGAAACAATAACTTATGCTTTACGTAATTTATGTTTGAACAAATTATTTAGAAAATAATTTCTAAAATATAGCGTATTTTAAAAGTAATTATTGCTTACTAAAATTAATAACTCATTTTCTCCCAACTTTTTAAATAGGAGATAGAACAAAATAATTCTAACCTCGCGATATATCATCAGTTTTATTAGAGACTTTTCAATTGATTGATTTCACTGAATTTATTTCCCGACGTTACTTTAAAACAAATTTGTTAAATGTTTATTTATACTTTAATAAATATATATATATATATATATATATATATATATATATATATATATATATATATATATATATATATATATATATATATATATATATATATATTTATATATATATATATATATAATTTATAAATTGTTTAACTTTAATAAATGGAGAAACTTTAAATTGGGCAGATCTTCGAGTCGTTAAATAAGAAATGATATTGTAGACTCGTTTTAAAAGGAATAGAAAAACTTAAGGAGTAAAAATAGTTTGAAGCAAATTATCAGAACTTCTTCTTTCTTCGCTTGATACAATTTTTCTTCAAAAACTTAATCTTTTTGCTGCACCATTTTTTGTGTAGAGAATAATTCTGTAAAAGTGCATTGTATGATTTTATACAAGCTTTCCAAAAATCTTTAAGCCTATTATTGTCCTCGGGTTAAAAATGAACCGCCACAGTGTTTAACCCTCCTCCCCCTCTCCTAAATCCACTAAACGCTATTATTTTAACTTGAAACTGAAGACTTTTTGGCCCCAACAGTAGAAAAAGTAAAACGATGCTTTTATTAACATTTCCAAGTGAGCTGGTCTATTTGCTTAAGAATGCTAGAGAATTTTGTTTATGTCTTAGATCAATCAACAGCAGAACTAAGCTTAACAAATTAGGTAGTGTTCTCGCAGATTTCAGAAGAACATCAGTGTATTTCCAGAGGTTCTAGAGGTGCTGCAGAAAACAAGACCCAGAATTCTGTCTGTACTGAATTCATGAGCATTATAACGTTAAAGAGGGTTTAGAGCTGATTTTCTCAGATGTCCAGCAAGAAAACTCTGATTCAGAAGTGGAAGTGGAAGACGTACACATGATGATTCATCAACCTGTCATATAAATAAATGATAAAGCGAAAAAAGAAAAGTGACCGGAGAAGACGTACACACGATGATTCTTCAACCTGTCATGTAAATAAATGATAAAGTCAAAAGAAGAAAAGTTAAAAACAATAAGTAAGAAAAGTTCGTACAGACTGAAGCTTATTCAACCGGTTATGTAAATAATTGATAATAAGTAACGCAACCGTAAACAACCGAAAACTATAAGAAGCTTGAAAAAGAGGAAGGAAGAAGAAAGAGAAGGAGGAGTAGAGAGAGAGAGAGAGTTGGATGGATAGAATGAGAAAAGAATTTTAAGAGATTTTAAGAAGATTTCAAGAGAAAAGAATTTTAAGAGATTTAAAAGAGGAATTTATGAGAATAGAGTTTTAAGAGATTTTAAAGAGGAATTTATGAGAAAAGAGTTTTAAGAGACTTAAAGAAGATTTTATGAAAAAAGAATTTTAGGAGATTTTAAAGAGAAAATTATGAGAAGAGTTTATGGAAATTTTAAAGAGAACCTTATGAGAAGAGTTGGTATGGAAAAATATTTGAGTAACTTTAAATATGCGTTATTATCTGTTTTGATGTAATGTTATTTGCATGAGTAAATATTAAGAGAATGTATGTTAATGAGAAATAATTGAGAATATTTATCAAGAAAGTTAAAAAACCAATGGTAAGTATTTTTATTTTTGTTGAGAAAATATTATTGTTATTATTGCTTTATGCGTTTTTTGTTAATGTAAAGTCTGATGCTCTAACCGCGCTTCTATACTATTCTGCGTCACGCTACCATTACATCTACATAGAACCAACGGCACCCGAAAGAAAATTAACTATAAAGCCCGTCCATCATAACACAACAGCACACACTTTAAATCACTCTCTAAATCATCACATTTATAAAAAATAAGTTTAACAAAATCCCCGCCGTCACACTAATGAACTCGGAAAACAGTTTCTAAAGAGGAAGATTACCATAGTTGTAACAGGTCGGAAGAACAAGCCTAAGCTCTCATCTACACTGCTTGTGTAATAGAAGAGAGGACCCTGCTCCTCAAAAATAATAAAACAAATACTGTGTGCTGCAGGTATATGAACTATATATGCAAAGGCTGGGCACTTGTATATTGCTCTATATGTGAGAATTTGTTAAATGGGTTATGTTATTTTTCATATTTTTGTGTTGTACATTATCTTGAATTGAAAATTGGGTTGTTTGGATGAATAAAAATGCATCCAAAACTCCTTTTTAGGCTTCTTTTTTTTTCTTTTCTTAGGTTATAAAAATTCAAGCGAAGAAAGAAATCTCAGGTTTTCACACATTCTTTTATTTTGTGGTGAATGACAATTTGCAAGATAAAATTTTGTACTTAATTTCAACGAAGCTGCATTAATTGGGGGTTAATTGAAGACGGGTCATTTTGATACGAAGGACACAGGGTGTGTTCAGAAAGTTTGGACAACAGCAGGATTAAGTACTTTTCCTGTTGTATCGGTGCATGCGACATAAATCAAATGGAATTGTAATTACTGACGAAAGTGTTATAATGAATTTGAATATTTATATTTTATTGATTTATGTTTAGTATTGGCGTTTGGTTTTACCTTTAGCAATTAATGATGATGAATAAAAAAGTAAAAATTCACTTACAAATCTTTTAGGTATAAATACTCTTAAATTTCTCAACAACAAAAAAAATTCGACTTTGTGTATTTTTGGTTCGAAATTTTTAACATTCAAAACATTGCAAAACAAGAATTTGAAAACAAGAATTTGAAAAATTAGATTTAATTCTTTACACATCTGACATTTCCTTCGACTACGGAATTTTGTTCTTCTTAGCAATACGCATAGCAATGGGTTTTTGCTCAGAATAGAAAACTGTTATTTATATTTTTATCTATTAAACGCTTTTAATAGAACGCTTTTAAGTTTTTGGAGTAAAACAAAAAAACTTAGACTAAAAAAGAAATTGAAATTTCATGGAAATCGACAAAAAAATTTGTTTAGTTCATCAGAAGCTCCTGTTAAGTGTCGAAAATAAATTTAGCACTTTATTAAATTAATCCATATCCTCCAGAAAGTTTTAGGAAATTAAAACACCACAGTAAAATACAAAAAAATCAGTTGGCTATTGTATTAATGATGTTGACATTCTTTTAGTGTGATAAATGTACTGTTAAATTTTTCAGATTGCTTTTCTATGAAAAATAATTAAGTTCACTACCATATAATTAGTGCAATGTAAAAATTGAATTTCATATGCCAGAGGCCCAAGAAAGAAATGAAAATTGACTGATGCTACAATTGACAGTTTATAGATTTACAACGGAACTATTGTTTGGCAAAAATGCAAATGATTTTAAAATTATAAAAAAGTCCATACTTTCAAAATTGTTTCAGGGGTTTCTGATTATGTTTCAAATATTAGTATAAGAGAAGAAAAGCATCTTCACTTTTATTTTATTTGATGAACATCGTTCCTGGTACATATACTTTTCAAGATTGATTAAGTATAAACTAAAAGTATTTAAAATTTGCATAGTATCAAAATCAGCCATCATAAAAATGGATTAGTTTTTTGTGGATTTAAAAAAAAAAAAAAAAGAATCTGACGACGACCAAGAAGGAACACTTTATGATCCCAGGTAAATTTGATATAATTTTCTATAATTGAGATCTTCGCTGAAACGTTTTGGTGAACTCCTGAAATTAATATTTAAATGCGCTCTTTTCAAATAACACTATATTTCTACATTATGGCCATCCTATCTTAATGACCGCATGTTCAATTTGCATCTTAGTTTTTCCAAAATGTTTATTGAATTATTACGATTGGAACTAAATAATTCTTAATAGTGCAGAGAATTCTTGATTGGGAAGGTTGAATTAAAATTGCATTTTTTTAAGTTGCCACTGAAAATTTCAGGATAAGACATACTTATTTCAATTTGTAAGTCAATGTTGTTGATCATGTAGTAAAAATTCAAATCTTATGTTTTTGACAATTGAAATGCCCATTTAGATGTTAGCCATTCTAAATGGTCACCGTGGCTACTATGAAAATTATTTTGCATGCTTTGAAATGCTCTTTGAAATGCTTTTCTGTAGTAAAAAAATTTCAAGGGTTTTATACCTGAAGCCAAATCATGTTTTCTAAATTTTGTTAGAATGGAACTCTTACTGGATTTAAAACAGCAAAACGTTGTAGTGTGACATGTTTCATCATAACTTGTTATTGTGTGCTAGTATACATTTGTTACTTTTGAAAAATAAGTTTAATAGAATTGTTTGAATATCTTTTCTGTGCAATGTCTTGAAGGGTTGAACAAAATAATATAAGGTATGCGAGGTTTCACAATTTTTTTATGAAATCATATAACTTTGTATTTCTAAATAAATAAATAAATTTTAAATTCAATTTCTTTCAAATGAATCATATAGAAACTTAAACTTATTCGTTATAATTCCTATTAACTGAAAAACAAAACATATCTATGAACTTTAGCGTTTAGTGATTCGTGTGTAAAGTCATGTGAAGAATCTTACTAAATCACAGCTTATAAAGCACCAAATGTGCATTAATTCTATAAAACGAAGTAAAACCTATACCAAAAAAAATATATTTAACAATAAAAACTCTGAACTAAAAATCAAGATTAAGGCTTCCAAAGAATCAGTTTTTCAGCTATCTGCGCTGCTTTGCGTACAGCAGCACTGTCGTGGTCAAACTTCAATTTCGAAACTTCATCTACATGTGTAGAAAATTCTTTACGACCTAATAATAGGAGAGAAAGATTACTTTTACCATTTCTATGACACTAGAATTATTTTCACACTAACCACACAAGTAAAATAATTGATTTCGATTAAAACACACCATGAACTATAAATTTTGAATCTTACCTTCAGGTGCCTCCGAAAGGTTGGTAATTAATTTAAGAGCATTTAATCTGACCTCAACATCACAATCTAGCAACAACTGAAGAACAAGAGATATGATACCGGATTTTAAAGCCTCTTGCTTCCCACGTGTTGTGATAGTAATCCTAAATTATTTAGTTGATTTACTTTCATATAAAAAATTGAAACTAAAATTGGTAAACCTTGATTATTATTATCATTACTATTATTACTATGATTATTATTATTATTATCATTATCATTATTATTATTATTATTATTATTATTATTATTATTATTAATTATTATTATTATTATTATTATTATTACTATAATAATAATAATAATAATAATAATAATAATAATAATAATAATAATAATAATAATAATAATAATAATAATAATAATAATAATAATAATAATAATAATAATAATAATAATAATAATAATAATAATAATAATAATAATAATAATAATAATAATAATTATTATTATTATTATTTATTATTATTATCATTATTATTATTATTATTATAATTATTATTAATTATTATTATTTATTATTATTATCATTATTATTATTATTATTATCATTATTATTATCATTATTATTATTAATTATTATTTATTATTATTATTATTATTATTATTATTATTATTATTATTATTATTATTATTATTATTATTATTATTATTATTATTATTATTATTACTTACGCACTAAGAGCGGCTAACCCCTGAGCCCGAACAGAAACGACTTGATCCTTGAGTAGATTGATTAAGTGCGGAACGCAACCGGCCTCACATGCTTTGTTTTTCCCATCGGTGGTCAAACTAAATAACGTTTAAAAACCGTTTACTTTTTAGTAGACACTTAATTTTAGCGCTACGAAAAAGAATATCGAAAATAAAATTGTAAGACGTACCACAGTTCCTTTATAACCATGGCCGCATATGTTCTGATTGAAGAACTTTTATTTAGAAGTAATGGAATGCAAACAAGTATCGCGTTAGAATCGAGAGCCTCGGCAAAGTTAACACGAATGCAACGACTGAGTGCAGTCAGAATAATTAACTAGTAAAAATAAAAACACTTTGTCAAGAAGCATTTAAGGGCAGTCTATATCCGAATAAAAATTTAACTGAAGTATTTTGGAATTTTCACAATCGTTTTTCAAGATAAATTTTTATACGTGTATGTAGACACGCAAAAAAAATCTTTATAAACTTTCTGTATGAAAACATGAGAAGATTAAAGTTGGAATCCCTTTCTGTGTTTTCCTCAAAAAAAAAAAGAAAAAACGTATTAAGTCATTACTATTTGTAAACAAAGATTTTTTTTTCTGTAGATTGTTACTTATGAAAAAAAATTTTCAGTTATAGCAAGTTTTTTCGGAGAAAAATCAGTTGTTTTTTTTGTTTTTTTTTGTTTTTTTTTGAAGAAAATTATAAATACTGATATATTCAACAAAATTATTGTAAAACAAGTTTTCGTATGACGTTAAAATATTATTTATGATATCGTTTAGAAAATTTAGTGTTAAAGTCTTCATCGCGTAAGTCAATTTGTAAAGTTATAGAAAAAGTTCAAGGAAAAAGAACCTAATGTTATTTGTTAGAAATGTGAGGGAGCAAATTCTTATTGGAAGTCTAAACAAGATGCCAATCGTAACAATCTAATCACTCAAATCAACCATTAATCTCTTACACACCAACAAGCGAAAATGAAAAGATTCCAATGCCCTAAATAAAGAAATCCAATAAAAAATTCAAAACAAAGGCAAAAAAAGGGAGGGATGGGTTTACAAAGGAAGAGCTTAAGAGTCAGATTATGAGGAGGTTATGAAAGAGTTAGTGGGGAAGAAAAGTTAGCGTTGTTGGGGACATACGGGTGGGCCTTAAGCAGCAGGTGATTTATGGTTGAATACATGAAATAAAAGACCATAAAAGAAAAGAAGACCGAGTAAGAAATAGTAAGAAACAGTTATCAAAGTTGAGAAATTTTTATTGATGATAAAGGTATTTAAAGGAAAAAGATTTTTATAATCAGAATTTAAAATTATAAATATTGCGCGCCAACAAAAGCATGCTTGTAATAAAATTAAGTCAGAATACTAGCATTACGCAGAGTCAGGAGGTATCCTCACACCATTTCATACCCAAATTCTTCTAACCTACGAACCACTAGCATCCTATCCCATAACCTTAAAATATAACTAGCTCTAATGTAAATAGACATAAAAATGCCTGCCTCACAGAAAGTTGAATATGCACCACAGCAACCAATTAAAGATAGAGAATATCCCAAAAACCAACATTTAAAATGCAGAGAAATAAAAATATTTGTTAAATGAATGCTGTGTTTTAAACACAGTGAGAGAGCCATTTGATTGAGGAGAAGCCATTTTAAGGAAAGAGATTCTTTAATATCTTTTTCAATATCTCAATGTTATTTCAAAAGTAACAGAAATATTTGATTAAATATTTGATATTTGGATTAAGTATTTGATATTATTATTTTTTTTTTCTTCTTTAAATACTCAAGTTCTTCTAAAATACGATGCTTTGCTAAACGATTAAATACAACAGCAGTACCCTTACAAATATCTGGCCATTAAAATATGTATCGCAGGGGTTTAGAAAATATACATGAGTGAAGAAAATAGAAATCTGAAATATTAATCTATTTGAAATCCATAAAGTCCTGAAACTGGGTAAAAAATTTCTATAGAAATATAGAAAAAAACACTTTAAAAGAAAAGTATGATTATTGCGTAAAAAAATTTTTAAGATAAAGATGATATTCAGGTATGTATATAAACTTAAACAACAAATATGATAAAATTTACCTAAGTGAAACGATGACAAAAAATCTGAAGCTATTAAACCAATATAAGCCAAAAACCAGACCTTTATCTCGTCTGTATCTGTTTCTAGCTTGGTAATTAGCGATGGCATAAGGCCACATTCAACCACAGAATCAGCACCTAGAAATGGTTTTTTAGATTATCTAAATATAATTTAACTTTCCATTAGCAAATGATTTTTGTTATATGTTAATAGTAAGTTAAAAAAAAAAAGGACACCTGGTTCTCCGAATGCCATCCTTTCAATTGTGCGATATACATTCAAACGGGTATCTAAACACTCATCTTCAAACTAAACAATTGCAATAAAAGCTATTGATTAGGGTGTAAATCTGACTGCTATTGATTAGGGTGTAAATCTGACTGCTATTGATCAGGATGTGAATCTGACTGCTATGATCAGGGTGTAAATTTGACTGTTTTGATTACAGTGTAAATTTGACTGGTAAAAGGTATTTATATAAGTCAATGGCAACAAATCATTATTTCTTATCTAGCAGAAATTACTGATTCTTCATAACAACTTCCTAATCTGATCAAAAGAAAAGCCAGCAAAAATACTATGTCAACTACATGAACAAAAATTATTAAAACAAATAGAAAACTGCACAAGATTAAGTTAAACATAGTATTTGAAGAACCACTCAAAAAACAAAAAAAAAAAAAGCTGCTGTTTTATATTCATCAGACTGCTACAGTTGTTACAGTTGAAGGAAATCTCACACATTCTCATTATCTTACAACACTTTAAAGAACTAAAAAAATGTAAAAACATGCACACTGCTCTTGATTCTGCTATTAATGAAATCTGACAAATTCTCTTGAAGTCATAATCTATTAATCACTTGATATTACAACATGACATTTGATGAAGAACATTAGCGTTTAAAAGATATATTACCAGAAATGACAATGGCTTAACAGCATTTTCATCAATAATAACTTGTCGACCAATAGCATGCCCTAAAAAGAACAAAAGAAATTATATCATTAAAAAATCCAAAACTTATGTAGATGAGTTATTCACAAAAATAGCATGCCCTAGAAAGAATGAAAGAAATTTAAATCATTAAGAAATCCAAAACTTATGTTGTTGAATTATTTACAAATTTGTTCTAAAATACTCACCAGACATAATTAAAAAAGCTTCACATGTCTTCATCCTTACAATGATGTCTGGGTCACGTAAAAGATTCAATAAACTTGGAATAACCGCTAAACGAAAAATAAAAAGTAAAGATTACATATTACATTTTAAATAACAAATTTGAATAATTCAACTAATACAAGATAATCTGAGTAATGAAAAAAAAAAGAAAAATGAAAACAAAAACAAAAAAAAAAAAAAGAAAAAATATACAGCAAGTAATGACTTGTTGAATATTTTCAGGATTATGAAGTAAATCACACAATGCCATCAACGCACGTTGCTTTGTCATTAAATCATTGTCACATAGCTGTTCATTCTAATGGTTGAAGTATATAATACCTATATGTTTAAACTTAAAAAATAAGATTTGTAAGCCAAAAACTGATGCAATTCACTATAACTTGCTCCTTATCTATTGAAAAAAAATGGAAATTTTTGAGAGAAAACAGACCAGTCAAAATGTTATAGTAACAAAACCTTTGAACTTACAAGCTTTGGAATACATCTTTCTTGGAATGCAAGCTCTGCTTTAGTAGGATCAATATTAGGAGGTAAGTAAGCAGAAATGAGAGTGTGTGCCATATTGATCTTTGTAATCTAAATATATATCGGGGAAAGAGAAAAATAACAAGAAGTCAAAGAAAGTAAAATCTGCACTTAGAAATATTTGGAAAGTAAACCAATGAGAGAATATAAAAGGCTTTAAATAAGTATTAAAAAAGAGAGAAGATTCTAAGTGAGATGATTCATATATATGTATACAAAACCATCCTAAAACCAGTGGATTAAATACTTATAAAGGTAGCATTGTGGTTGATTACAAAACATCATACTAGACCCAAAGAAATAAAGAACTACATTCTTTACAGTTTATTCTATTCTAACTTGTTTTGCACATTTTTATGCAAAAAAATAGTTAATTACATACAAAACTTATTCAAAGTAAGACTTTTCTACAAACTAAATAATAGTGATATATTTTGCAAAACACAACAACGAAAAAGAAAAAAGAAAAATAAAAGATTGATAAATTTATGCTGATGTTCATCAAAACATTTCCAATAATTTAAAAAAAATTAAATTCCATTGAAAAAAAAAAGAGTAGAATAGAAGTAATTGTAATACTTAATTGAATAATACAAAACAAAAAAAATATTTATGTGCAAAGCAAAATATAAAATAAGTTAGATAAACAATTTTACAACAATTTCACTCGAACTAGAGAAAAATTTGCAGAAGAAAGATAAAATGCTTTTGAAATTTTCATTAGTAAATTAAAAAAAAGAAAAAAAAGCTATAAAAAAAAAAAAAAAAAAAAAAAAAAAAAGAAATCTACACCAAATTCTTTGAGCCAATAAAATTTAGCTACTTTAGAAGAGACTTTCACTTGCTATCTGCTTTTAAAATCAAAAATTAAATTTAATATTGTGGGTTTACAAATTCATCCATTTTAGATCAACCAGTTGTAGGAGCTCTACAAAAAAAAAAAACAAGATCAAAAAAATAAAACTTCATCTATTATAAATAAATTACCAAAATATAAATAACTTTTAACATATTAAATATCTAATTAGATTATCAGGCTGCTGTAAGTATAACACCAGTAAATATCCAAATGAATCAAAAGGTGACTTATAACTTGATTTTGAAAATTCAAAGTTTTCTGAATAATTTTTTAACCTTAAAGAAAATTTTCTATCATTACTTTAAATCTTTTTATTCATTTATCTCCATTTACAAATATTTATACAAATATGGAGAAAACTAAGTTAAATACCAATTTTTTTTTAGAAATTTAAAAGTAAATCTGAAGGTTTTGTGACATACAATACATAACATCACACATAGCATATAACACATCACAAATGACACATCAATACTTTGAAAAAGCATAAGCAGGTTAGCTGACTATCAATTCACTATGCACAATGCTGATGATTACTCAGTGAGGGTGTTAAGAAATGTGAGCATACTTTCTGTCATGTATGTTTTTATTTACTTTGTCAGTTCTGCTTCAACTGGAACAGTTAGTTTAAGATGATTGAATTTAGAATGATTATAAGAAAAAGACCATGACATATATTTTATTCATTATAAAAAAAATTGAATGTAATAAATGTTTACAAGTTTAATAAAAATTGAATGCAATTTGCATAATACAGCATTATCTGTGATTCTTAAAAACTGTTGAACAAATTCCTGATGTTCAGACAATGTTGTTTAACCTTAATTTTAAAAAAATTGTACACCATTTTAAAAAATCTCAAAAGTGCCCTTTGGTATAATCAAAAGTCAGATCAAGACAAATAGACTAAAATCAAACCTTGTTCGGTACTTGGTATGGATAATCAAAAAAACAAATCCAAATATTAAACACAGTATGCCAACCACAATGTACACAGTACCCAGAAAATGATTCTTTCCTCCTGCCCATGAAGATTGACTCAAGATAAAGCGCTTTTTCCCTCCAAAACTAGAAACGGGATAATCTAAAAAAGGAATTCAAATATTAATTAATATTATCTAAGAAAGTACCTTAATATAAATATATGTAAATTTTTTAAAGCATGCTTACTATAACGGATGGTGAGTTCATAGTCTCCGTAAGGAAGGCCATCTTGAAAATAATTATTTTTTTTGTCCTCACGATCTAATAAACGATACAACTTGCGGAAAGTGGGAAATGCTGCAACACGCATCCAAACAATAAAATCCTGATTTTTAAAGCCATTGTTCTCTTCATCCTCTGGATCCAATTCGCTAGCTTTTTTGAACCAGTAACTTGGTTTCTTGTACTTATCCAGCTCCTTGACTCCTTGGGGTGGATTCTTAAACTTGACAGTTCTGTCACTTTTCCATGCAATATTTTTGTAAGTTAAAGGAACTTTTGAATTTTTGCTCATAAATAAAAGTTCAAACTGATCTATAGATAAAGAAGTATAAAGAAGATATTAACAAAAAGTCTCAGTGTAACATAAACTTGTTATTAATTTGATTATTTTGTTAAAAAAACAAGTTAATACCATTAAACATGCTATTTGCAATGGCACCACAAGGAGCATAAGCTGTACCATTAACTGAATCAAATGGAAGACAGTTTGAACTAACAGTTGAGGATAGTACCCCATGCAACTGACTATCATCTCGTGAACGAACATAACGTCTATGGTTCTAAAATAAGATAAACCAAAAAGGTTATTATATCATATTATATCATAAGCTCATTAATTCCATCCAAAAATTTTTATTTTAAATTATTTTACTATTAAAAAGAGTATTTAAAAAAAAAAAATCAACCAATTAACTGTTCACTAATTCTACCTGATGTTAAACTTAACAATATCCACTCAAGAAAAGAGCTAATATGCAATAATTACAATTGCATAACATTTTATCTGAAAAAATTATAGAGCTGCAATTATTGGCTTCACATCTTACACCTTCACACCTCACACTTCACACCTCACACTTCACATCAGACAACAATTACAGTTAATTCAAATAATATGGCACTTTTATCAAAAAAAAAAAAAAAAAAAAAAAGAAAGAAAGAAACTGCAAAATCACAGCACCAAAATACCACTTAGTAAGATGTAACACTTTAACAATTTAAGTAGCAACTATTTTCTCAAATAAATAAAGTTTAATTTTAATTAATTTTAAAGAAAAAAAATTTGTCACTTAATTTTATAGAATATTAGAAACAATTTTTAATGTCACAATCAAAGACAATATATTCAGCTTATTTACATGATTTGCAAAAAAAAAAAAAGACTTACTTGATAAAAATTTGAAAGTCCATAGTAAAAGAAAACATCACCATTCCAAGTTTTATCTAATGTAAACGTTATCTTGCATGAACAATTTGAGCTGGTGCCACTTTTAAATTTACTTTCAAGGTCATTCTCACAAATCATACAATCCTTATAGCTAGAATACTCAAATTCTTTCTCCTCAATCTATCAAAAAAGTAATGCATTAGGAACAAATAATAAGATTAACAAAATCTTCTTTGAGACTCAAATATGAAAATTAAAATTAAAAATTTTATAAAAAAAACATGCATGTTTTAAAATAATGACCAGATGTGAGGGGGAAAAGCATTCATGATATAATTTAATTTGGTGATGACAATAAAAGTAATTTTAAATTTCCTCAAACTGCTTAAACACCAAAAAATTTTAATTTTTCTAAGTAAAATTATGGTTTAAAGTAAGAAAAAATTTATGTTTTAATAATTTACCAGACGTAAATTTGTTTTGAAAAGATAAAGTTAGTAAAAGTAATTTAATTGTTAATTAGAATAAATAGCTTTTTACACTATCAATGGAAATTTTTTTTTTAATCATTTGACAAGAGTGCACCTTCAATAAAAAAAAATTAAGACAAAAGGCTCAATTTAAAATACATTTATATGAGGTTGACATAGAAATAATTCATTTTAGTAAATTAAGGAAAAGTAAATTAAGAAAGCCAAATCTCTTGTTTTTGATTGGCTTTTTATTGTTATCATATAAAAATTGCAAACAAAACATTTCATGTAAAATAGATGCTAAACAGATTTACCCATTAAAAAATTTCCAAAAAAATCATCTACATCTATACATATATAACCTTCAATTTTAAACTGTTAACAAAAAATAAGTATTAGGATATATTGAACTGGTAGAAACGCTTACATTATTTGCGGTAACATACAATGCAATTCCTATAGGAAGACAAATTGCCCCAAAGAAAAAGAATACAGGAAGAACAGTTGATGCAGTTATAATAGGCTGCCAAGCAGGCAACTTTTGTTGCTTGAATTTGGAATCTAAGGATAATAAAAGTAAAACTAATTTAATCCAGATATCTAATTACATTTATTATATTACAATTAAAAAGCTTTATAAAAAAAAATAGAACATGGAATATTTAACATAAATATAAAACCAGTGGGTTAAATACTTATAAATCAAGTACAAACTCTATATTTATATACATATATATATATATATATATATATATATATATATATATATATATATATATATAAATGTATATACAACTGAATATACATACATACATACATACATACATACATACATACATACATACATACATACATACATACATACATACATACATACATACATATATACATACATCCATACATACATACATATGTACATATATATATATATATATATATATATATATATATATATATATATATATATATATATATATATATATATATATATATATATATATATATATCGAAAATAAATTATCAATATCAATATCAATCAATCAATATCAATATAATTTGTGTTAAGGATGTTACAAAAAACGCAGGTCATTGCAAACAGTAATTCACTAACAAAGCGCAATGACCTAAATAAGATAAAGAAAAGACATGAGAAAAACATGAGAAATAAACTACTCACAAAGTAAAAGTAGAAGTTTACAAAAATTTATAAGTAACACTTATAAAACAGACTTTTAAAAGAGTTAAAATATAGGTCAAATAGTTGCTATAATGTATTCACATTCACATACACATACACATACACATACATATACATATATATATATATATATATATATATATATATATATATATATATATATATATATATATATATATATATATATATATATATATCACAATAATAGATTTACCGCTCGGCTTTCTGCTCTGCTCCTTTATTTCTCCTGAGTTTCCTTTTCTCTTAAAAGGCCAAGGCATTGCACTTAAAATAAAAGAAACTACTCCTCGATCTTAATACAGAGTAATTGGAAAATAGCTACAATTTTTAAACTTTACATTAAATGAAAGTTACGGCTAAATAGTTCTCAAGAAAAATCGCCAGATGAAATTCTACTCAATGTTTTCCTCTGGTTGCCAATTGTAGTTCATCAAAGTTGGCCTGAAAAACTACGTAAACGGAAAAATTTTTATTGTGCGTAAACTTCACTTTAGCATTTAGTTTTAAAAAATGGAATAATACAAAAGATAAATTTCATAGTGGGCTAAAACAGAGATCTCAATATTTTTAATTAACAATTTAAATTAGATAATTAGTTTAAAATGTATAACAACTAAGCATTTGCATTTCAGAATTATGCTATCCCGATATCGATTTACCAAGCTATAATGATTTCGTTTAAAGAGAGAGATTACGAAACCTACAAAAGCTTCTTAAAACAATAAAAGATGACACTAAACAAAAAACAAAGATACTTTAGAGAAGTTTTTCTCCTGTTTTAAAAAGGAGACGATGCTACGCATTACCAATGCTTTAAATGTCTTTAAAACAAAACTAAACGATTATTTTGCTCTTGTTCAAAATAAAACCAAAATGATACTTCACTATTAATTTTGATGAGGTGATAGGGACTTACAATTATGGATTGGAGTTGTTTAGCGATACTAAAAATGCTTTTAATGTTAAAGGTAAAAAATTATGAAATGAACCTCATTCGAATTTTTTATTTTTTATTTATTGCATAAAAAAATCAAGAAGACGAAAGAGAAGCATTTTTCGTTTCGAAAATTTTTATTTCGAAAACTCTTTTCGTTTCGAAAACTTTCGTTTCGATTACTTTTATTTTAGCATTGATTGACGCTCATTCCACGAAATAAAGATGTCAAACAAATGATTTAATAAATACTTCTAAATGCTAAATATCTGTTAAAATAAAATCTTAGTTGCTCGCCCGAGATAGTTAAACAAGTTTCATTTCATCTATTAAAGATTCAATTCAGGTGCGTTGCCACCTGAATGAGTTGCATTAATGGTAAAATTTAATCCCATTCCGAAACAGATATATCACAAACTTCGTCCCATTTGCTTACAATCATGCACAAAACATTACAAGCGTATCTGTTGAGCTGTTAAACAAAACGTTAGAAGCGTAAAAGTTCCTCTGTTAACAAGCTTTTATCTTTTTTTCAGAATAGATTTTTCATGCAGAGTAAAACAAATACAGTACTCGAGTGATTTAAGGGAAGTCTTGGGTTTTAATGAATGTCCGGTTACACCATCAAACGTTTCATTTCAGCAAATTTATTTGGCTTCGATTAGGGTTAAGGCAAGTTTATAAAAAAAACATCGAAGTAACTTGAAAACATTTATTTAATGTCATAATCTCAATAAGATCAATACCGCGAGGTGAAAACTCGTCACCCGCGTTTAAGTGAAATAACACACACACAAAAAAAATAAACTTTTTCAACCTGGTTTTAAATCACCCAACTTCATTTTATTTTTATTACATAGAGTTTTAATTATTAAAAAAAAAAACCAATAAATTAAACTTTAATGTAAAATCGTGAAAAAAATCCATTCAGCTTCGCGCAATCTATAAATTTATTTTTCATTTTCTAAATAATGAAATTTTTGATCTCAGAACAAACCTCCCACGAAAAAATGTTAGAGTACGCCACCAGAAAAAGATATTAAAAAAGAAAGAAGATGCAGATCTACTCGCTAAGGTTTCCTTTTCAGAGCTTTTTCCCTGGCTAACTTCTCACCGGTAAATTGAACAGAAGGTACTACTGGTAAAATCTGAACAAAAGCAACTGGTATGTTAGAAAAAACTAATTAATATTTAGAAGTTAATAAATATTTAGAAAAACAATCACATATATATATATATATATATATATATATATATATATATATATATATATGTATGTATGTATGTATGTATGTATGTATGTATGTATGTATGTATGTATGTATGTATGTATGTATGTATGTATGTATGTATGTATGTATGTATGTATGTATGTATGTATGTATGTATGTATGTATGTATGTATGTATGTATGTATGTATGTATGTATGTATGTATGTATGTATGTATGTATGTATGTATGTATGTATGTATGTATGTATGTATGTATGTATGTATGTATGTATGTATGCATGCATGTATGTATGTATGTATGTATGTATGTATGTATGTATGTATGTATATATGTATGTATATATATATAATATATATATATATATATATATATATATATATATATATATATATATATATATATATATATATATATATAATCACATTTTATTCATATGAATTTCAAGAATTTCAAGAATGACAGCCCTGTTGCTTCTTGAAATACTTATTTGAAATGCTCCAAGTTGACAACCCATTGTCACTGAGCAGATCATCACTAGCACTCAGAACCATTATAAAAAAGGGAAAAGATGGATTGTATTGAGATTGTTTTCAAGAAAAAGCAATTTCGTTTTAAGATCAACTAACCTTTTTTCTGATAAAATAAATGTCAACACTTACATTAGCATATAAAGAAGAGTTTAAAAAGATTAAATAGAAATTTTATTCCTTTAATAAAAAGCTTTAAATTTTTTTATTAAAAATAAACTTCATGCAAAGATCATGAAGAGCATTCAAGTTTTATTATTTTATCGTTAAGTTCGCAGTATTAAAAAACTGGAAACCGAGAATTAATTGACGGTTTTTGAAAATTCGAAATCAAACACTGAAAGTTATGAAAACCTTAGGACATGATAAACTCTAAACTAAAGGGTATATTCAAACTCAACTGGTCTAAGGATACCTTCAAATCCAGCACTTTATTGTACCAGTTTGTTGTAAACACAATAAGACCAGCGTTAGAGCTCTCTTTGAGGACACCTTTTAGATAGGAGATTACAAGTATCTCTGCGAGCTGCTGGAATCTTTTGTATCATCCAGCTGATTCCAAAACTGTAAAGAAAGACACTTTAAGCAGTTTGGAGGCCATATGCATTGTGATTTTCTATGGCCTCTTCTTTCTGAAACTTCAATTGCTTCTCAGGCTTCTATTAATGTTCTTAGGGCCTTCAGTTTTATATTCAGCAGCAAATAGAAAAGTAATAAAGTTTGTTATCATAAATAAGTCCCTTAACCAGAGCTTCATTTTCCACATATTGTGTTTATCACTCAGCTGGTAGTTTTGTCTCTTGCTTTCAGGAAACTGGAAACTGTCAGGATGCTCATCAAGTCGCTGTCGTAAGATGTCCCAGTCATATGTCGTTTTTTCAGTAACCGAAGACGTGTTAGATCCATTGTATTTGTCTAGCAAGGAAATGTACACGTGTACCAGTACTACCATTCTAACCTACATTTACATGATTCCCCACCGTTCATGCCCACCGTTCATGCCCACCGTTCATTAATGTCTTTGTATTTGTTATCAATCATATTAGATATTGGAAGAAGACAAATATGTAATAGTTAAAATAAATGAATTTCCTAATGCCATTTATAAAATGTAAACATTAAATAGTTTATGCTATAACAAAATTTAAATTGCGATATTTGATTCCATGCGCAGAACACCAATTGTTTGTGTTCTTTAGTAATGTACAATTGTAATATATACGTTGCGATATCAAAAAAATGATTCTTATACTTTCCGATTATTATTGTTTATCCTGTGCAATAAAAAACATTTGAAGCAAAATCTAAGGAGAATGGAGAATGAGTAAAAGTCGCAACAAAATTTTGAAAATTTATAAGAAGAAATAGTAAGCTGTTAGATCAGTAAGCGATGGGAAGTTTGTAAAAAAAAAAACAGTAGGAGTTGGATGTCTATAAAAAGAAGAAATTTAAAGTTCACAGAAAGTTAAAGTTCATTTAAAGTTCATTAAAAAAACTCGAAAAAGGTTTCCAAATTGTTTTTAACCGCTTCTTTACTTTCCGCTTGCCGAATATAAAAGGGAAACTCGTAATATAATTTCAATCTGATATAGATAAAAAACTTCTGCGCAAAGGTTAACTTGGGAAGTATTTTTATGTGGTCGTTGTTCTTTGTGTTTTTAGTCGTAATTGATGCTGTAATTCAAATTAAGTTAAGACTTAGTGTTCCTCCATGTGTCGGTACCGGCAAAATCATACTTCTCCATTTATGGTTAGCCCACACGTTGTCCCAGTATTAAGCTAGTTATAAAATATGTTGTTGATTCCAGACAAATGAACAAATTAGGAACTGGTTTAAATCGTAGAAGCGAAGAATTAGAGGATGTCATTTGGGAATTTTCATGGGCAGAAATGAATTATTCGTATTGCTCAATTTAGAAATGAAACGATTTTAGAAAGACAAACAGTTTTAGCGGCTAAAGTTTAAACTTCGCCTGTGAACAATAATTTTTAATTATCAAAAATTACATGTAGTACAAAGGGGGGGGGGGGGGGGTTTAGAAATGCTAAGGTGAGACGTGACACAAAAAAGTTTGAGACTGGTTTAGAAATTGTCTGACGAGCAGAAAGCAGCTTTACAAAACAGAAGAAACCATACAAGAACCTGCAAATATTAGCGTAACCAAATATTTTATTACACTCCCAGTGGGAGTACAGCTGGATTGTTTGTTGAATTTTCTCAATAAAATTGAGGTAAATTGCACATTTTTTAATTACTTGGCTTTTTACCATCAAATAAAATAAGAAAAAAATGTTCTATCAAACAAAATTAAAAAAAAAAAATTTGAAAAGTTTCAAAGTTTGAGTATCTTTTTTTTCATTTTTAAACTAGTATTTAAGGGGAAAAAAAAAAACAAACAAAAAGACCATAAATTGAAGGTAAAGAGTTTAAAATGAGCTATTTTGTGAAAAAGTAATACTTGAACGACCCTTAACCCAATCAATATGACGCTTATACCAATAGATGCTTTACTATGACGTACTGACAATTTATACATGTCAAGATATATCAGAAAACGAAAAACTGCTAAGAAATTTTATATTGCGAACATTTAACTGTCAAACCAGGAACATAACCCCATTTTTCTTTACCAATAATTTCTCTATACTGGTATGTTAGATCTGACAGAGGCAACTATACTTTCCTCGCTAGGACTCCAAATGTTAGATTTGCCTTTTAACCAACTCTAATTCAAAATCCTTTAAAAGTCACTCCCAATCTCTGCTCGACATCAACAACTTAAAAAATTCCTTCAAACGTTTGCTAATAAAAATACATCCTAGAAATAAATATTCATCCTAGAAATAAATACTCATCCTAGAAATAAATATACATCATAGAAATAAATATTCATCCTAGCAATACTTTGTTGTGAATTCAACCGTCGAATTTGAGTTTTGTGATTTTTTTTAATTTTTTGTCTTTTTAGATGTAAAGATCAGAAATATTTCTTAAAAATAAATAATTAAAAATCATATTAAATTAAATCATATTTAATAATTTAACATCTAAACCGTTTCATTTTAAACAAATTTTCAATATGAAATAAAAAAAAAAAATTAGTAATTACAACATTTTTGTTAACCTCGAAAAACGAGTGCAAGTTAAGAGAATAAAAAAAAAAATGGCATCCACTTTTCCACAACAATATCAAAAAATCTGTTAGACTTCGCTGCATCAAAACCGTGCAACAATTTCTTCACAAGTGTATATGTGTATAAAACATAAATACTTAGCAGTTTACCATCGCACTTTTTTCCTTATGAAGGTTTAAAATATTCAAATGATTTAAGATTATTTGATGAAGCAAATTAAGAATGCTCAATTTTGATGAAGTTCAAATACGATAAACAATTTGTTTTAATTATTTTTTAAAACTCAGCAGATTTACTCTTTTAAACGAAAAGTTAAAATTTATTTTTGATGTAAAAATGAATCATGCGTGATCACTGCGTAAATGCGTGATGTGAAACACTATCAATAAATTTTTTCAATTTATATGATGACAGTGGTCCTTAGTGGGCAAGCAATTTAACATTTTATTATTTAGCGCTCTTTTTTTTAACTGGCATTTCAGCCAAAGATATGTTATTACTAGTGATGGGCCGGAGATAGCTTTTTCAATTTAACATCCGGCATTACAATTAATGGAAAGTCATATCCGATATATCACTATCAGTTTACATGGATTTATATAAAAAAACTCAACTTTAAAACATGTCAGAAACAAGTTAACAAAAAACCACGCGTTTAATGAAAAAATTGAATGGCAAGTGGCAAAGGCCATGATTAATTTTAAATTGAGACTTATTTCAATTCTAGCGATCGATGATCCTACTGGATCTTAGCTGTCGTTATCTTACCTATTTTTAAATTGCTCTTGATAGCAATAATTTAGTTTAATAGTGTAGCATAAAAATAGAAAGGGGTTTTTCTTCTTTTTGAGAATTTTTATGCTATATCATTATAGAGCCAACAGAAGTTCATCAGTTGGCTCTATATTTCTAGGTAATATTTTTTATTCATAGCTTTAACAGACATTTAAGAAAGTTATTCTTTAAGATGACTATCTTTATGATAAATATATTTAATCATATTAAATATATTTATTTATGATAACTATGTTTAAGGTGACTATCTTTATGATAAATTTCATTGGTTTAGGGTTTGGTATAAATGTTAAAACACAATGTTTTTACAAAAACAAACAAAATTTAAATTCATGACTTCCAAAGTAAATAAATAGCAAAAAAAAAAAAAAAAAAAAGAATTGAACTCAGAAGTTAATGGAGACAAAAAAGTAAAAAAAAAAACAAAAACAAAAACAAATAGCACAACTTTCATTCAATAATATTCGTCTGCAAGTGCAAAAAGGCCGCCACGTTATTTACTGAAAAATTCAAGCCAAATAGCTGTTGGCAGAATGAACTCTCTCCGCATTTAGAAACAAAAAACACAATTAAAGCCACTTGCAAAATATGATTATAAAGTTAATAAAACACTTCTGAAAATTTTGTAAAAGATTTTTGTCGTAAAAAAGAAAATGAGTCATTAAAAGCGGTAAACAAGTGCCAAATTTTACAGCTTTCAGTGAAGGCTTGCCTTCGCAAATTTAAAAATCGCGCAAATATATATATAGTGAAAACGGTTGCAATCTGAATTCCTTGATTGCCATACCGGCGTTAATAACGCCGACATGGTAATCAAGCTAAGCGCTGAGTAAATTAAAAGCATTTCTTGTTTACACTCTTAAGTCTCTTTTTGATAGAAAATTTAACTGTTTATATTTTATAAGCGGCAACCCTGTGATATTTCGTAACATACATCACCGCCATATCGCTACTTTTTCATTGCTTTTCGGTAAAGCGCGCTGGATATATTTTTATTTCACTGAATATACATATTTTTAATGTTAAAGTTTTTAGTTCCTTTTGCTTTTGTTTACCAAATGAAAATTTATTAGTTTCCCTTTCAATTACGCTCTTCTTTATTATAAACAAATTCGCTTGGTTTAAAAAACGCCTACGTTACCGTCGTCATTTGAAAACCTTGCCTCTTTATCATGACTCGAGTCAAAACAACTCTCAAAATATTCTAATGTTTTCTTTATTGATGGAGAGTTAACTATATTTTTTTCATCAAAGTCTCTTTTATCAGTTATGCAATAAAAATGTTAAAGCATTTTCTGATTATAGAAAACAAAAAACACGAAGTGAAAATGAAAAAACACAAATCACAAAAAAGGAAATAACAAATGCATTAAAAAAGTCTGCAGTTAAAATCTTAACGGAAATGTAAACGAGATTTATTTATAGTTTTTTTTCAATACCCGCTTGCTCTATAATTGCATGTATATTATGTTTTTTTTTGTTTTTTGTTTATTTAAAAAGATATAGTTTAGCCTACATAATTACAGGCGATTAAGCTATTAAACAAGAAAGCAATTTCTATTATAAAATGTAGTTGATTCCCTATAATGACATTAAATTTGTGATATAAACAAAAAAAAGATTCGTTTGACAAAACTCTTACCAGATGGTTCATCGGGATTCGAAAGGATATTGAAATCTAATAAACCAGCGTTTTATAAGATTACAACATCTTTTCGAATCCCGATGAATCAGAAAAATGATACAAGTTTTAGAGATTTGATCGTGTAGAATCGTGTAGAGAAATCGTGTAGCTCGAAAAAAAAAATTATTAGAAATATACGTCTAACGCTGGGTTATTGATCTTTCTAGTTATTTCTATTTTTGCCAACTAAGAATACCCCCTCTGCTTTAGTATGGCCTAGGAAAGTATATCTCTCAATCTCATGTGAAGGATGAAAAACAAGTTAATATTCAATTTGTTAAACAACGAATTGTTTTGTCACAAACTTTGTTTTGTTAAATCTGTTGTATAAGGAAAAAAAAGAAAAAAAAAGAAAGAAAATTAATTAAATGAATATAAAGCAATAAAAAATAGATTTGTGTGAAAAAGAACTTAAAAGTTATAGAATTATATTTCGGCTACAGAAAGGAAAAATAAATCCGCGAGTACACAATTACTCATGGTTATTATATAATATTATTCATTCAACTTTTGCGTTTTTAAAAAACAAAAAATCTAAAAACTAAAGTTACTAATCGTGACTTAGGTGAATAACACTAAAACTGAGGCTGAAATTTTTAATCTATCACTGAAAAGTTTTAGAGATGACTAAACATCTTGTGTCAGTGTGAGCACGGCCCATCCCGCGATAAGAGATGCGCCCGCGCTTTTATATTTGCAAACAAACTCCAACCATATAAGGAATGTTGATAACAATCAAATAACTTAAAAACAATAGAGTTTTTTTGAGCAAATAGTATCGCTTAAGACTGTCCCACCCTCATAAAAATCGGATACGTGTGTCCGAGGTGTCTACAGAGTTGACTGAGACAAGGAGCTTTCCTGAAGCACAAATGCTGTTGTTAGTTGAACATAGTAACTAAATATTACACTGTCAAAACTAATATTTTGAAAAATGAGCAGTGATTTATATGAAGTGATTTTAGATGGTGGCGGTCCTTGGGGAATCCGTCTTCAAGGAGGCAAGGATTTTGGAATACCCTTGAATATTGCTAGAGTAAGAATTTACATTTCCTGTGTAATGTTTTTAAAAGTTAGCCGCTGCTATTGTTGCAAAAGCATAATATAGTTACATTTTGAAGTGAATGCATACACTTTACCCAATATAACAGACACACTCCAACCTTTAGCATTCAAAGCCTCTGCCATGCAATCTAGCATTAATTTAGTTTTTTAGTTGCAGAAGGGTTATTTTGATAATAATGAAAGTTCTGATGTTTTTTTTAAAAAGGAAATGAAAATATATTTATTAAATTATGATCCAACAATATACAGTTTAGAACTGAAAATATAACAAACTAAAAAGTAATCCTGCTATTATTATATTGTGTTTGTTCTAAAATTCCTAAATTATTTTAAGATAAATAGCTACCTCAAAAATCCTAAGTTTTATAACAGAGAACACAGCACTTATGATGCTGAAAGGGATCACTTTGCTATAGCCAGCCTTCAAAGGAAATAAGTTGCATGGGCAGAAGTTGTGCAAAATGCCATTAATGCAAATCCTTTTATACGCAGACTCAAAGTTGTGCAGATTTGCTAAAGTAGCTTTGAAATTGCAAAAAAATTAATAGCATTTTTGAAAATGAAATGGAAATAATTTAAGAATATTGAGTTTACTTATCCCTGGTACACATGGAAAATCTTATCAAGTCTGTGGAATAACCTTGATGCAAGTTCTTACCCAACTAAGTAGTGGTTTAATTTAATTCGTCATTTCATGATATAAAGGTGGAAAGAAAAGCAGTTTTATATTTTACTTTGGTGCAATGTGAAGGTTGCTTTATCGTAATATTTGTTAAATGTTTTTTTAAGGTAATGCCATCTTCAAATAAATTTCTAACAGTAAAATGCTCACAAAATGCACATACACACTTACACACTGTCATGATATTTTTAGATAATAATCAAGATTTAGATTATATAGATATTAGGGAAAATACTCAGTAACTCATAATACCCATTTGAAATTAGTTAATAAATGCAATTACAAAACAAAATTAAAAAAATAGTTTATGTAAAACTATTTATATGATAAATTTATATCTCTTGAGTGTTTTTAAACATATCAGAAGGTTTATTATATAAAGTTTGTTATGCAAAAATAGATTAAAACAAACAAAAAAAAAAAATCAGGTAAAAAGGCTATATTCTAATATTATAAAGTGTATATTATAAATATATTATTTTTGGTACTTTTATGAAATAATATTACTAAGTTGATTTATAAAAATCTCATTAATTCAGCTATAAAACTTAATGCATGCTCATTAGGTAACTCCAGGAAGCAAAGCTGCCAATAAAAGACTTATTGCTGGCGATCAGATTATAGAAATAAACTACACAGCTACTGAACTCCTTTCTCACATGGAAGCACAAAATCTTATAAAAAATGCTGGCGATAAACTGCAACTTAAACTAAAGTTAGTTTTTTTTTTTTAAAACTTACTTTCATTTTGTTATGTGTGCAACTATTCTGTTTTTCTTTTTCAATACTACATAGTTTAAACATGGATTAGATAAAATAGTTTCATACTCATATTCTTCTGATAAATTTACCGATACGAATTTTCTTTATGCATTGTAACAATAACTGATATACCAATACCAATTTTCTGATAAATTTACCGATACCAATTTTCTTTATGCATTGTAACAATAATTGATATACAATAATACATGCAATAATCTATACATAATAATTGATGTCAATTTAAGGATTCTAACAATTAATATTGATTCATGCATTTGAAATTATTAACACTTAAATTTTCATTTTTCACAATTTACTCCTAATTTTCAAAAGACAAAAATTAGAATGATAAGTTTATTCTTCAGACCTGGTAAAGGCGTATCACTTGGTGAAGTAAAACAAGTTGGTAGTGGTGGATTTGCAGCTAACCCTAGCCAAACATTATATGTAACAGAGACTGTGCACTCTGCTGGTGTAGACCATAAGTTTAATGCTAAACCACGATCTTTTGGTTCAGAGCCAGCAGCCAGTACTGCTGTTACTTCCAAGAAGTTTGATCCAGCAGAATATGCAAGAAAAAAGTGAAATTTTTTTAGTGAAATAATTTTTTCTTATTTCTATTGCTTCTTTATGGTTGTTTTTATTGCTATATAATTAGGGTGAATGCATTATTGTTGTTGTTGTTGCTGCTGCTGCTGCTGTTGCTGCTGCTGCTATTATTGTTATTATTATTATTATTATTATTGTTGTTGTTTTGTTGTTGCTGCTGCTCTTATTATTGTTATTATTATTATTGTTGTTGTTTTGTTGTTGCTGCTGCTGCTATTATTGTTATTATTATTGTTGTTGTTTTGTTGTTGCTGCTGCTCTTATTATTGTTATTATTATTGTTGTTGTTTTGTTGTTGCTGCTGTTATTGTTATTGTTGTTGTTTTGTTGCTGTTGTTGTTTTGTTGCTGTTGTTGTTTTTGTTGTTGCTGTTGTTATTGTTATTATTATCATTGTTTTTGTTGTTGTTTTATTATTATTATTATTATTATTGTTATTATTATTATTATTATTATTATTTTTATTATTATCATTATTGTTATTATTATTATTATTATCATTATTATTATTATTATTATTATTATTATTATTATTATTATTATTGTTATTGTTATTATTATTATTATTATTATTATTATTATTATTATTATTATTATTATTGTTGTTATTATTATTATTATTGTTATTGTTATTATTTTTATTATTATTATTATTATTGTTATTATTATTATTATTATTATTATTGTTATTGTTATTATTATTATTATTATTATTATTATTATTATTATTATTATTATTATTATTATTATTATTATTATTATTATTATTATATTAATATCATTATTATTACTATTGTTATTATTATCATCATCATTTTATATTTACTTTTTTTTGTAAGATTGAACAATATCTGTTATTTACTTTAAGCCACAAATTATTCTTTTTACAGGAAAGAGGAGTTAGAAAAATATAAAGAGGAAAAAAATAATCCAAAAGACATTGATTCTGATGTTCTAAAAATGTTGCAAAATGCTCATGTCAGAGATCAAGGGCAAGGATCTTTTGCAAGACTTGAGAACCAGCTTCAAAATGAAGGTTGTTATACTAGTTCTAATTATGCATATATATGTTTTATGTTTTTATATCTATTCAAAAATAAAATTCATTAGTTAAAATGCAGTTTTTGTAAAAGTATAGTAAAAATTAGTAAAAAGTTCAGTTAAAGTGTTTACACAGTTATTACTTTTATTTCCTGCTTTTTAAAATAGATTTTTGTTATTCAATAACAAAAAATACTAATAATTGGTCTTTCAGTAGTCAAATTACGTCTTTTTTGTGAATGTGTCTTAATTTTTTAATTACTAATCAAGTAGAATTTATCACAGGAACACCACAGCCTACTGCTTTCCGTATGACGGCTGAGGGAACAGACTTAGCTGACGGTAATTATTTGTCCATTAATGCACAAGCACATGCACTAATAGTGGTATATGAAGAATGACAATCTTTTTAAAATAATAAAAAAAAAATATAAATAAAAAAGAAATCTAAAAGAATGAAAGTTTGTTATTAGTTTAAAAAAAAAAAGAATCCTGGTTGAAAAATCTTTTTACTAAATATCCTACTATAAATATTTTTAAATTTTGATTGTCTTTCTTCAAAGACCTGTAACAATCAAGTCATTGAAATAATTTCCTTCCCATTTCTCCAAATCGTGTTATGAGAGTTTCTCTCGCTCTGTTCAACTGTATAGAATTGAAGTAAATTTTTTCAAATTTTGTTTTTGTAAGAAATTATTGAATGGTTTGATTACACAAGCACTTTTACTGCACATTCTTTTATCCTATTCACTTTTAGTTTTCTCTGTTTTCTTAATTTGATCTTTTTCACTCAAACGAAGAGCATTTTTAAAATTTTTTAACATTTTTTATAAGCAGAAATTTTCAATCCTTTCTTATTCGCAAACATTTCTTAGTCTCATAAACTCTGAAATCAAACACTAAAGTTTTGTTTAAGTTTCTCCTGGTTCACGTCAAGTAATGGAGGATATAAAAAATCGAGGAACAACTGGGTTAAGTAGTGCTGGTAACACAACTTCTCGCTCATTCAAACTTTTGCAGAAGATCACTGATGATGCAGATGACGGTAATCATTAAGACAAATCAGTTTATTTCCTCATTCTTTCCGTTTCTCCATTTTTTATTAACTCTGTGATTAATGTTTTAATTCCTTAAATTTTTGTTTATTTTATTTAAAAATATGCAGTCATTAATCCAGAAATTGACCTAACAATAATTTTTGTACAGGATAGTTGTTAGTTAAAGGATAATTAGATACTTATTAATATTATGTTTTTGTTATTGTTAGTAATTATCATTTTTATATTATTTATGCTATAATTACTATTACTGCTGTTATGATAATTAGTCATAGGTTTTTTTACAAAATGATTTTTTAAAATAATTGTGATTGGTATAAAGTTGTTAAACTGTTTTCTTGTACAAAAATTCAAAACAATTTTTAACAACAAAAAAAGATTTCGATGGTAAAATTGTAAATATCTCAATCATTTAAAAAAAGGTACATCGAAATGATGTTCAATTTGATTCTAGCTAATCTGATTTAGACTGTGAGCTGTGAGTGAATAAAAATGATAAATACAATTTCATACATAAAATGTTGCATTGTATGAAATATTTAAAATATTGTGAGAAACATCAACTGCTGTGGAACATCAATATTTTGTTTGTTTGCGTGTTTGAAAGTTGGGAAACATATTTATTTTTTTCTTTTGAGATATTTTACTCTGATTTATTGTTTAAAATTTGTCTTTAAAAATATGTTGCAGTTTTTAACAAAACTTAAACATTTTGATCTGATTTGAAAACATTTCTATAAAAAAAAAAAGGGAACTTCTTAATTTTTTTTTACCATTGTTAAAGCTCTATTCTTAACTACATCCCATATATAACTGTGGTATTCACAGAGCTGCATGTGTTTAAAATTAAGTAGTAGTTAAGACTCTTTTTAGAGTTCCTCCTATAAGAAATATTTCAAATTAATTTGAATGTATCCCAGTCTTAAAATGTGAAATAAATGGTTAAAAAATGAATAGAAGCTATTTTAACTTTCTTACTGATTAAGAGTTTAATGCAGGGACAGCTGAGGACATTGCTTTACCGATGACCAGTGAGAGAACAAATCTAAGTGATGGTAAATATTTAACCATAATGCATTTTTTAATGCACTGAGCTTGTAAGGTCTTTAAAGAAAATAAACAGAGAATAAAATTGATTGTTCAATTCAAAAGTAAATCTGAAAATCTGCAATGTTGTTTTCCTTCAAAGACCTGTAAAATCAAATCATTGAAATATATTTGCACTATGAAGTTCTTTCCTTTTTTATTTGTGTAATTGTTTGGCAAATACACTCCCCCTCCCTTTCTCTATCTTTTTTGCTTTTTTAACTAAAAATTACTTTTAAAAAGTATAAATTTTACCTTAGAATTAAGTTTCTTTTTCTAGTCATTCTTTGTTATTTTCAGTTAAATATATATGGTTTCTAGTTTTAGTCATGCAAATAGATTTTCAAAATAAAATAAATAAAATAAACGTTATGCAAAATTTTACAATGATTTGATAATAGCAATGCACAAAAAGCACACATTTTCAGGCTTGAATTTTATTTGCAACTTTATAAACCGATCCTAAAATACTGAGGAACCAAAAATTGAAATTTGTTTAAGTTTCTGGTTCAATGAAAGTAACAGAGGATATTAAAAATCGAGGATTATCTGGTCTAAGTAGTGTTGGTAACAATACTTCTCGTTCTTTCAAACTATTGCAGAAGATTACTGATGATGCACTTGATGGTAATCATTGTGATATCTTTTTAATTTTTTATGTTTGTTGTTCTTGGTTATATTGTTGTTATAGTTATTATTAGTAATATCAGTAGTATTTTAATTGTAGTATTTTATTTTTATTCATGTTGTTATTGTTATTATCATAAAAGAGTATATATAGAGTACTTCAAAAAAAACTTCAAAAAATAAAATAAAATAAAACAAACAAAAAAGGAAAACTATTTACCAAAGGACCAATGTCAAGTTAATCCTTTGAGGTGTAGAGTTTTTTTTTTAAAAAAAGATTAGGTTTTTAATGCTGTTTATAATCTTTTCAGCATTTAATGTTTTTTTTTCTGATTAGTATAAAAAGATTAAGTTAAAAAGTTAAATTTAAAAGAACTTGATAGTTATGAAAATCTTCTGACTTTGTTTTTTAAAGTCTGAAAAAATACTTATCATAAAAAATACTTCTTTATCAGGATAGGAATTCTTTTGTTTTACTATTTGAATTATTTCAAGCATTCAGATTTTTATTCTAGTTTAGAGTTACAGTAAAAACAGTGTTAAGTTGTAAATGTCAATACAGTCAAGTTATACTTGGGTAATTATATGATGAGGGATAGCAATAAGTTTTTCCTATTTTCTCCCAAGAGTATTATATTTTGCTCATCAACAATCAGTATCTATAATAAAAATACATCTCAAAATTTAAGAATGTTGATTAAAACTGTATTAACATTTAACAAAAAAATGATATTCAAATAATAGAAATATTCCAATTTAAAGAAATGCAATCATAAGATGTTTTGGCAGAAGTAATAATGCAGTTTTGAAATGAACATGTTTTTCCACCTGTTGTGGTGTCATTTGCCATTTCTCTTACTTAGTATATAAAAGAGTAACAAATAATTTTTGTATAATTTTTGTATAATTTTTGAGTAATTTTTGAGTATTTTGTCCGAGATCAAATTGAGTCACATAAAATTACCCTGTAAAAAACATCTACTTTTGGGGTAATGACATTTGCATTTGAGTTGATGTATACTGATCACTGTGCACTGATGTACAAAAAACCTTGCAATCTTAAGAAAATTTTTTAATAGTTTTACCTCATGGAGATTTTTCATCTGTTGGTTGTGTGCAACAAATCTATGATAGTGAACACACCAAGTTACATTAAATAAATATAAAGTTGATCGTGAAGATTTCCAAGAAGAAAATCATTCTGAACTTAAACTGTTTTTAATTTATTTATTGACATACTTATGAGGTTTTGTGTTGATAAATGTGTATTTTTCATAACAGATGCATTTTTATTACATAGAGATTAATTTTTAAAATCTATCTATTTAATTTCCAATCTAATTTCATTTAAACTTTATAGTATTTTAATATACTATAAAGTTTAAATGAAATTAGATTGGAAATGGTGATACCTGAAAAAATGGTGACACTTTGTTTTCATACCTTGCTCTTCTTTGCTTACAGTTGTTTTTTTCCTTTTGGTGACTAAGTATGGCTTACTGTGTTACGTTTTTATTATGTGTTGTATTATTAGTTAATAAAACATCAAAGAAGTAAAGTTTATTTATTTTGCTTATTTTGGAATAAAACTCAGTGATCAAGAAAAATCTTGAGATATGCATAAGGTTTGTTTTAGTATCACCAACCCTAGTAATGTCTCCATCAAAGTGATGAAGAAACATTACTAAAGATGGTGTCAGCATCGTAGGTGATTACTGCTGGTCACTTCACCAAGATTCACCAAATGCATCAGTTTGGAGAAAAATCTAAATTAGTAGCTTTAAAGAAAAGAGAGAAAGGAAATACAAAAAAAAAAAAATAATAAATCTTAACATATATGTATTGAAGTGGTATTGTTTCTCTGTGGTATAATATTAATTTATTTATATCAGTGGTATAATATTAATTTATTTGGTGTGTTACACTAAAAAAAAAATCTGTAACTAAACAAAATCAGAGTATCTGCTACCCTATCTTCCCCATTCTTAAATACAAATAATCTCATATTGTGAGAGAACTGTAAATGGTACAAAAAAAACTGATTCCAGATACAGTTTTAGCACCCAAAAATATTCATAAGTTTGTTGATGTTTAGTTGGCAATAGAGATTAAATTTTGGTGTGTCATTAAAATACATTTAACATTTAGGTTTTTCTGCTGAAGTTTTGTCTTTTAATAAATATATATATATATATATATATATATATATATATATATATATATATATATATATATATATATATATATATATATATATATATATATATATATTTATATGTTTAAAGCATATATAATGCTTTAAAATTAATTTTACATCTATATTGAAAAAATATCTTTTACATATTTTATGCTTATATTTCTTTTCAATTTTGAAAAAGAGATGAGTGGAAACTATGATAAATGAATGGTAAAAGATAACTTAGCATATTTTGACCTGATTATTTAAAAAACTGTTTTTTAAAATAGTTTTAGAAAGGAGTAAAAAGATTATATTTTCCAATGGTAGTAATTGTATTAAAGTTATTGTAAGATTAGGCATACTTTTTTAGACCTTCCTCCTCCTCCTCCTGACATGTTTGATCATGAACATGAGGCACCAAAGTCTGGTGGAACATTTAAAGCCATGCAGCAGCATATTGAAGCAGGAACTGCAGGTTCAATTTTTAATTTTTCAAATTTAAAATTTAATCAAGTTATTTTTTTTTTAAAAGAGTTACTTAAGTTAATTTGTTAGAATACAAAATTTAGATGAAATAAAGACTGTTTTTAATCAACCTGCTGGACAAAGGGGACAACCAGTCTATGCTGGACCTCCAAAAAAAATTACAACTGCACCAGGGTATGCTAATCCAACTCCAAAAGCACCCATGCCTTCTGGACCTAATTTTAAAGTAGGGAAAGCCTCTGCACCAACTTTTAAAGCTAGCCCTGTCCAATCATACTCAAATAAACCACCTCCTCCACCTGCAGTTAATGCAACAGAAATTCTGAATCCAAATTCCCGACTATTAGCTAGCAGCCAGTATCCATCTCCTCCACCAACATATGAAAGTAACAAACCTTCTTCACCAACTAGCTCATACCAACCATCTAGTAGTGGGCCTGGAAGATTTTCACCAAAGTCATATGGTAACCCACCACCACCACAAGTAGCTGGAAATGTTAACAAAGTAATGACAAAAGGAACTCCACAAAACACTGCAACATCATCGCCAAAGGACCTAATATGTCATGCTTGTCAACACCAATTGACGTATGATGTTTTATTTTTCTTATGTCAGTATGCACATCTTTTTGGTATTCATTTTGCTTTTACAATACTAGAATATAGCAAAACTTAAATTTTTCCAGAGGACCATTTGTAAGTGCTATTGGTATGACATGGCATCCTGAGCATTTTTGCTGCTCTGCATGCAACACATCACTTCAAAACCAAGCATTTGTGGAGGAAAACAATGCATTGTATTGTGAAAAATGCTACAATCAATACTTTGCTCCAAAGTGCGCTCACTGCAACAATGCTATCATTGGAGTAAGTATATATATTTGTAAGTTTAATTTGTCTTACTAAATTGTAGTTATTCAATATATAACCAATATTCATATTTGTTATATATTGAAACAAATACTTTTTTCATCTCTTATCTCATTAGCTAGCATTATTTTATGAGTTTCTGGCAAATTAGAAATGCACACAATTAGACTTCTGTAAAGTGAGCACTCACTTAAGTGGAATTTCAATAGCACCCCCTGAATTGTGTTCTCACTTTTTATATAATTTAAAATGATTTAAGCAGGGGGTGCGATCAGAAAGCTTGGCATGTTCCATACCTTTAAAATCGCTGATTAACAATTGATGTATATTTATTGACAAAACGTGCTGACCGCTGACACCATCTTTTCTGACCGCACCTTCAATATTAACATACACTCATAACTACTAATTCCAATTCTTATAGACAGCAACAAATGACGTTATTTGTGACATGTGCTTGGCGTCAGCGGACAGAGTATTTGATCCACTGCAATGTTCTTTGTCTATCAATTGGATGATACAACAGTTGAATGAGGTTAACAGTGTTGCTGAAGCAGCTGCTCGGCAGATAAGTGAGAATAACTTGCGCATTAAAAAAGCACGTTTGACAATTAGCAAAGGTAATATAGAGCGCGCAGCTCTTACTGAAAAAATTGCGCTCTGTGAAAAAGAATTAGTTAAAGTGACTCAGCTTTTTGAAATGAAGCAGAAAGTGTTAGCTGCCACTGTGAACTTGTGTAGTGTAAATAAAAAGTTCACAGCAAATTTGCAAATTTTGCAGAGTGATTTGGATACAGCAAAATGTAAGTTATATTCTTGGCAGTCAACTCTAGCAGAAATAATGGCAGGCTATAAAATGAAATGTGAACGCTTAGAAAATGCTCAACAACGAAGATTAGACTTGCATGTGCAAACAAACGAGTTGCAAGCCACATTAAATGAAATGAACAAACGCATAAAAGAGCTAAAAAGAAAGCAAGAAGCAAGAAGCCAAACTGGTTTTACAATACTAGAAGAAGTGAAATTGTTAGAATCTGCAGTAGAGGAAATGGAAACTCGTGAGATCTTTGCAAAGCAGCATTTTGAGTCACTATCATTATATGAAGAAATGCTGAAGAATGAGCACTTACAACAGAGAGTAGCAAATCTTAATCTTCAAGATGAAGTTGAGTTAGCTAAACGAAAGAAAAAAGAGCTAATGAGGCAGCTCAATATAAGTCACCCAATTCAAGTGTTACGATGATAATTAGAAATTTCAAAATAATTTCTATTTTTAGGCGCTTTAAAACTAGATTTCATAAAAGAAGAAATTAGTTTTTTTTTTCTTCAAATTAATGAATTTCTCTCTATAAATCTTTATTTTTATCTCATTTTGATATCACTTTTTCATATATTTTTTTAAATTTTGCATTACATACTTCAGTTTTGTTTTGTTTTTAATGATTTGGTATGCATTAGGCATTTTTTTAAATGAATTTTTAAAATATTTATTGGATTATTTTTTAAAACGTTTTTTACATATTTAATTTAATTTTATTTAAATTGTAACTTCTTATATTTTATATTTAATTGGTCTTTGGATATTTGCGCATTTACTTTAAAATATACATTCTTACACCTTTTTTATGTGCAGCTTCATTATGCTTTGGATTGTGGCTCATTTCCTCCGCAGTTTTGACTTTTAGTTAAGCTCTTTCATTATCGTTATAATATTTTACACAGTTAATTTTTTGTTGTTTTTTTTTTGTTTTATAGAATTGTATCAACGCTTTAGGAAAAAGTTGGCATCCTGATCATTTTGTCTGTTCATTTTGCAGCAGAAGTTTTGGTAGTGATGGATTCTTGGTTGATTCTGGTAAATTTGTAAAAAATTTTCTTTCGTAAAGTTTTCTAAGATAGATTGCTTAGATTTTTATTGATTTTTTTTTTTTTACTTTCTTTTTAGGAAGGCCTTACTGTGAGCAATGTCATGAAAAGTTGTTCAGTGTAAAATGTGGACGATGCGCACGACCAATCGCTGGAGGAGAGAAATATGTGGAAGCATTGAACAAAAATTGGCATTCAGAATGCTTTGTTTGTGAGGTAAGAAATTTATGCAAAATTGATATCTCTTTTTTTTTTTTATTAGAAAATTTTTACTTTAATAGAAAAATAAGAACAAGTTAGAAACAACCTACTAACCGTTACATTCATTGTTATTGATTCTGTGATAAACCTATCTAAATCAAAGAGTTAATTTCATTTTATTGATATGAGAGTGCACGCTTACCTAATCAAAAAAATTGATTTGCATCATTCTCAAACGATGCTTGGAAAAATGGGCGTGATGTAATTTTCCTGTTATTATGTTATCAAATTAAATTTGCACCTTGAGATAAAAAGTTTTTTAAGCAATAGTTAATTTGACTTTAACTTTTGAAATTTCTTTGATGGGAAGCTAATTCGTAACAAAACGTGGTTAGAGATATTTTTTCTGTATTTATTGAACTAATTCAAAAACCCCTTTCTCGATATAAAGAAAGTAAGTTTAACAACGATAAGATTATATCCAAAAAGACAGAACGAAAAAACAAATCTCACAGCACTAAAAAATGTGAAAATATTCTGAGCCAAGTGCATGTTTCTTATGAAGAAAAGAAGAGAAAAAAAGAAAAAAAAAATTCTAATTGAATTATTAATCTTATTTTGTTAATTTTGATTCTATGTTTATAATATTAGGTTGAATTTTACAATATTTATGTTAGTTTTACAATAGTTATGATATTAATTTTATAATATTTATGATATTAATTTCAGTTTCAAAATTTTTATGATATTAATTTTCATTTTATAACATTAGTTTTTTTAACTATCTAGTATTGTAATGTTTTTAATACAGCATTATAGATATTAATAATGTTCACGAAATGTTATTGACCAAAGTGACCGCGCCTACTTTTTGAACATTTTGTTTTAGGCTTGCAACTTACGACTCGAAGGTAACAGTTTTTTCGTATCACGAGGAGCTCCCTTTTGCCAGAACCATAAGATGGGGTACTAAAGTGCTTCTCACCGTTGATCGCTGCAAACTGTTTCACTTGTTGTTTTTTTTTTACTCGGTTTATTAGTCACGCATGGTACTTCTTATAGTCAAATTTTATTTTTCTGGAATTTTAAGTGGCTGGTGTCCGCGATGGTGTCGGTTTGTAAGTTTTTAGCGCTCTATATTTTTAAATACTAAAACGACATGTTGTTTCGTGATTTATAACACTGTATATAATTGATATTTTCGGTGGATCTGCAACGGATTTCTCACGTGATATCGAAGAGTGATTTTTATTGTTACGGCGTGAATTTTTATTTGGACTGGTTTGGACCTAACAATTTTAATACCTTAGAAAGAAAGCAAAACCTCAACAACTTTTTTATTGGTTTCTGTGATCTATTGTTTGATAAATTGCGTCGATTCGTTTTATAAATAGATTTATATTTTACGCTGAGTATTAGCAGTTTGTGGAGAAAAATTAGAGAGATATCTTTAAATCTGTATGTTGAATCATTCTCATCTTTTGTACTTTTTTTTTCCTTTTTTTTTCTTTTTTCATACTTTTTTTTTTTGACATTTTTTTTGTTTGTTTTTTACATATTTATAAATTCTTTATTCGCCAATTCCCTTTTATAGTTTGTGATTTAAAAAATAGACTTTGTAATATTTTTTGTTATCTTTTGAAGAGCAGAGAAATGAGCGACGATTTCTAAAATAAATTCTACATGAAACCCAAGAACTTTCCTCTCCATAGCGCTAAGATAATTTTTAAGCGGGTGTGCTATTTTAACGGAAGGCCAACAAATCTTATTTTTATATATGTTCCGATAATTTTTTAACATTCTAGTGTGCATGGTTAATTTCATACCTATGTCCAAAGAACATGAAATTTACAATCATCAGGTTTTTCTTTAACAAACCTTTCACAGAGCTATAGCGCTTCCACATTAGATGTCATTTCTTAATATCTTAATACAAAAGTATCATTTTAGAATAATTTTAGCTTAAAAGTTTTTATTCGACTAGAAAGTTGGACCATGCGTCCTCAGGGGCAGTCTTAAGCTCACTCAGTTTGAAATGGTCTACCATATGTACAAACTAATCTAGAAAGCTATCCCCATATATTCTCAATTGTATTGAGGTCAGGAGAATACAGGGGCAATGTCTTCGAAACGATATTCTGTTTTTTAAACCGCTACTAATGAATTAGCAAAATAAACATTAACGTTATCTTGCTGAAAAATTCTTCGTAAGTGAATCATGAAAATGCAATAAATTACTTTCGAATATTTCTTGATAGCCCTTAGCATTCATGTGATTAGAAGTGAAAGGTGGAAATGTAAGTTCATCGTGTATTATTCCTCTCCTAACCACTGAGCTTCCGCTAACAAATGCTCTTTTCGAAAATATCCTTTCTTCTCTGACGCAAATCGTCCTGATAATATTTATAGTCGCTTGCGCAATCAGAAGAAACGACTTCTGGCGATTCATCCTTCCAACCAATCTTTTCGTTTGTCCCTTTTTATGGCGTTGTTATGAGAGGTGGTTGCTTTAAGATTTCCTTGAATTTAATATCACTTCTTTCAGATGCTTCCAGCTGCAGAATATTAACAATTTCTCGACTGCCGGTGCTTTTATAATTTGCTTCTATTTAAATCTTTTTTTGCGTCTGAAAACTTTAATGTCCGTGATGCGGCTTTGATCCATGATCTTCAACATACTTTACATATCGCGAGATTAGAATTATTTTGTTCTATCTCCTATTTTAAAAGTTGGGAGAAAATGAGTTATTTATTTTAGTAAGTAATAATTACTTCTAAAATGCGCTCTATTTTACAAGTTTTTTTCTAAATAACTTATATTAACATTATATTAATTGAAATATATATTACTATTATACTTTTATATATTATTATACCTACAATTTTTAAAACAAATAGAAACTTTCTAAAGTAATTTATTTAAAATTTTTATTTAAATTTAAAGTTATTTTAAACTTAAATTAAAATTTTGAATTTATTTAAAAATTCTATTTTTAGTAACATATTTTGTTAAATTCAAAGTCTTTTGTATCTGTAAAGTATTTCATAACTTGTATAGTTTTGTGATGGATTGTAATTAACATTGCTAATGACCTCATTAACAAAAAACTTCCATCAGTTATGTTATATATGTTTGGGAAAACTTAGTCCATCCAGTCTCAGAATATAGAAGTTGAAAATTCGTTCTGGTTTTAGAAACGTGGCTCTAATGGCATGATACCAGACGTTAAAGTGACACATTTCTAATATGTATGTTTTTAGTATATGTTAAATAAATTGTCAGTTTAAGGAAGCATAAAAACAATAAATGATAAAAAGAGCTGCTAGGTACCTGTTTGTGAAAAATGGAATTTTCATGACCTTTTGCCCAACAAAATTGATATGATTAATACGTGAACGTTATAATTTCTCCAAGATTTTATTCAACACCAGAAACCAATAACTGTATGTGATGTTAGTGATAATGCGATTGTTAATTTTTAACTCCAAGAAGCACTTTAGTGCTTCTAATCTCTTTAAATATATGAAACAATTGTCAAAAAAAAAAAAAAAAAAAAAAAAGAATTAGGATATCCACACCTCCTGATATAAGGAAACAAAATATGATGGACAATCTTGATTTGTTTAGAAAACTATATAATAAGTGCATAAATTTTATTTTGCATAAACTATATATAGCATGATTTAATGCATAAAAGGCTTATTTTATTTGTATTTCTCTTTTCCAAAATTGAATAACTTTTTAGAATTTAACTTTTCTAGACACGAAAGGTCTTAACTTTAATGTTCAAAATGGGGTCGTCAATATACTACGTCACGTAGTTTTCGACTATTGTTGACTCCTACCCACCTTGCAACAATTTGCCGACCTCCTTCTGAATGTAAGTCACACATTTTTAGCCCCCCCCCCCCCAACAAGTTTCCATTTAGATACATAACTAACATTTAAGCTCTACTTTATTAGCTGAATTTAAAATGTTAACAATAAATATTTATATACACTTTTATTTTATTATACAAAAAACATTAAGATTACTTTTGCGTTATATGTAGACATAACGATTTGCTGTCTTTTTTATTTGGCATCTGGCCCCTGTGAGCTTCAGTATTCATCCAAAAAATGAATTGACATTGAAAGACATTGTTTTAAACAGCTTTTTTTGGAAAAGAATCGAACACCAGATAAGTTTAACTCATTTTCCTCAATTCACTCAATGTGCTCCTTATTTTCTTCAAACTAGTTGTAATAAGCTCACACTGGAGACGAGGTACTAACTTGCTTGGCCTTACCCTGATTGTGTGCTGCTGATTATTAACAATCAAGCAAATTCTTATTAATCAACACGTTACTTGCAAAATACACGCAACAATTCTTGCCACTAAAATTCTGATGGAGAGATAGCACAGATAACCACAAGAGTTCGTAGATTAGCACTTTTTGCGCAATTGTCCCCTGTAATACAGTATCATCAACTTTGGCGTCCAACAAAAAGAGACAGGGCCTCGTGATTTTTGTTCATTTAGAACCTGAAGTCCTCCTTCCGGTAATTGTAAGAGCTGGATTGGTGGTGGAAAAAACAATTAGTTACCACGGTGAATTAGGATCCTTTCCGGCGTTAAAAGCTCCGAGTTTCACACTTAACGATTTGAAGTAAATACTGACTTGTTCGTGTCTTTGAAAGTGCATCCAGTTGCTGACCTACGATCAAACGATTGAACCATCAGACCAGATTTCAGACTGTTTCACCAGCAAACTGGACTTTTTTTCCCAGATTTTCATCTATCGTCACACCAGCCTTCTTGAGAAGGCTTCAGTTTTGATTATCAGTGAAAATGAATATGGAGAGTTGACGTCTTCAAGGTGCCTTTCTTCTTCCTAGGATTTAATGCGATCTTTCTACGTGCGTTTACCACCAAAAATATGGCATCAAGATCATGCTTAAGGAAAAGATGAATTGCTAACTCAATTACCTTTTAAAATTAGATATTTAAATACATTAGACACTTAAATAGTATATATTTATAACCAAAATATAAATTTTATCCTAAACCATGGTATCTACTGAATTTGCACTAAGAATAGATTAAACCTTTTGATAAGAAAGATTCTCGTCTGGACCACCATCTACAATCATAATAACATCTGATTAATAAATGAACCGTTTTTAGTAAAATCTTTAACCTCGTTTAAATCAAGCAGTTTATAAAGATCCAGGGTGTGAGTTAAGTCATTCAACGATCAGTGTTTTCCAGATCTAATGGCAATGTAAGTAACACTAGACCATCCCACAACTATTGGTTTCCATTCACCATCTTTGTGCACTTCAATCGCAGCGTAACTGGTGGTACCAACTTTTGTCGACTGGCAAAGACCTAGTTATGATATGGTAAAGTTGCTCGATACTCTGTATGCATGAGCAAAAGTGCTTGCTTGTTTGCAGCCATAAGACCAATAGGCACCTATCAATCTCTCTAAAGATAAAATCATCTTTTGTTTAAATTTTTTTCTGATTCATCTGTATTTAAATATAAAAAGATTTTTCTCATGTTATAAAAGTCATTTTTATACATTTTTTTTAATACCCTGACCTTGTCATTCTGACTGAAGAAAAAGACTTCGTGTAGACCTAGGAGTGATGCGATCTCTTCAATACGTCTTTTGGTTTCTATACAGAAATCTCTATCAGCATGGCGTAAATGTGCATTGTTTTGCGATTCTTAGTAGAGCATAAAGGTAGTTTGGATGCAAATTGCATAAATAACATAAGGGTTACTCATAAAGATCTTTAAAGTTTAAGTTTTTACATTTAATAAAATACCTTAACAAAGAAAATCAGAATTTATAATAAATATTTTAATAAGGATTAAGTAAACATTTAAAGCTACTATTGCAGCCATATTTAAACTTGTTCATCATTGGTTACGGACTTTCTAAAGATATTAATACGTGATGTAACCTTACAGCCGAAAAATTAAAATACAAACGATCACAGTTGTAACATGTGATAACTAAAAAATCTGGACAAAATTTTAAACGGTAAAATTTTTTAACAGACTCCTCTTTTTTAATAATTTTAGAAAGTATAATAACAAAAAAAAAAATCCAAATAATAAAAGTAAATAGATTTATAAATTTTTTTATGCCATGACCGACGAACAGTGTTTACTCTTGTAAATGTGGCGGAAGCCAGCCGATGTACTTGTTCTATGTCGATTCTTTTAATTGAAAACTCTACCCGCTTTTTAAATTTGACAAGGTTTTCAGCTTGCCAGTTTTTGTTGTGCACTGATCTTTTATGTTCAGACCAAAAATCTTCAATTGGACGTAATTCTGGCACATTAGCAGGATTATGCTCTTTTGGTACAAATTCAATATTTTTTTGCTTTAAGATAACTTTGTACTTAACGTGAATAATGCGGCGAAGCTAGATCAGGCCAAAAAACAATATTGTCATTTTTATGATGTTTTTCAATAAATTTCTCCAATCTAACAAGACATTTTGAAATATACACATTTTCATTGACTGCTTGGCCTGACGGAAAAATTAACTGCTGAGAGATTCCCTTTGTAGAGAATGCAATCCAAACAAGTAATTTTGGCTCAAATTTGTCTTTTCTTTTTAACCTTACATCATTTGATGCTGCATTTATGTCAGAAGAGTAAAATCCAGCATTTCCAGAAATATTAGTGTTGCTAAAACGAAAATACGATTCATCGTCAATAATAATAATTTTTTTCCGAAAGATCGAAACCAACCTGCAGTACTTTGAACGAACAGCTGCTTTTTTAGCCGGTGTTCTTTTTGGTGTTTTAGTTTTTTTACGATAACGAATGCTAGTTTTTTTGGTGAATAATTTTTCATATGTACAGTTGTGGTACATGAAATCGTTTTGCAAGACCACGCTGTGAAATACCATCCTTTTGATCAATCGATTTTTTAAGGCGCTTTACCTCTTTTGCAGGCATCTTTATTGCTTTGCAACCACTTCCGACTTTTCTTTCTGGTCCTATATTGTTCCCTTTCTTTTAAGTATATTATAAATAGTAGATTTTGGTATGTTCTCCATTCGAAAATGATTTACAATAAAGTTTTAGTTATCATCCAAAAATGAGTACACTCGTTTTCTAAGGGGGTCTTCGTTATAAGCTTTTTTTTTCATTTTTAATTATTCCTAAATAAATTATTTTTTAATAATATATTTAAAGAATTAAATTTGCAACAAAATAGAAGTGATTGCAATTTCATGAAATTTGTCTTTGTATTTTTATATTTACACAAACTTTGTCCAGATTTTTAGTTATCACATGTTAGTCAAAAACTTCATAATTAAACAATAAACAGTAATTAAAATATTAAATTTACCATGCGACGGTCAACAGGTAAAAGCAAATAAGATAAATTTTATTAACTTATCTTACTTGCATTTAGCTGTTTAAGTAAAGATAAATGAATTAAATTTCTAAAAGCGATTTTTAAAAAGTTAATGAAAACATTTAACATACAGAATAACGTTAACCTTCTTGACCAACTTTTTTTTTTAGTATACCATAATAAGATGGAAGCACTTGATGTCCTGCCTTTAATGACCACTTTGGCGTCTGTTTATAAAAATGACTAGTACATTTAGAGTCGACAAAATAAGGTAACTGCCTGCTACCACAAGTAATGTCGCTTGATTTTACTTTTCTGGATGATTCTGAACTTTTTCGAGTTAAGTAGCCAGGTTTTTGTCACCCAACAACATCCTGCTACTTCAGCAGCAGTACGTGAAGCAGCAGCAGCCACTAAGTGAAAAAGCAGCAGCAGCCACTAAGTAAAACTTCACGGTTTCATTAAAACTTCAACCTCTCGTTTTTTGGTTTTGAAGGATGTGACATCATAGTTCTTTTTGGCTGCATCTTCAGGGCTGCAGACCACTTTATAAGAAACTTTAATGAAATGCATGAAATTTTCAATTGCAAATCTTTAAATCTCGGATTACGTCATTAATACAAAATTTTTGCAAAATAAATGAAATAAACGAGAACTTCATACTTGTTGTGAGGAGGTAGAATCAAGTAAAAAAAAAAGCAACAAAAAACAAAAACAATAAAAAACAACGATCAGAAACGACGTACACATAATGACTCGTCAGCTCTTCACATTAATAAGTGATTACGCGAAAAGAATTAAGTTAAAAACAACAATTGAGAAAAGACGTAAGCACGAAGACTTTTTTCAACCTGCCATATAAATAAATGATGAATAGGTGTCGCAAGCGAAAAACAAGCAAAAACTACAAAAGTTCAAAAAATAGAGTCTTACAGACAGTCTACTCTCTCAAGGAGAAGGACAGAAAGAAAAGATGACGGAGTTTTAAAGATAAGGTGACGGAGTTTTAAAGAGAAGGTGACGGAGTTTTAAAGAGAAGTAAAAGAGAGTTTTTAAGAAGGTTTTAAGAAGAATTTTAAAGAGAGAGAGTTTTTGCGATTAAAAAATATTTGGATAAACAAGTTTTGCCCGTTTCTAATAAAGAAGAAGAGATATTCATATAAAAAAAAAAAAGGAAGAATAAAAAGAAGTGTAATTGAGAAAAAAAGTATCAAACACTACGAGTAGAATAAGAGAGTTTTGTGTGTATTTTAAAGCTGAAGACTTTCACTAAACTAAAAAAAATTAGATTTGATGAATACAAAAACGAATTTACGTTGAAAAATTAAAAAATAAAGATTTTACAATTAACGTAGATTTTTAAAAAATTTACTAACACATATTGTTTCTCTATTTAATAAAATAATTAATGAAATTAAAAAGTACTTATCCTCTCATTCAGTTGTGGGATCGAGGTAAGAAGAGGGGAGGGACATGCGTTTTTTTTAAAAAAAATCTTTTTAAATGGTATTGAAAAGCGCTGTAAATCTTTTTCAAAAACCAAACTAAATTCAAAGTCACTTTAGTCCTTATGACTCATCGATCTGGAGTGTTTGTCATAATTAGTACGTCAAGTTAATTAGTACGTCAAGTTAATTAGTACGTCAAGTTAATTAGTACGTCAAGTTAATTAGTACGTCAAGTTAATTAGTACGTCAAGTTAATTAGTACGTCAAGTTAATTAGTACGTCAAGTTAATTAGTACGTCAAGTTAATTAGTACGTCAAGTTAATTAGTACGTCAAGTTAATTAGTACGTCAAGTTAATTAGTACGTCAAGTTAATTAGTACGTCAAGTTAATTAGTACGTCAAGTTAATTAGTACGTCAAGTTAATTAGTACGTCAAGTTAATTAGTACGTCAAGTTAATTAGTACGTCAAGTTAATTAGTACGTCAAGTTAATTAGTACGTCAAGTTAATAAGAATGAGGAATAGTTATTGTGAAAATATAATCAATTAGTTGATTCTTCGAAACAACCTGGGAAGCGGTTCACTAGGCATTGAAAACTATAGCGCAGCATGTAACAATTCGACGGTCACTAATTCGTAAGTCAATTTCTTATGATACTGCTTCTATTTAAGAACCAAAAAACTTTCCCACCATCCAATGTATTGTCGGGATTTGCTAGCATTGAGCTATTTAATCCAGAATTTTTTACAAATGATGAATATTTAGCATCTTCAGTTACAGATCGCGCAGCTCCAAATACGTTACCACCATTCACGTCAACAATATGGAACCCCAGAAATGACTGCAGTACATTTTAAAACAAATATTTTAGCTAACGTACCAGAAAGCATTTATACTAAATATCACCAGCAGTTTTTTATATTGCGGGGAGGGAGAAAGGTTAAAAACAGCGATAAAGAAAAGATGTACCCACAGAGACTTATTAACCCATTTATATAGGGGAGAGGGAGGCAGCTTTGAACATTTTTTAAACTTTTTTTTATAAATCAATATTTTAATCATTCAAACCACTTTTTTTCTTCTGAATATTTAAAACAATTATTAAGGAATAAAACTGCTGTGTTTAAATAAATTTTGAGCTAAAAAATAAGTCAGAATATTTATTTCTGCAACATGCGCGAAAATGTTCAAAACTGCCCTAACCTGAGGCAGCTTTGAACACACCTGGGGCAGCTTTGAATTATCTCTGACAAATGGAAATAACTAGTGATTAAATTTTTTTAAAAAAAAATAAAGCATTGATTTATTTTTAAATATCCTTAAGTTTAAGTTTCTAATGGTAAAAATCAGTTATTTTTTCTAAATTATCTAATCTTATAGTCATTCTAAAGAGTTGATCTAACAAAAGTTATATAAAGCTTTTTAAGCTGTAAATAGAAGCAACTTTTTAAAAAACCAAAAACTTACAAAACCAACTAAACATTAAACTTCAAAAAAATGCGATTATAAAATAAATGGAAATGGATTTAGTTTAAATCGGGTATATCAAGCCATAATTCATTATAGAGCTTTTCATTAGGTAGTCTCTTAGCATTACTTCCTTATCTTTGTTAAATACTTGTGTGACAGTATATTTAGTTGTCAAGCCAAGCTTGGTCTTAGATAAAAAGTTTTTATACTTCTTTATTCTGTTATGTAAAGTTTTACGTTTTATATTATAAGTTACAGCAGCTTCGTTTGGCCTCATTAATCCATTTGCAACTTGGAGAACAGCATTATTAACATCATCCTCTATGACTTCTGTAACTCTCTTTTTTTTATAATTTCGAACCACTTTTATCTTTAAATAATCAAAATTCAGGCAATAAAGTTGCACTCTCGCACTTTATTGGTTGACAATAATCAAGCAATAAAGTGCGAGAGTTTAAATAGCGATTTAAAGGTGCCCCATTCATTTTATTCAAAACTGCCCCAATAGCGATTTAAATAATAAACGATGATTTTCCAAACAAAATTATCTCAACGATTGACATTTTCTGCTTAATTGTAAATCTTATGAGTTATCTTATCTTATAAATAACATAAAACATCTCACTAGTTAGAAACGTGGTCAAAAAATTATTACAACTTTATATCGAAATGTTTACGATTTGTCCTCAAAAACAAACCAATCATATATTTTGTCCAGTTTATGCCAAATCCTAGGAAAGACAGGTGACAACTGCGAGGGTAAACATTATCTTCACAAAATATTTAGTGTTATTAAGTTTAAATACAAAAACGCTTAAAAAATGCATTTTTTCAAAGCTGCCCCCGTTCAAAGCTGCCCCCCCTCTTCCCTAAATAAACGATAAAATGATAGAACGTAATAAAGAAAAAGTTTAAAATAGCGATTAAGGAAAGATGTTCACGCAGTGACATATTTACATGACATATTTACATGAGACTTATTTACCTGACACGCAGAGACTTTTACAAAGTAAATAAATACTAAGTAGGTATAGCAACGAAACAAATAATAATAGAGAACTATGAAAGCTCAAAAATAGAGTTAGAAGGACTTCTTCTTGCATAAACAAAAAAGAAAAAAAACTACACTAAGTTTTTAGAAAATCAGTTTTAAAGAGAAAGGGAGAGAGTTTTTGTGATTGAAGAGTTTTTGGATCAACAAAAAAGTTTTGTAATTGATAGGAGAAAAAAAGGAGAAATTTTTTATAAACAGAAAAAAGTAAAAAGTTAAACAGAAGTCAGAAGAAATATTGATTAAAAGTAAGTAGAAGTTTTAGCCGCTTCAAACAAAGAAAAACAAGAAGAAGATACTCGTTCAAAAAAGAAGAATAAAAAGAGGAGCATTTGATAAAAAACAGAACAAAAAAGAGTAAGAAAGACTACAAAAAGAGTAAGAAAGAATAGTTTTGTATTTTATTAACGTAATGAGTAAGAGAGTGCTAACCATTACACATTAGAAGAACGTATATTGAGATGCATTGAATAAAACATGCAACTTCGTATGTTTTATACAAATTTATCTCAATGGAAGGACTATGATTTCGGAATTGGGGGGGGGGGGGGGGGGCGCTTTGATTTTATATTAGTAACATCAAATGTATGTTTTATACAATATATCTCAACATAAGAATTAAAACAGTTAAAACGAAAAGTTAAATTGTTTTTAATATGAAATTGAAGCGCCCCAATTCGGAGATCACGGTACGCCATAGGTTGGGGTACATTGATCATTTGCAAAAATATAACGTCACTTATATTTTTGAAAGCAATTGTATGGCAACTCTTGTATGACAAACTTTTTAGCGATTACTTAAACTATTTCCTTTTTTTTTTAAACAAATAAAAAAAAGATTTTTTTATTTGTTTAATACAAATAATAAAATCTTTCTTTATTTTTTACTTTTTAAGCAAATTAAAAAAAGATTTTTTTATTTGTTTAAAAAGAATGGAAATAATTTAAGCAATTGCTGAAGATTATTTTTTTGGAATTTTTATTTTGAATACATTGAATAAGAAGAAAAAATTAAAAAAATATCATTTTAGTACCGAAATCAATCAAAAGAGAATATCAGGTCAAAAAACTGTAATAAAAAAAACGTGTCAAAATTACATAAGTTAATTGAAACTTAATACTCTTAAATTAACTATACGAGAATCCTGAAAACTTGCACTCGCTTCGACCAATATAAATTACAAATTAATTTGAAATAAAAATCAATTTCTAAACAGTATTTCAAGAAATATTTCAGTTGGTGAATTCTTGGCACACCAGAAGAAGAAAAATGGGCAGAAAATCAGTATCAAAAGAAGTCAAATGGCAAATAATCCAAATATATCCATCCAAAGATAACACAAAAAGTCAACGAGAAATAGCAAGAATGTGGTGTTTCAGCAAACTCTGTGTCCAAACAAAACTGAACAACTACAAACTTTCAAATGACGTAAAAGATTCACCGAGAGATGGTAGGCCGTCAAAACTTAGTTCTAGGGATCAAAGTTTATTGTATCGAAGGATAATGGAAGATCCTAAAATTAGCTACAGAGAACTGTCAGCTGAGTTTAGTAATGAGGTTGGTTACGTTAGTATTATTTACTGAACAGTTAGAAAGTGTCTTAATAAAAAAAGAATTGATTATTATGTTGCTGCCAGAAACGTGCTTTTAAGGTTGACAAATAGGATTAAAAGATATAATAGGTGTAAGGAAAGATTTCACTGGTCAGAAGAAAATTGCTCTAAAGTCATTTTTAATGCTTAATCAAAATTTGATGGTTAATCGTTAATCAAGATCTATTGTTAAAAGATCTATTGTTCAAAGATCTATTGTTAAAAGATCTATTGTTAAAAGATCTATTGTTAAAAGATCTATTGTTAAAAGATCTATTGTTAAAAGATCTATTGTTAAAAGATCTATTGTTAAAAGATCTATTGTTAAAAGATCTATTGTTAAAAGATTTAGTTTTAGAGAAATATAAGAAAAGATTTTGTGTACCCAGAGTGTAAAGCGGTGACGACTCGATAGGTATATCAGAATACATTTCTCATAAAGGGAATTCAAAATATTTGTATAGGGGAGATTTAGCCAGTATACTTACAAAACGGTCATGGATGGACAAGAAATAATTAAGAGAGAATGTGGAAAGCTTTTCACAGTTGTAATCTGCACTGGAAAAAGTTATATATGCATCTGATTGAATTATATATGCATATGATTGAATCTATGCAAAAACGTATTCGAGTCTGCGTAAAAGCACGTAGTGTCATGCAAACTACTGAATTAAAGCGTGACCTTATATTTTTGACACATTTTTTTTTATTTCAAATTTTTATCCTGATTCTCTTTTTAATTGATTATGGTACCAAAAATGATACTTATTTTAAAATCTACTTTTAACTTTGATTATACAATATATTCCAAATAAAAATGCATTTCAAATAAAAATGTATTCCAAATAAAAATGTAAAAAATCTACTTTTTTTTTAAATTTTTCAAAAATCATCAAAAATTTAAGAAGCTTAAGAAATCGCTATAAAATCTTAGTGACCTTACATTTTTGAAAGCCACTGTATTTATCAATTTTTTGTATGAACGTATTTATATATTCTCAAAGCAATGCAATTAATTGTAGTTGAATGTAATTTACCAATCCATTTTGAAAAAAGAATAATGTAGAAATAAAGTTTAGAAAACAAAGATAAAGAAATAAAGTTTATCAATTTCTGGTGTGATTCAACATGCCACAAGTCTTTGAAACATCACATCAAGTGATAAACTTCTCACTACTCAACAAAAGACACTAAAAGAAAAAAAATAGCTATATACTAATCAACACAAAAAGAGTTGTGTTACTGTGGAACAGCTTCATTAGCCAGAGCTACTAACCTAGAGCTTAAAAAGTTGCAAAGACTAGAGACAAAAGAAGAACGCCCCAGTTGCCCCTGTAAGTTTAGTACAATGTGTTAATATCTTAAAGGCAAAAAATTGATTAAAACACAAAAACTTACAAAAGCAACTTGGGAAACTTTTCAAAAACTTAACAGTTAAACAACAAAAAAAAAAAAAAAAAAGGAGAGAAAAGGAAAGTTAAAACAAACTTACCAAATTTTCGGATGAAATCGGCGGCTGCACCCATAAACAAAAACTTGGTCAGGCGCGAGCCCCCTATAATCGACAAAAATAGTAATATTAATTTCACAAAAGTGATGATGGTAATGACTAGTGTTGTGACCAAAACTAAAAATTGTAACTAACTTAACTAAAAAAACCGTAACTAAAATTAGTCGACTAACTTTTTAGTCTAACTAAATTTAGTGGACTAAGTTTTTAATTTGCGAAAAAAATATTGTTACTTTTACCCAAAAAATACTTTTTTAAATCTTGTTATGTATTGGTTGGGAAGTGGTTTGGGCGCTATTTTTTTAATAACAAATTGCTGTAAGTTACAATTTACATCTCCAGGGCATCTTTTTCATGGTCGATTTTCAGAGTTTTTCAAGTTTTTGGAGAAAGGTTTGCGACAGATACACTTGGAATTTTGTAATAAAACTTATCTAACTAGTCCCCCGTTATTATATCATTTTTACCCATCCAAATTAGTTATTTTTTAAATACGTTTTTGTTTAATATTTTTACCCATTCAAAGCAGTTATTTTTCATTTTTACCCATTCAATATAGTTATTTTTTAAATACTTTTTACCCATTCAATATAGTTATTTTTGTTTAATACTTTTGTTTTTTGTTATTATTGTTGATATTTAATTATTTTATCAATTATATTGTTAATATTTACTTATTACATTATTAATTATGTAAAGAAATTTAAACTTTTATATTTTATGATTGTATAATTTTAGTTTGTTTTAGACAAATTTCTTATTACAATTATAGAATATAGGATACTACAATTATTGTTCTTGCTGAATATATTTTAAAAAATAAATGCGGCTATGAAAATTTTATTTTGTTTTATTTATCAACTACAGAGGTTAATGACGAAACACACAAGATAGAAACGCCGAAAATATTGGAAGCTCTTTAAATGTTTGATCCCAGCAACACACGTGGTTTAGCCAGGATTTCATCTTCAGTAACAATAGTTGTTGGAGCACTTGGTCTCCCACGACCAACACGCTGCATCTAAACAAAGATTTACCATCTAAACAAAGATTTACCATGTTAACTAAGAAAAACTATTTACTTAACATAAACGATTTATTCAGTGCAGAATTAATTAATAAAACTAATTTTTATATATACAGTATTGGACGAAACATTTGCAACAAACATCGAACAATGCTAAAAAGTGTTCCTAATTTTACATGTCTTAAAAACGAAATGAACTATACTACCACAGCAAACAGTTAAGGAGTCTGGAGTCATAGTATGCCATGACATGAGCAATCAGCTGACAGGTGACAGCACACAGGCAGAGTTTTGTTGACAAGTGCCATTTTGCAGCGGACAAAACAAGTGCAACTTTTTTGGTTTGTTTCATTTTCTTAAGTCTGGTCCGTGTCAACGTCACGGAAGTTTTTTAATTATTAAAGGAAGTATCCAGAAGTTTCCAGAAGCATGCAGAAGCTTCCAGAAGTTCCCAGAAGAAGCATCTGGAAGCATCCAGTAGCATCGAGAAATATTTATTATTTTTATGACTTCAAGTGCACAAATGGTTCCCGACAGTCTTGGATTGGAACTAAGAAAGAAAATTATTGGCGATTACGTAAGTGGAATGTCACAAAAAAGTACTTGTGATAAATATCGCGTGAAAAAATGGACCGTATCAAGACTATGTTCCAAATATCGTTCTACGGGGAAGTTGGCAGCAGATAACAAAGGTGGAAGACCGCGTTCCACCACTTCTAGAGAGGATTCTATGATCGTCAGATCCGTCAAGAAGGATCCCTGGATATCATCAGTTGAGATACAAAAGCAATTAGAGCTGCCTGTATCGGACCGATTAATCAGACGACGTGCTGTTGAAGCCGGATTGTTTTCTCGACGCCCTGCAAAGAAACCGCTGATTTCACTAAAAAACTAGAAGAAAAGACTCCTGTTTGCTACATCTCATATTGACTGGAATGCGCAGAAATGGCGAACTGTCCTGTTCAATGATGAATCGAAGATCAACAACCTTGGGAGCGATGGCATTTGCCGTGTACGTCGACCGGCCGGAAAACGCCTCGATTTACGTTACTGCCATAAGACCGTGAAGCATGGTGGAGGCAATGTAATGGTCTGGGGGTGTTTTTCTGCTAACGGTCTAGGTCCAATACATCGAAACAATGGAATAATGGACCGTTTCATGTATAAAAATATCCTGAAAGATGTTATGTTACCTCATGCTGAATGGAATATGCCAATAAAATGGGTTTTTCAGCAAGAAAACGATCCGAAACACACTGCAAACGTAGTTAAGCAGTGGTTTCAAGACAACCACCTATTGGTGATGGATTGGCCGCCTCAATCTCCGGATCTCAACCCTATCGAGAACCTGTGGGAGATCGTCAACCGCAGAATTAATCGTGAAGGTGTTCGTAATAAGGATCAACTGTTTAAACAAATCCAAAAGGCCTGGGCAGCGATTCCACAAAGTTTCATTGATCACCTGATCGAATCTATGCCTCGGAGATGCAAGGCTGTGATCGACAACAAAGGATTCACCACGAAATATCGATAGCGAAATACAGCTTCGTCAACATTTTGTCGAGTTGCACTTGTTTTGTCCAGAAGCAAATCAACTTTTTTTAATACTTTTGATTAATTTATTAATTTTCGTGTACAAATAATGAACTTTGTGATGAATAAAACTTGAAGAACTTTGTCTCTAAACAGTTACATAGTTATTTCTCTAAATTGAAAAAATGCAGCACTTTTATATAAAGAAACTAAATTAGCATTATTTGGTTGCAAATGTTTTGTCCAATACTGTATATTTATAATACGTATAATATGTAATAAAAATGAAAAAATAAAAAAAATTTAACAGTGACTATTACTTTTACTTAACTTTGTATGAGGCTTTTCTTTTCTTTTCTTTTTTTTATATAAAATGTATATACATTATATATATATAATATATATAAATATATATATATCAGGGGCGTGTCTAGGGGATGTCTGCTACGTCGCTGGACATACCCAAAATATGCATAAATATATATTTTTTCACAACTTCAATATTTTGTTGAATAAATATGATGCGTCGGTAGATAAAAGCAAACAGAGCGAATAATTATAGCAAACTAAAGCAATAATTAAGCAAACTATACAAGGTTAATTGTTCAAACGGATGGTAAGAAGTTATTAATCCGGGATAACAGTTAGATTTACGGTTTGGTATTTTATCATAGTGCTTGTCAAATCGAGAACGGTCTAAAGTTTATTTAAAAAAACACGATTTATATATTTAAACGGAGGTTGTTTTAATTTTTGACTTAAACAAATTAGTAAGAAACTTGAATGGACATTCCTTTTTTTATTAAGTTAAGTACTTCATTTCTTAAATATTTTCTATTATCAATTTTAAAAAAAAAAAGTTATTATTTCTAGGAGAACAAATTCCGGACTTCCCTTATCAATTACACCCTGAGTAAAGTTTTAGTCAAATTCTATTGATATTTATCATCAGGAGGAGAAGACTGTAATCAACAACAAGCATATATTAAAATATATCAATGGACATCCCCAATTATTTTATACAAAGCTGTGTATCTTTTTAATTACTTGCATTTTGAACAATATAAAAAGAAAGAAAGGGTTTTAAACATTAAAAATTAAATTTGGACTTCCCTCAGTACATACACCCTGTTTGGTATGTATTTATTAAACATTTCTTAAACATAAAATTTAGACGGTTTTTAAGACAATTTTTTTTCTTCATATAAGAATAGGTCGTGTGTAATTGTTAAGCGTTGGTGCTGACTATGGTTATCATCATTTTCTTCTAAAAAAAGATAGCGTGCGAAGCAATAATGCTTGCTAATGGTTAGCATCATATGCGATAAAGTATGGGGCGATTGCTAAGCCGTCTTACCTGATATATGCGTTTGTCAATGAGGAAGAGGGGGGGCGGGATGCTAAAATTGCGACTTACCAAAAAAAATTCCTGTACACGCCCCTGTATATATATATTATATATATAAAATGTATATACATATATATATAGGCATGACCGCCGAGAGGGGGGGTGGGGGGTGGTGGACGGGGAAGATTCCCGGGGCCTCGTGTGTGTACAAACAAATTTTTTAAAACCATTTTCAAAAGATTTAATCAGTTTTGACTTTTAAAAGCTTTAGTTAACTTTTACTTTTAATTTTCAATGCGCAGAGCATGCTTCTTTTGGTCCTGGGTATATAATTGATCATAATGAGGGCCCCTTAAGAAAACTTCCCCGGGGCCCGAAATTTCTCTCGGCTGCTATGTATATTGGTAATACTGCAGTTTAGCGGCGTAGAATAATTTTTAATTTTTGCTTGATAAAACTCTGCGATGGTTAAAATGAAAAAAATTAATCCGAAAGTGACGCTGCGAAATGTGAAAGAAAACCACATTCGAAATATGGAAAAATTAGAAACTTATAAAAAAAAAAGAAAAGAAAAGAAAAGTCTCATACAAAAGTAGTAATGTAAAGAAGTATGTGACGCTTCTAATGAAATACTTTTTATAAGAATTTTTTGTAATACAAATTTAAAAGTAAATAAATAAAAATCTAAAACTTCAAAATTAGCATTTTTTTAATATACACTTTAACATAATACTTTACAAATGTATGAAAATACCTTAAAATTATTAGAAACGACGAAAAATACATAAAATGCTTACCTAATAATTATAGAAATATTTAAAACAGTTTCTTAATAACAATTTTTAAATAGTTGTTTTTATGAAATAATGTATAGGTATATTAAAGGTACTATATCACAACTACATAAGGACTTTCAGTTCCTGAAATCAGTTCATTGACTTTCAAAAGCTGCAGAGTATCTTCATCAAGTTCTTGCACATTTTTGTTATACGGTTTTCTTATGCTGGTGATGTACGGATCGGAAGTGTAAAGAAGGGTATGAAATACATCCTCATTTGTAACTGATCGAGAACATTTTCTGGCATGATGAAAGCAAAATTTTTTATAATCCTTATTACGGGATTCTTGCGCATCTTCTGAAAGTTGACCGATAGGAAGTACTGCAAAATGCTTTATGATATTTTCTCCGTGAAGTAAGATTTTGTGTATTGAAGATGACATATAGTACCATGCATAATTGGTCACATAGATTCTGGCAGTTTCTACAGCATAACTACCAAAACTTTCAGCATTTATCATAACACCTGAGGAGAGAGCTTGCAGAATTATGTAAAATCGCTTAATCAAATTTTCATCCACTCCAGTGATTTCAGCAGAGCAGCTTGCATTGTAAAAAAATCTTCTACTTAGGTCGTTAGAAAAGTTCGTAGAACTCCCCTCTAAAAAAAAAAGAAGAGTTTTTTTTAATTTTGTTTTATCAAATGTTCAAAATAATGTCCATCGTTATCTATACAAAGTTGCATCCTTTCAAGCCATTTGTCAAACGTTTTTTTATACTCTTCTTTGGGTATACTTTGAAGTAACTTCGTTATGCGAGTTTTTTGACTTTCGACGTCAGTATCGTCATCAAGATTTTTTTTTATCAAGTCGAATAGCCAATAATCGGATGGAGCTAAGTCTGGTGAGTATGGTGGGTGGCGAGTTATTGTAATTCCAGCTTGGTTTAGACAATTTGTGACGGTTTCAGTCACATGGGGTCGAGCGTTATCATGGAGAAATTTGAAATTTTGAGTGCCTGTTTTAGGTCTTTGCTTATTTATTTCGCATATAAGAGGTTTCAAACAATTTTTTATATAATATTCGCTAGTAATGGTGTCTCCCTTTTCAACATAACCCAAATGAACAACACCTGTTGTTTTGAAGAAGATGTAGAACATGTTTTTCGGCTGAAACCTGTCGCATCTTACTAAAGTTCTTGGACTTTCACCTTCACCGACCCAACTAGCGTTAGCCGACTTGTGTCCAACTTGTCTCAAATAAAACCACGACTCATCCCCTGTAATAATATCACATAGTCTCCATGGACCGTTTCTGAAAAGAGCTAAATTTTCCTTACATGCCTCAACTCTATTCTTGCGATTTTGATCGGTTAACTCGTGGGGTATCCAACGTGATGTTAATTTTTTTTTTTAAGTGCGTTGTGAATGATTTCGTTGATTGTAAAGCGATTAATCGATGTCAGGGCTTCAATTATATCATGTGTTGCATGAGGATTTTCTTCAATAATGGCTCGCACACGTTCAATATTCTCAGCTGTATACGTGGTTTGAGGGTGCCCTGAGCGAGGATCATCTTCGAGACTCTCTCTACCATCTTTAAATAAAGTAGCCCACTTGGCAACTGTACTATATTTTGGAGCTTGGTCACCATGAACTAAAACCAACTCATCGGTTATGGCTTGTGCTGAAACTCCAAGTAGAGCACGGGTTTTAATATATGCTCAATATTCAAATTTATCCATTTTTAAATTTTTTCTTGAAAACGTATATAGTAAAATTTAAATAACTTTTTTAATAAACATTCAAAATACTTCAACAAGTACTTAAAATGTTCATAATTAAACGCAGTTTAAAATGATATATAAATATTTAATTATTTCCTGTCTCATTGTATCTTTATAGATGAAGTTCTACGAACTTTCCAAACGACCTATGTAGCAGTATTACCATCATTGGCATTACCACTTACTTGTCTTGGTTTGTCAATGATCAACCTTAGCTCCTCACGAAAACGTTTCTGCACCAAGATCTTCTTCCCTTGCTTTAGCCGTTTCTTTTCTTCACTTGTGGCTGCTCATGTTTGGAAAGAAATGTTGTAAGAAATATGTAATATCGTTTCCATACAACGAGTCCAGACATGTAATGTAGACAATCCGTATTGATACGAATTTTCATTTTCAGGCCTAGAAGCCACTTTAGTCAAATCGTTCATTTGCCGTGGAGTAGCTCCACATATTGTACATGTAGACCCAGAAGGCGTATCCGTTAATGCCTGAGCCACTTTTCCATCTACCATTTTTAGAAGAAGTTCATGTTTTACTTGTACACTTTTACCATTTTTATTAATTATAGACGGCCGCAAAGGGTTTATTTGGCTCTTTATTTCATCTACAACGGCTTTAGTTTTCTCGGGAGTCTCTTTGCAAAATTCTATACATATAGGTCGACAAAAACGAACAGATGAAGGTGCCGGATTTTGCCAAACAACTGCGCCAGTTACTTTATCAATTAGTTTGATAGGCACCAAAGAACTAGTAAAGAAATTTGCATCAGAAATAAGTTCAGATTCCTCTGGAAGTTTCTGCTTGTATTGGCTTTGGCCAGAGGAACTATCACAGCCCCATTTACTATATAAAAGTAAATGTTTGAATTCAATACTGTAAACGGAATCTATGGTCGAAATTCTAGCTACAGTGTGATCCAATAAATCTTGCAGTTCCAGAATTTTCGCATGTGTGTTCGTAATTTCTATTGCAGAAGATGGTGGATAGCAGGTCTGTTTAATTTCTTGAATTTTATAATATGGTGGGAATATGGAACAGTTTCGTTCATTTTCACCTTCCTCATGTACAAATATTGTGCTTTTGTTAAATCTAAGTCAGTAAACACGCTGAGTGCTTCTTCATACATTAGCATATTTTTCTGGTTTGCGTTTTCCATAAAACTCGATATTAAGTTTTTTTTGTCTTAATCAACAATCCTTAATTATTCAACAAGTTTTGCTTCTGCTTCTTCTCCTATTGAACGCAACGCCTGAAGATATGTATTAAAGATGTGCTCGAATCCATATTCCTTAAGTAACATGGTATTTTTTCTTTTTTTACTGGATTCTGACGAATCTCCATAAGACACTCACGGCCTTCCGCATTTTTTAAAAGGAGTAGATCGCGTGGAGTCGGTAATTGCCTCTTCTGAGTTAGGTAAAGGTACACAATATTCAGAATCCAACCAATCACTGTTCTTAGATAAAACAGCATCCCTTTTCCGTGACGACTGTAACCATCGTTTATTAAACGACAGAATAATGTGCCTTTGAATATCACTAATGATGAAACACAAGTTGTCCTCAGAAAGTTGATAATTTTCTTTTAAAATTGTTGACAGTGCCTCAACTGTCCTTCCTCCATCAATATAGGAAAGCAATAATTTACGTTTCGAACACTTAAAAGTTGTCATTTTAACAAGTCACAAAAGTAATGTACATAATATTCAATAGTCAAAAGTGTCGGTTTAGTTTCCACTGTAAAATTATTATACCGATATAAATGTTTCAACTCTTTATATATTGGCAGTGTACATTCACCACAAAGCTATAGTTGAAAAAGACGAGCTACACTGTTGATGGTACCAGCCATTCTTTCCTTGCCAAAAGTTAATTTATATATTTTAAATTGCAAAAATTTAAAAAACATCTCTATACCGCTAGGATACTCCAAATTAAAAATCCAAAACATCTTAAACATGTAATCCAAACATTCGACAATTGAAAATCCAGCCAAGCAAACTTTTCCGTCACACACAATTCTCCCAGTGATTTTGTTGAGATCATTTGACGAATATTCAAGGTACAGCTTGGGATGAGCCAAGGTTTGCGGAACATCTACAGAATTTCCAGTGCCAGGCTAAATATAAAAAAATAAGTAAACGTAATATGAATTAGGACATTTCCAATTTCATAAAAATTTAAAATATTCACAATTTATGCTATAAATACTAAACTAAATTAGTTTTAAGTTATTTTAACTTGAGAAAATAAAGTCTATATAAAACAAATGTGGATTTATGTACTGTAAGAGAAAACAAGACATTATATTTTAATAAATATGAATAACAATGCATCCAAAATGCTTACCGTTCTATATGCAATCAGCAAATCAAACGACTCCTTTGCCGTTAGGCGCTTCTTTCCTGTCATCGGCAAAAGGTATAGCAATGCTTTCACAGTAGCTGTAGTCTGTCCATCTATAAAAAATGCAATAAGTCTTCTAGTTTCACTATACAATATGCAACTTATTTTTATTAACAAGTCAACCTTAAATTACATATGCCTAATAGGGTGCATCAATCGCCCCATACTTTCAAAAACTGATATGTACCTATTCTTAAAACTTCCTTTGGTTCTAACAGACAAGTCTGTTAAATTTTTTAAAAGCGTAGCTAGATTTAAGGGGCCCCCTCGAGTCTGAAATTTGCAATGAAACCCTAAAGGCAAAAAAAATTTTTTTTTCAAGTTCATGTCATGTTGGGTCTCAAAAGAAGCAAAATTTTTTATGAATTTTATAAATAAATATTTTATACAAACATTATTATTTCATGTTTTATTGCATAAAAACTATGATTTTTAAAAAATAAATAAAAAAAGTGTAATTTTTAATAGTTTTTGTTTAATTTTTTTAATATAGTGCTTTTAATAAAAAAAAGATAATTATTTTTGAAACTTTAATAAAATTTCGCTTCTTTTGAGATCCAACATACATTATTAAACTTTTTTTCAGAGTTTAGGGTCTCGTTGCAAATTTCAGACTTAAGATGGCCCGCCTAAATCTTGTTAGACTTTGAAAAAACTTAACAGAGTTGATGCACCCTAATGCAAAACACTTCTTAGATCACTTGTATATTAACTTACTGGATCCTCCAATAATTCCCTCTGTATTACATTCTTGAAGGTATTTAACAGTTGATTTTGAAAAATAATGCAGCACAGATGTTATTAAATTTCCTATACCCACAACAAAGCAATCAGCTGCATCAGGATACATACGACGAAAATCTTGCAGCAGCTAAACATTAATTAAATCTCTACATAGGCTTAATAATGACAAAATAGATAATTACATCAATACCAAGTTACTTACTGAAAAAGGTACTATTTACTTTTCAATATCTATTTAGAAAATATTTACCATTTGTGGCAAGGATAAGTAACATGGTATTTGCTGTACACATTCTAAATATGATGGATGACGTTCTTCAATTTTTTTTCGCCTGTAACAAAACGTTATTTTTGCTGCTAGTAGGAGGTCTTCTGCAAACACTGATGGAGACAAGGTGGTTAACTTGACCATTTCGGTTTTTATATCATAGCCTGCTATACCTGTAAATCAAAACTAGATTTTATGTTTTATGCAACACAGTGTGTAATTAATTTTCAATGAAAATCATGAGCTACATGAATAAGTCTATGCAATACTCATTAGTTAAACAGTTATTTAAAAACAATATTAACACATTTTTGACTTGAGTCTGTCATAGTAATTACCTTCACAGAATTCACACTCCTCCAATCCTCGACAGCAACCTGTGAAAATGAACTCATCATTTTGTAGAATAGTAGTTATAGTTATCAATGAGTTCGTAGAGGGTGAATTGGACAGTGCTCCAGTAGTTAGTACAAAAGTTTGTCTAGTTTTATCCCTTTCCTCTTTTGGAGTCCAAGTCCATCTTTTTTCATTGCTATTAAGCTTAGCACGTGCATTTTCAATGCACTTAGCTAAAAACCCCTTGTGAGATTTTGGTTCAAAATAATCTTCTGGTTTGAGTCCTGTAATCCCGGCAAGAAATATGCTAACCATTTTCATTTTATCTTTCGGCGTATAATTCCCATAACAGTCAACAACTTTAGCAGCAGTAACATATGTTATAGCTTGTCTTTCAGATATTTCGTAGCTTCCAGTTTTCAATCTCATCATATGGTGTTTAGTTTTTGGATGCTGCAGCAAGAATGACTCTAAAGACACTTGGTTAGATAATATGTCTGATGCAGAAGAATTAGGAGTATTTTCATTGACATCAGTTACGTCTCTATTACTAGCCTTGCTAGATGTAGTGATGTGAGTGGTGACATGCGAAGTATAGCTATTTTCATTGTTGACAAAAGATCTTGATGGTGAAGTTTCCCTTGTTATGGATTGACATTCTCGTGCATTCTAGACAAACAGTAATACAATAACAATATGGCTTACACACACAAACTTGTTTCACTCGCATTTATAGTACACAGTTTCTGAAAATTTTCTACAAACAATAACATATTTTAAGCATTAACATTTCAATTTATACAACTTATGTAAAAGTAATGTGAAAGTGCATGACAATTGATGATTTTGCAAAAGCATTACATTTTTCATCCTGTACACAATGTTATACTGATAAATTATTATGATAGTACACAGTAAATATAATACAATGCCTCTTTCCAACATTCGCTTGGTTTGAGTATAACCACCGACATATCAGACCTTAGCACTATTGAAAAGTCCTCAGGATCGATTTCACATCCATCACTTTCCAACACAAACTTTAGAGTGCTATCTGCACCAATGTCAAATTTCCGACATACTAAGACAAAATGCAGCTATTAGCCTATTAGTAAATAACAAATTTAAGTTGTAAATTATTTGCATTTTTAATAAAATTTGTAAATTAGAAAAGTTTAACAAAAATTAATTATAAATCATTTTATTTTCATATTAGCTGTAATTAGCCTACTTCTTGGATTGTTTACACTTTGCAAGCTGTTATGTTTTATGTTTTTATTGCCAATAAAGAAATATTGCTATTATTATTATTACTATTATTGTTCCTTAGTATACTAAATTATTGAGAGGAGCTTATCTCATGGGATATAATTTTTGTATAAAGAAAGCTAAATGCATGTAATGATTCAAAATAAATTAAAGCAGAAAAAAAAATTTAACACACACAATTCTGCACATGTTATATGATGTTTTAGTAGAAGAATCAAAAATAATAAATTCAATAATAAAATTTAATTCACTTGTCCTGTTGAAAAAAGGTTTTTTTTTATCATAGATTCATGTTTTTTAATTGTAGATTCAAATATATAAAAGGTTTATATTGATACAGTACAATATTTGGTTCATTATTAGGACTATTTAAATTTAAGTTTAAATCCCAACTACACAAATTGGGAATATTGATTGTCAACATAATTTAACAGTTAATGTGAAGAAACAACAAAATATAGCAAAAAAAAAAGGCTGACTAAAAGATTACATATCTAGGACTAACAAAATTAATTTTTTTACCTTCATAAAAGACACTATTAATATTTAATGGAATGTTATCTTTTAAGTCTTGGACTTGAGTGCTAAAAAGCTTTGAGCAGGGATTGTAATCAATCACATAACCATGAAAATGGTCATCGAAGTAGTTAACAGTAAGCTTCCTTAACAACATAAATGTATTATTACCAAGGTAAACAATGCATTCAACATAACTAAACTCAGGTATACCATCACAGAAACCACACACAACTATACTTGTATTTTCAATTCTGTAATGACCAACTTCAATCCATTGTGCAACATGTACTGTCTCTGTTTTTGATAACAGAAAATTATTGCACAAAAACTGATAAATATCACATGGTTCAATTTGGCATACAATCTTCTCCTTCGTTGTTCCAATAACAGTATGATTGCTGAACACAGAGTGAGCAAGAAACGCATTTGCTAGTGCAATTTGAGAACACTTTGTTAATGAAAACGCTATGTTTTTGAAACAATGAGAACCCCTCGAATTCTAATGAGCGCTGTAGGATAATGCAACAAATAGTGATGTTTGGGTGTCAAGTGCTTATCCGGAAATAAATTGAGATAAGTTCGATGATGTTCAGCTATTAGATGTGACAAATAACTTGCTAAACCATCATTAACCCTTGGAGATAAAACAATGTCTACAACTTCCATGAGCAATAAAAGTAAATTCCAATGAGGGTTATCACGTGGTACTTTGTATCCTATTATAAATGACAGATTTCGCATTAGACACCAACATTCAGAAGCAGTCATTTTTAAATGCATCAATGACGCAAAAGTTGTGGGACGACTATTAACATCAGAAGAACCAAAACTAAATTCTGTCAACAACAAATTAAATTCGTTTAGAGATATGTATCCATCATCACTTAGTTTCCCTAAAATATCACTTAATTCTAGAGGAATGATGCCTTCCAGTAGATCATGCACGGCATCAACTGCCGAATTCTCCACCACATGAAAGTACTTTAACTTGTTAAAAATGCAACCGTGTTTAATACCGGTATGAGACTCTTTATACCCAAATTGACCTAACGAGTTAACCGATTCATCATATGACTCCCTAGTGCGTTTAACATAAGAAGTTTCATAAAATTTTGTTTGATTCTCATCTTTAGTCGCCTCACATAATCTACAAAACTTGCGTGCATTGAAGTTTTCTAAGAAACCAAATAATGAATGGTACCCCAAATTATCAGCTGAGAATAGTGCTAATGCTGCTCTTACTTTTATTCTTTGATTACACACAGATACATCTATGCCATCATCCGATTCTAACTTCATTAGTGTATTTACTTGGGGAGCGAGAATTACATCGTATTTAAGTGCGTTAGTTTTAGCATCTTGGGCATACCAAATACCCACAAGAAAAATGGAACTTTCTTTTGAAAGTAGCTTGGAAGGTAAATTTCGCACCATCATGTACAGACCCTCCATTTTATGTATCTGTATATGTGGACCGAGTGGATTTGTAGTTTCAAATCCGTCAATGTGCAAATGTAAAACTAAAGCATCAGGAAATTTGGAGAAAAATGGATGTTTCTTGTACGTGTTAGTATCAAAGAAATCTGTTATGTTTCCATCATTACTGGCATGACTATTACAATTTAAACTTAAAGAATTAATTTTGCATTCAATAATTATACGTGCTAATAATACTTCAATTGGAATGTATTGAGCAGTATCAACAACATTCTTCATTTCTCGATTGCCTGATAAAACTGATTTACAACTCTCTTTCCTAATTCCTACAGGTACAGGCTGTGGCTCAATGTACAACTGCCACTGCTTTAAATAAGCAAGCTGTTTATGTTCCGTATCAACTTTGTCAATAGCAGTAGACACTGTTTCAAGATCTTTATAAAGATTTTGAACGCAGACAACATTTTCATCAATACCTAGTTCTTTAAAAATGGATTGAATACGCTGGATTGTAAGATGCGTTGAATCTTGTAGCAATTCCTGAACATTCTCAGTTACAAATTTAGCATTTGTCAAAAGAACATTAGACCGTGCTTGCAACTTAGTAATGAATGCAATAAAAGAACCCTGCATGCTTTCCTGTATACTAATTTGATCACCAAAAACTGCATCATTTACATTATCACAATCAATATTGGTCATAGTTTTTTGCTCTATTTGGATTTCGTTTGTTTCACAATCATTGCATTGACTGGAGGAGCATAGTACAGGTGCAAAATCACCTACATATAATTCTCTATGGTGTTTCACAATATGTAATCTCAAATTGCGAAAACTTGAGCATATTTTAGGAGTCACCTTGTCCACATTGAACAGTCCCCTTGTCCATATTGAACATCAGAATGGGGAGAAATTGTGTGCAAACGCTTTAGGTGCCACAGCATTATATTAACAGATGTGAAGGATTTTTGGCACACATAACAATGCAATGTCATTCTAGAACCACTGTTAATTTGTTCTTAAAATATACACCAAAAAGAATATGATGTGATATATGAAATGATGTGATATATGAAATGATGTGGGCTGCTGAGTTAAATTATGAAAATATATTTTAACTTAATAATTCAACTGCAATTGCAGAGGTAAAAAAATAAAGATTGAAAGCTTTTGATGATTATTACTCCTATTTAATCTGAAAAAAGCAGTTCATACTTGATTTTAACTAAATGTTTTGAATTAACTACTTTCACTTGCTATTTGTTCCACTTATAAACCTATTGCTGAATGGTGTTTTTTTAAATCCAGTCTAACATGGACCTTAAAAAACAACAACCTCTCAAACCTTTTTCAAGCGCAAAACAATAGTTTAAAAACCTAGACTAATTAGTGCTGAATATATTATTTTAGTTAGCTTTAAAATACAGTTAGTATTTACTGTTTTCAATACTCATAAAAACTTAGTTTTAGGCTGCTGCATTTTGTGAATAGTATGTAGTATTACCTGATGACAAAAGCTCTTCAGCACCCTGATCTCGTTTGTATGGAATTAGCTTTTTTTTGGAACGATCGTGATTGTAAACGTGTAAGAGTAAACACGAGCTGTCCATAACAATCAAACTAACTATAAATATTTACAAAATAATGTAAAAAAACATATTTTTCAAAACAGTTTATCAGGAAACAAAAAGTGTTTCAACCAAAACAAAAATTATAACTAAGAGTCAAGATTAAAGTGGAAAACCCCTCAGAAATATGTAAATTTTTAAAAAGATTTTTTTTTTTAATTTGTGCAAAATTTATAAGAGATTTACTATCTCAAATCATTTTTGAAATTTTGCTATAGATCTTTATAAAACTAAATTTTATAAAGCTTTAGCTTTCTTAATAACCACAATAGCAACAGCACTTTTTTTTAACTTTTAAATTTCCTTACATAAAAAATTTTTTTTACATAAGGAAAAAATATTAAAAAAACAAATTGTTTTTAAAATCTTACCACTTTCCTTTTTATTAAAATTATCACTTTTTGTATTTTTCAAGTATTTTTATTTTCCATTACTTGATATAACTTTAAGATAGAAACAAACACTGGAATACTCTTTATTAATCTTGTTAAAAATAAGTTAGAATCTTTCATATGAAACTAGTGCATTTTAACATTTAACTTTTATATTTTATCGATATTTGCATATATATTTATATTATTTTCAAATTTTTTATGCAAGCCTTTTTAATAAAAGCTGTTTTTAGCAGATAAAGGGTTTTAAAGACACTAGCCAACATCTGAAAAAATAAAAGTGGTAAAAAGAAAAAATTTTGAGTATGAATGCGTTTTGTTGCCTTCTATGATTTAAGTGACATATTTTTGATAAAATAAAATCCAGTAATCCAATTAAATCCTAGAACACAAGAAACCAAGTCACAAAATTTAGTTACTTTTTGACCACAATTTTGTCTAAATATATTAGCCTATTAAAAATTCATATGAAAAATCTGTTTTACTAATATTAAATACCAACTTTACAAGAATAAGTATGCAAAATATGTTAGAACTTTGTTTTAAAATCTTTAGATACATTGGCTGGTGTCTTTCAACATTTTTCTGGCACCGGCTACAGGTACCATTTTACCCAGAAAAAAAAGTAGCTATTTTCAATAAATTTTGTAACTTACTTTATGATTAGGAAACTAAATTTGAAAAATATTAATTACACAAAAAAAAATTTTTTGGAGGGAGAGAGGGTTTCCACTTTAATGATGCAAAAAAAACTTATATTTGTAACAAGTATGAATAAAATGTATACATTCACTTCAAAAGTAATGTACTTAAAAGTATAATTTACTTACCAATTTAACAAAAATCTCAAAAAATTGAGCTAAAATCAAACTTCAAAATCAACTTCAAAATATTTGTTGATTCAATTATGAATCAAAGTTAATCTGTTAAAGTTTATACAAGTTAATCTTTTAAAATGTATTAAAATTTACCATTAAACTACTTGATATATATATATATATATATATATATATATATATATATATATATATATATATATATATATATATATATATATATATATATTCAAAGCATTCCTATATATTCTCGTGAAGTTTATACGTATACTTTTAACCTTAGATTAACGTAGGAAAGTAATTAAATTCGCGCTTATTTGATCCTTCTAGCCTAACTAGCCAAGTTCAATGCATACACTAACCATACACATACATGAGGTTTTATATAATCATAGTATAATTATTTTCCCAATCGTCATAAAGTAAAGAAAAAAAATTAAACTAGCTGGTATAATTTATAGCAGCTTAGATTATTTTTTTTTAATACTCCATGACGATTGGGAAACAAATTACTGTTTTCTAATAATAACAATAACAATTATTTTTGTAAATTAATAACTTTTTAAGTATAATGTATCTTTATCATTTCATAAGATATCAGCGCACTTCACTCTAATACACCAAAGGCGCACATTTTTTTTGGAAATACGCTTTTATAGAAGACGATAGAAGCATATTTCCTTTAAACAATTCCTATGTTTTTAGACATAAGGAAATAAGTTTCCTTAAATCAAGGAATACTTTTTACTACGGTAAAGGAAATTTTTAAGGAAAAACCGGTAAGGAAATTTTTTCCCTTAATTTGCAAGGAAAGATTTTTTTGAGTGTATATATATTGATGTCTTTTTGTTTCTTACATGATTTTATTCCAAATATTACATTTTCATTACCTAATTGTCACAAATTATATAACGTATTTTAAATTTCTTAAAAACAATAAATTTTAATGAATGTCTTTAAGTTGATTTATTTGTCATAATTCATATTATGCGTAAAATGAAGACGACGATGTTTTCATTACAGTTATGTATTTCTCTCTCTCTTTCTCAGCTTTTACAATTTACATATTTACAATTCATTTAGTACGATGAATTTTGTACAATGAATTATACTAGGTATGTGCGTAAAATTTTAAAATATTTATATATTTGATTATCATATACCATTGGAAAGAGCTTTAAATAAGTATTGCAATAGTGAAAATTTCATAAAAAACGAATAATTCTACAAAAAGTTATGCACATTTAAATAGCAAAGTTTCACAAGAAGGATTGCTTAAGAAAACTGCGACCAAAATAAAAATTTCATGTTCGGCTAACGGCAGTTTTGTAATCGAACTTTATTGTTTATTTGCCCAATATTTTGTTTCCGTTAAGTTTTCATTCAACGTAACGCTTTAACAAAAAAAAGTTATGTTAAAAAAATTGTTAGTATTTTAGCTAATTTATTATGTTAATTAAAATAATAATATATTTTTTATAATGAATTAAAATTTAATAATAAAGTTTTATAAATTAGTATGATAAATATCGCGGATGCAAGCGTAATAATAACCTCTATGTCATTATTATATTCTATTAGGCTCTAAGTAATTACAATACTATACCTTATTATACTTATATTATGTAATATTTTAATATGTAATAAATACTGTATATATAATTAAAGGCGTATTCCATTACCATATATTATTTTATGCTGTGTATAGTGTGTATTTATATACCCAGCTAGAAAGTCAAAAGCGAACTTAAAGATTCATGGTTTCTTAAACTATACCTATTTTTCGTGATCCTGTTTTCGGATAGCACTTTAATAAAAGTAGTAATCGATTTATTTCGATTACTACTCCCCCACCCCCCAAGAAATTGAACACTTCAATAAATGTAAATAGTTAAACAAAAAAAAAAAAACTCATTTGCTTAGTAATGTTTTTAACAAAATTGTGGCTATGAAAAAAGCCTTTTTCGTGATGATTGTGACTGCCTTATCCGAAGAAGACGCATCTTTTCTATTTATCAAACAGCATTGACATCATAGATAGAAAATGTAAGTTCTTGTCTTCTGAAGGTATCAATATCCACAGAAGCAAAAGTCTCACTTTCAGCATGGTCTGATAAAACCTTGCAATAATATACAAAATAAATTATATCTGGTATGCCCTAGGGTAAAAATAAATCAAAATAACTTAACTCCTGATGCATAACACATTTTACCATTTAAACATTGATAGAAAGTAAGTTAATCTCTTAAGGTGGTAGGCCTATGAAAAATAGAGATTTTTGATCAAAAATTGAAAAAATAGGTAATATATTGTATTTATGTAAAAATTTATCCTCTATCTTCTGATATATAACTTGTTTAGGTTTGATCAAACTAAAAGGGTTTAAAATAACTTATATTATCAGCTAGTTTGTTTATTTACCTTAGCAACGCCATAGCAACGAAAGATTAAAACCTTTATTTTACCCAAATTTGATGGTCAAAATGACAAATCTTGTGAAGCTTCTTTTTCCAATTTAATATAGATCTGAGCTGTTTTTGGTCATGCTTTAAAATCACATTTTCTTATAATAATTGTCGTATTGAACTGTATATTGGTTGTGGAATAAAATCATTATTTATGAATTTTTCAACTTTTGATTTAAATCAAACAAGTTGTACTGGTGTATAATTGTAATGTCTTCTGGAAAAAGCAACAAGCAAAATTTTTCACGAAAAAGAAAGAAAAAGCCTCCTTTAAACAAATATTCAAGAATAAATCTTTCAAATATTTCATCAGAAAAAGTTTCATCTTGCATAAGTAAAAAGAGGCTAATTATAGATCAAACTAATCTCAATACCAAGAGTGAAGTAACAAGGCAGGAAGATGATTACTTTTTATTTGTTAATTTCTCTATACTTAAGAGTTTATTTCAACCTTTGTTAGTATGTCCTGAATGTGGCCATAAAAAAATAACTCTCATTGATAACAGAAAGAAGAGAAAGGGATTTGCCCATAATTTAGAACTGTTATGTGAGTCATGCGAATGGTTTAAATCTGTTTATACATCAAAAGAATGCATTAAACAAAACCATGGTCAAGGTCCTAAAATCTACGAAGCAAATGCAAGAGCAGTAATTGGTTTTCGTGAAATTGGTAAAGGTTTTACTGCAATGGAAACATTTTCTCAATGCATGAATATGTTTTCTTTATCTAAAACACCATTCTCTAAACTTAATGACAATGAAATTTATACAGCATATGAGAAGGCTGCTCTTAATAGTATGAAAAAAGCAGCTGAAGAAGCTCAAGACAAAACTTTAAATATTCCAACTAAACAAAGAGTAACAATTGATGGCTCTTGGCAAAGGCGGGGTTTCACATCACTAAATGGTGTTGTAACTGCTGTTGTTAATAACAAAATTATAGACACTAAAGCTTTTTCCAAGCATTGTAAAGGCTGTTCAATGTGGAAAAAACATAGAGGATCACCAGCCTACAACAGATGGAAAGCAGATCACATATGTCACATTAACCATACAAAGTCATCTGGTGCGATGGAAGCAGCTGGTGCGTTGGAAATCTTTTCTCGATCAGTTAAAAAATACAATTTGATTTATCATGAATACCTCGGGGACGGTGATACTTCCTCTTTTAAAGAAGTTGAAGAATCTAACCCATATAAAAGTTATAATATTCAACCAATAAAATTAGAATGCATTGGGCATGTGCAGAAGCGACTTGGTACACGCTTGCGAAAAATTGTACATAAGTATAAAGGAACAAATAAACCCCTACATGGAAAAGGAAATTTGACTAATAGTGCAATTAACTCGATGCAGAATTATTATGGTATTGCAATTAGAAATAACACTAACAGCATTTATGCAATGAAAAAAGCAATAGGAGCAGTTTTGTGGCACAGCACAAATTTTAGTGATAATAGCATTCGTCATTCTATGTGTCCTAGGGATGAATATTCATGGTGCAAGTGGCAACTAGATAAGCTTAAAGGTACAAGTACTCACACAAACAAAATTAACTTGCCTATCTTTATTCATAATATAATAAAACCTATTTTTAAAGATTTATCTGATGACGATTTGCTAAGTAAATGTTTACATGGTCAAACCCAAAATTCAAATGAAGCATTTCATTCAATTTTATGGACTCGATGTCCTAAAAACATTTTTGTAAGTAGAAGAACATTTGAACTTTGTATAAACTCTGCAATAGTTCATTATAATGACGGTGGAGATGGGGTAAAATCTGTTTTAAGTCACTTCGGATTGTTAGGATCATTGACTATTCCAAAACTGATTTTAAAGGACCAAAAGCGAATTGTAAACAAGCGTCGTAAATCAACTTCAATATGCAAAAAACTGATTCATATAGCACTGGTAGCTTTTAAGGAGTGTTTTTAGACGTAATTTTTTGATTTTAAATTTTTGACTCGATTTTTCTCATTTTGAGATTTTTAGTTTTTTTTTAAATTTTAAAACATGATATCTCCAGTTTAAAGTAAGCAATTAAGCTGAAATTTTCAGGATATGTTCTTCATACATGTAGAATTCGTTTGTCATAAGATTTTTAAAATTTCTTTTTTTGGGGCGCTACAATGTGGTTTTATCTGCCAGAGTTTTTTTATAAAAATATATATTCAAGTTTAAAATTCAATATAATCTGAACTAGGAAGGCAAATTTAAAAATCCTATGACAAATGAATTTTATACATATGTAGAACTACCATACCAAATTTGAAGTTTTGATTTATTGTCGTTTTTGAGAAATTGTGTTTTGAAGTTTTCGTTTTTTTCACACTTTTTAATATAATTTCGAGGCAAGCGAGGCACTTTTTTATATATTTTATTGATTTTATGTTTAATTTCATAATTATTGTTAACAACTGATTAGTTTTATTGTAAATATATCTTTAATACTTGAAAAAATATTTTCATAGGCCTACCACCTTAATGTTTGGTTTGACAAATCCTCACAATAATACCTGAAATAAAAAAGATGTGATATATAAAAATGATAATGAAAAAGTATAGATCTGTTCATAGACTAGCCATTAGAGGATGGCTAGTCTATGATCAAGTTATACTGATTTATTAAAATTACTTAACACCAGCATCTTATCTAGTTAATGCATCAGCATCCAAGCAAATATTGGATGTCAATAACTACCCCACTTCCTGAAATAAGATCTGATATATACAAATAATGAATGAGATAAAAATATATCATTTCATAACTTTACAAAAAAAAAATAAAAATGCTGGGGGGAGCATAATATATACAATAACTACAATTGCAAAAATACTTCTAACAATTTGACTTACCTATTATCGTAAATGATATTTATTAACACAAGCATATAAACCATTTTACTCTTTATAATAAAACTTACCATACTATTATCAATTCAATCACAATTTGTTTATGATATCACCATATCACCGCTTATGATGTATGCAGAGAGTTGACATTTAGTCATATCGTACTCAACACCATCATCATCCTCATTCTCATTTGGTTTCCAATAAGAAACTATATATATGGCACTGTTCTTTTTTGTAATGCTAAGTAGTCTGCCATAGTATATATCTTGGCTGTTAGTGCCAGCATCATGCAACATGTGGCATATATTTCTTCCAAGAGCAGTACCATTGAGAATGTCTTCAATATCTGCTGCCGCATTACTTTCCAAATCCGGAAACAGTTGCTTTATCTGCTGAGGCATGCAAGATTTTAATACTTTTTCTACTTTTCTTCTTTCTTTGTCCTCCTTAATTTTAATCATTTTAGCCATGCGTTTAATCGACTCCACCTTCATTTCTTCATGGCATTGTATGTTTGCTAACCGCTTTTTTCGGGCTGAGGAGATGGACCAAGCTATCAATTTATTTCGTACATCAGTTGGTTTTTTAGAAAGGAAACCAGTTGTCCTATTTTTGCATGTGTGAATTTTTGATGACAAGAAAAAAAGAGTGGCATTACAAGCTTTCTGCTTTGCAGCGCTAAACATACCTACAAGTTCTTCAGAGTCAATTTTATGAGGTCATGCCGATAGTGTTTGGGACTTCAATTGATCAGTTGAGGTCATGTTGAACTGTCGTTCATACTGACGATCAATAACACTAATGATAGCATTTAGGCAGCTGGCTAATGCGCATCTCATTTCTTCAGTCCTTGGACAAAAGTCACTAATTGAATTAAAAACTGGATCATTGAGGTCACCAGCAAAAAAGTCTGTTTTTCTGTGAATAAGGGAAAGGGCCATTGTGCTGCTTTCAACAAGTGCATTGCGAACATCTTTGAAAACTTGAATGCCAGACAAGTAGTCAAGTCCATGACCTGATGCAACGTAGAACTTTTTCATCCTAGGATCAGTCAGTAGCTTTCCAATTAATGCTAGGGCACACATCTCACGGATACCTTAAATTAAATATAATATGTCATAAAGTATATGATAAGGTCATTATTACACTATAAAATCTAACCTGTTTCAGATGTGAAGTCTTCGAACAAAGAATTTCTTAGTCCACACAAAACTACCCCAGAAAACAGAAAACTTTGAAGTTTGTGGAAGTGGTGGATCAAAACTCCACATGTATGAAAAAGGATGTGCAGTCTATTTCCTCTGTTGCGTGGTATTAATCCTCTGGGCAGGCCATGTTTGTCCAAAAAGTTAACAAAGCCTTTTGGATCACCTTAAAAAAGAAAAAAAATTATCAGCAAGTGTGCAATGCAAAGAACTTGTTTGTAAATTTGAAACAAGTATGCTAATCAACAAACTTTTTATGTTCAGAATATTATTCAAAATCATAATTTTATCAGCAAAACAATATTAGAGTAATAATATGATAAATAGTTTATTTACCTTTACCTTTATTTATTTACCTTTACTGTCCTTGTAACGGAGTTTATTGAGCTGAACAACAATGTTTGCTGCAAAGCAATCTCTAACTAAAAGCTTGCCTTTTGAAGTTTCCGAGGCTTTAAGTGATGACTTGCAGTTCAGTTCATTTAATGATTTCTGCCAAAAAATGTTTAACTTTGTATTTAAAAAAATGTTTAACTTTGTATTCTGTATTTACGGATGGTTTCACCGTTGCAGAATCGTAGTGTGATTTTGTAATAGGTTTTTGTAATGGTTGTGAAACCAGTGATAAAAACACGCGAATATTTAAAAGTTGATTTACGCGCAGAAGCAATTACGGAAAGTGGATACTGACGCAGTTTCCTTAAAATCCCTTAAATATAGCTTTAGCGGTTTTTTTTTTACGAACTTATTTGAAGCATTTTAAAAAGAATAAATTGAAGGAGAGACTTTTGTAAAGCAGTTTTTAATGAGTAAAGAAGATTTAAAATTGAAAATTGGTGTTCCCTGCAACAGCTGCTTCATTTTGTATTTTCTTGAAGATTCAATAGTATACTTAGAGTACATTTGGGGAAATATTTGTCAAAAAAATGTTAAGTAATTACAGTTTTTGTATGTATAAGACTAATGTTTTTGCTTTTCATACATTTGTTGCCTTATGAAGAGTTTAGACCAAGCCTATGAAATACATTAGATATATCTATATTTCTGGTAAATATTTTTTGTTGTTGTTGCCATAATGTACATTAATTTGTTGGATATAAGCCAAAAAAAATGTTGGATGTTATAACAATAGTTGGATGTTATTATTTTCTCAATAGAATGATAATGTGTATATCGGTAATATGGCAATATTATGGATATATAGGGGAACATGGGGCAAGATGACGAACGTTTTGAAAAGCACTTACATCTTATTCAATAGCTGTTTCAATAAGTAAAACTTTATCAAAAAGTGGAAAAAAAATTATTACGCGTAACATATATATATAAAAAACCCATATCAAAATTAAAAATAGCCTGGAAAAAAATTATTAACCAAAATTACCTCAAATTATCATCTTGCCCCGTATGCGGGGCAAGATGGCGGCTTTAAAAAAAGTAAATTCTATTATACCATTACCTTCTCAAATAACACGGTATCATAATTTCTAGTTAATAAGATATGTAATACAAACGGTTATGTAATTTTTTCAACAATTTAACTATATATTTATATAGGGCTATGCAAAAAAAAGTCTACTAATCAGTTCATAGCAAATTCCGACACAGCAAAATAAAGCAAATGTCAAACAAAATATTTTAATGCATAATAAAGCAATGTAATAATGACTAAGCTACACAAAAATTATTACATTACAGGTTTATGGTAAAACATGTACTTTGGCGAAAGGACAAACAAGTCATCTTGCCCCGTTCATCATGCCCCTAGGCTAGTTAATCTTCAAAATGACTCACAACTCTACATAAATATGTTATCATAGCTTAATACTACTTGTATGGCTTCCAAATTGAACAAACTGAATGAGAAATTCTTGCTTACCTTTGGCTGGTGATGTAATGATGAAATAAATCAAATACAAGAGGATAAATTTTTTTTTTTCTTAATATATGAAAAACCTTTTTATAAATTATCTTTGATTCCGAAAATAATATTTATAAAGAAAGCATAAATAAATCTAGTAGATATAATCTGCTTCTCTTTTAGCTATAGTTAGATTTCATATTTAGTTAAGTTTTGAAGATAACAATATGTTTTCATCTTGCCCCATGCGTCATCTTACCCCATGTTCTCCTACCTATATTTATATTTTTTCTAATAATTTGGTTTGTTTTCTTATATTTTAACATTTTACAAGTTTTAGTAATTAATGCTGTAAAATTAGCACTTTAACAAAAATGAAGACAGCAAATTCAGCATCATATATAAAAGAATATATACAGAAATGTCAAGCAGCTTTGGCTGGAAATATATCTTTGGCTGGAAATATATCTTTGGCTTGTGCTTTCAATTTATCTTCATCAAGCTCTCACTCTCAAACTGATTTCTTAAAAGAAACGTCAGAAGATAGTGAGAGTAATATTTAAAAGTGTTTTCACAATGATTCCCTTACGATAGCTTTAAGTTCAAGTAGTCATTCTCATTTTGATTCCTCAGAAGAAACTGATCCTTTTGAAAGTTCAAGCTCAGAAAATAAAGATACATGTTTAATTAAGCAAACTGTGCATAAATTTTTATCAGTTCTTACCAAATGGGTAGTAAAATACAAACTCCAAAGAGAGTATTTTGATGAGTTGTTAGCATGAAACAAATTAGTGGTTGATTTCATCAAGAAGACATTCCAAAAGATTCTCACACTTTACTGCGTATGCCTTGTAATGTAGAAGTTGATAAATGTAATTGACAGTATGTTTACCTAGGATTACAAAAGGGTATTTTATCAATTTTTCAAAGAAGCACTAAAGAAACTGGGTCTGTTAAAGTGGGCATAAATATTGACAACTTACCTGTACATAAATCATAAATTTTCAAGTTTGGCTGATGGAATTTGGCAGTGTGGAATTTCTATTAATGACATTGAATTGCCAATTCGTGTTCTCTCAGTTCCTTGTGATGCACCTGCACAAGCATTTATTAAATGTGTAGTGGGACACACTGCAAAGTTTGGTTGTGAAAGATGCTCAATAGAGGCAACACCAGAAAATCATAGAATAGTTTATTTAAAAACTGGTAGAAAATTGAGAACTGATATAGTTTCGTAAAGGATGTTATCCAAATAACAAACTATTTGATAGTCCTCTTTTTCACCTAAATGGAATTTACATCATTAAAGATTTGCACTTGAAGTGACATTTGAACAGGTTACTTCAATAAATGAGTTAGTAAAATTTGAAAACGTCTTTAGGACAATTAAAGAAAAGTTTAAGTGAAAATTTGATGCAAATGAAACTGTGTGTAAGGATGCAAAAGTGCATTGTTATACAATTTTAGACTCTGATGACGAAAGAAATACAATAAAAAATTAACGTTATGTATGGTAACCATGTGCCAAACAAGCAATATACTGACCATTTGTCATCAACACATGACTTACCTTTGATTTTGTCGACAGTTTTATTGTCATTAGTGACATGGAAGATTTCTGAAATACAGTTAAAGACTTATTTAAGTGAAAGGTTAAAGCAAGGAATGAAAAGAGCACTTTCTGCCAAGAGACTGATCAATTTATGCATTTTCTTTTATTTGCGGATTTTTAAATTTAGATATATGCATATATCTTTATATATATATATATATATTTTGAAGTAAAATTTTTGAAGAAATATAGCTACGTTAACTTTTTGGCTTGGAGAAAATAAAGAAAAGTAGAATTATGTTATAAATATAATGTAGTAAATAATGAAAGGAACATTAATGTTACTTTATTATGATAATTTAATTTCTTTATTATAATATAAGTCGTACGTTGAAAATGATTATCTTAAACGAACAAGTTATTTTAATAAATTAAAATGATTTTAAAAGTTTCCTTAATTGAAACTTTAGTATAAACACGTGACAGAATTAGTAAAATTCACGTAAAATCTAGGTATTTTTAATTACGCTTAACCGTCTCGTACACGTACTTGATCAAGATTTAAGTTCCAAACTGAAACTTCATTTAATACGTGCTTGAAACCTTATAAGACATGTATTTAAAACTTCAATAAACACGTGTTTGAAACTTCATAAAAGACGTGTCAAACACCAGTAAAATTTCCGTGAAATCTACGTGTTCTTGGTTTACGCCTGGAACGTGACGAATACGTTTTTATAAGGGTTTTAATTCCGAAATTGAAACTAGATGTGCCAACTGGGCAGTGAGTAGGAACTTGACATGCCAACATATCATAGATTACTGCCCTAATATTGGATGAGAAGACATTTTTATACTTGATGTTTTGTACTTTTTGCTGCATTTGTTCTATCTTCTCCTGTAACTTAAGCATGTCATTCTGAAGGGCATAAATCTCCGCATTCTTTTCAGTTATTTGTTGGCGTAAGATGGTTTCTTCATTAGACAGCTTTGTTTGGGCAAATTCTAGCTGTTTTCTTAAACGAAAATTTGCAACTTGAAGCTTTTTTAACTGTAAGTTAAAATGTTGAAGTTTTAATTTATTCCTCAAACTTTTAATTGTCTTGTCTTTGCGAGCGATACTCTCATTAAGATGTTTAAAGTTTGACCTTATCTTAGCCTTTTCCTTTAACACTTTTACACCCTCTCTATACTTTAGTGTTTTGGTAGCAATATCACTAGCCAAAATACTTAACCGTCGTTTCAGGACTTTTTTTCTAGGAGATAACTGGTCAGCTCTAAACCTGGATAATGATGGTCTTGAATCAGATGAAGATAAAACACTAATATGTTTAGGAGATGAGTTAACTGACAAAGATGAAATAGTGCTACTTAATTTTGAGGTTGACTGTAATGACTGTGCTGCTGGCAATACTGTCATTTGACAAAAGAAAAGCTTACTGCAAAAGTCAATAAAATGTTTAGAATCTCTTAAAAAAATTGCATGCCAAGTTTTTTGATTCTTTAACAAGAAGTTTAATATGACTTCTATAAATCTTGAAGCCATAAAGCAGTGGTTCCCAACCTTTTTTAACCCATTCCCCAAATTATATATCATAAAATCTCCATGGACCCCTTTGCTTTTAAAAATTATTACAAGGCGAACATTTTAATAATGTAATTTTTATTCATCAGGACAACATTTTATTCAAGGTATTTTTTAATAGAATAGACTATCTATGACCCAAAAACATTTTATCTTAGTTAATATATGATACAAAAACTGGTCAATGTGAATTCTGGCACTGCTTACCAGCAATTAATATCTGAAAATCTGGTTTAGTTTTTGATAGAGCACATCTAATATCTGCATCAATTTCAAGTCTATTTCTTTTTTTGGTTTTTATAGATAACATGGCTGAAAACCCTGCTTCGCACAAATATGATGTTGAAAAAGGAATAAGGGCTTTAAGTGCAATTGTTGAACACAATGGATATAAATTCCTCATTTTCAACCAGAAGTTATTTAATGGTGTTATTTTGAAGTGATCCTTAGCAGTGGTATCATTTTTAACTCTATAAATTCTTCTTGTGCTTCCTCATTCACATTTTTCACATCACAAGAAAATGGTGATATAATTACTTCACTGCTCAAAAGGTTCACATCTGGAAAATAGTTACCAAATTCATTAATCAAATTATCTAGGTGACAAAGTATTTCTATCTTTATAACTTCGGGAAGCATGTTATTTCCAATTACGCTATTTAAATTTTGAAACATTATCAAGTTTCCATTATTAATTCTAGTCTTATACAGTTTGAGCTTTTCAATAAATGCCTTCAGTTTATCCGAGCGTGTAATGACATTAGCATTTTTGCCTTGAAGTTGCAAATTTAACTTGTTAAAATGACCCACAATGTCCACGAGATAAGCAGTTGTTATTTCAAAATTGTCAAATTCAAAATATTCTACCAGTCCACTTTTCATTTGACATAAAAATTCTTTCACTTCGTTTCTAAGCTTGAAAAATCTTTCCAAAAAATTTCCAGCAGAAAGCCATCGCACTGAAGTATAAAACAATAACTTATTGTGTTCAGCATCTAGGTCAGAGCAAAATTTTGTAAAAAGTCGAGTGTTAAGAGCAGAAGATTTTATGTGATTCACTAATTTGACCAATTGATTAAAGACAGTTTTCAAACTACCTGGCAATGTTTTGGTTGCCAAAGCCTGTCTATGAATAAAACAGTGTACACCAACTACATTTGGAGCAATCTCTTTTACCCTAGTCTGCAATCCAGACTTACACCCCATCATGGCAGGAGCTCCATCAGTAGTAATTCCTAAAAAATATTTCCATTGTAATTGATTGTCATTGAAAAATTGTTTCATAATTTCCATAATATCAGCTGCTTTTGTTGTTGTTTCAAGGAAAGAAGAGAACAAAAATTCTTCTTTGAATTTATTATTGTGAATATACCTACAAAATACAATTAATTGTGCCATTGAACTTACATCTGTGGACTCATCCAACTGAATAGAAAAATATGGTGATTCTTTAATTTCATTAATAACATTTTCTTTAATATTTGATGAAATGTCAGTTAACCTTCGTTTGACTGTAGTATTTGATAAAGGGATATTATCTATCTTCTTTACAGCTTCTTCTCCAAATAATAATCTAACGATTTCTTTTGTACATGGAAGTATAACTTCTTCAGCCAATGTGTGAGCTTTTTTCTTCTGTGCTATTATATATGAAACCTTATAAGATGCTTCTACTATATTCTGTTGAGTTTGGTGAATAATCCCAGTTTTATCCAACTTACATCTCTTCAGTGATTCAAATTTTCTTTTGAAAAAATCAGAATCTTTTGTTCGAAGATCAGGATGGCACTTATTCAAATGAATAGCAAGCTTTGAGGGTTTCATAGAGTCATTTCCTAGTACTTTATAACAAATAACACACTGTGGGTAGCAAATGGTTTCTTTTAGCATGTAGGTAAAACCATATTTCATATATTCATCTGAATATGACCTTTTTTTACTTTTAGACATCTAAAGAATTTTAAAAATAATATAAAATAATGTAATATATTAACTCGAGATTTGTATAATTCATTTGAGAGTAGTATATTCTCGACTGTTTAAAGAAAATAATACAAATTACTTTCTTTCAAACCAATTAGTTAGAAAAAAATATTTTTACCATAAGATAAGATAATTTTATATAGCATTTAAAATTAAAGGATGTAAGAATAATATAAAGTATTTATTGTTTCATAGTGGTCCGCAAGTCATTGACGGTTAACGTCGAATTGGCTTACACAGATTTTGTGCAACATGTTGTCTAGCATAAATTACATTTTGAATTTAAGATTTATTTGTTTCTTTAAGACAGAGAAAAATACCAAAACTAAAATTCAATAACTCAAATTTATTTTGAATTTACGTTTACCTTGTGGTCCGTTTCAAAAGTTCATATGGACCCCCAGGGGTCCATGGACCACCGGTTGGGAACCACTGCCATAAAGCTTATTGACTTGTTCAATAGTTGCTTTTTGTAATTCATCATTGCTAATAAATATAAACAGTATATGTCCATTTCTACAGTCTATGTCTATTTGTGAAGGCAAAGTGAAGCTTGATGCTAGATATTTTTTTGCTGCACCACGAAATACACGCATATTCTTTTTGGGTCCCATGATACCTTAAAATGTCAAGTATGATTTTTTTTAAAATGAATGAAATTTTTTTAAGAGAATAATATTTACTTTAATTTCATTTTTTTTCGAAAACTAAAATCACTTACTTATTTCTGTTTTAGACAAAAACACATGAATTGCTTGATAAGATGACAAAAGTGCACATAATTATTATTTGATAATAATTATGAGCAACTTTATCATAACATAAATATTATTTGCATGCTGAACTTTTTTTTTAAAAAAATGACCGTATGATGCATCAAATAATGCACACCATCCGATACCTCATTCACTCATAAACATCATAAAAAATTTATCATAAATAATCAAAAAATTAAAATATAAAGTTAAACTATTGAATGAAAGCATATTGTTATTAAATAATGTAGGATTATTTAACAACATTAAACAATAACAATAAAATATATTTTATAATAATTATGATAATATAATGCAAAGAGATTATTATGAGCAAATCAGAGGTGCATCATATAGATACTTTTTTCAAATTACTAAGCTATTATGATGATATTCGTTCTTGTTTTTAAAGAAATTGGCTATAATAATGTTCTATTTCATTTTGTTAGAAAATCGTTGGAAGGGCCGGGCCCCCCCCCCCCTCAATCCCCCATTATATTGCGAAAAATATTAAGCTAAGGTACCTATTCTGCTACAAGCAATTAGGTATCTGCAACATAATATTTTTCAATGAAATTTCGCATGCACATAAAAAATTAGTTTTTAAATTTGGCCCAATATATTTTAAAAAAGACTCAACATACCTTCGATATCAATTTTATATCTGAACTACAACGAAGTTTTTCAGAACAGTAAAGTCAATAATAGCAGTAGTAGGGTAAGGTTGCTAATAATACCGATGCCTATATTATACTTTTAACATAAATCGTTATTTTTACAACCCACAACAAATCTTTTAATTTATTTTTTATCTTTGCTGAATGAAATTAAGTAGTCAACTGTTTTTTTTTGTCATCCGACTGCATTAAGGCTAGAGTAAGCTCTTGTTGGTTTGTTATTGGAGATTTCTTATTTTAGGTTTTTATGGCTAAGCGTATTTCACTAAAAAAAGCAGAAAATATGATTTGTTCAGTGTATTTATGTTAAAGCATAATTTATCTAAATTATAAATAAATACCTAGAATTTAAAATATCTTATTTTTGTTTGTCAAATTTTTTAATTAACTGAATGTCAGATTAGTTGCGTAAATTGTACCTCAAGGCATGTCCTAAATTGTACCGACGCAACCATTCTGACCGCTAAAAAACGCATGTAAAGTTTAAGAAAGTCCTTTTGAGATTTAATTAGAGAAATATCCATACTTACAATACGAACTTCACCACTTAAACAAAAAAATTAAAATTTTAGTATTACTCTTGTATTGACAAGCAGTCCTTAAAAAGAAGCACTCTCTAGTTCAGTTTTACCAATATATCAAGGCTGGTGTCATGTTGGCTGTGCAGGTGTTAATCAAAAACAGACACAATATATCTGACACTTTTGCCAAAAATAATGTTTTTATGTATTTTGTTTTACAATATTTAGTTTGGTTATTTTTAAAACAGATAAAGTATATTATGTTTTGCATTACTTAGCATAACTATCTTTAATACCTATCTTCCTCCTCTATTCTAATCTTAGCTAACCCATTGATAAACATACAATTTAAATAAAAATTGCACCATATGTGGTGATAACTCTTTTCGGCATTTCCCAGAAGAAAAAATAATTCAAGTTGCATAGAGTTTATTAAATAAAAAAACTTCATTTCATTATATTATGGGCAGTTAGGTGTTATGTTATGTTATATCAGAATATTTCCAATTGCTGATTCTATAAAAACCATTCCTTTTAATCGGTTTTTTAAACCCCTTAAATTTAAAATCATAAAATATTTGCAAAGCTGTAAGGTAATTGAAATCACGAAAGTGGTACAATATTGGATTACAATGGTACAGTTAAGGATCTCGTTTCCTTAATTGTACTCTTAGCGCTACTTTTTTAATTTGATTCTTCGAGACTTAACGCTTTTTAAATTTTGAGTTTTTTTAACATCTTTACAACAAACAGCCCCTAAATTATGAAATCCAATTGAAAATCCATGTTTTCACTCAGTAGATCACCGACATTTTTTAGTTTTGTCTTAGGGGGTACAATATTGGCAACCTTACCCTAACTGCAAAAAAAACTAACACAAAAATGAAGTTTACTTTTTAAAAAATAAAAATGTTGATATGAAATTCTAAAAAATGACACGACAAAATGCATTCTTACCACACATACGCCAAGTACGCAATGACAAAATGGTCGCTGATTTTGAATTTGAGTTTTTTACTTGTATCTTGAATTTGAGTTTTTTACTTGTATGACTTGTTTCAACATATCAAATATAGTTTCAAGAAACATTTTTATCATCATATGCTACTTAGAAATTTGTTAAAATGTTTTAATTTGAATAATGATTTACTATTCAAGAAGTGCTGGATATTTGAAATACCATTACTTAACAGCTTCAGTATTTCCTGTAATATACAAGTAACATTATTTACTTAAACATTATAGGGAACGTCATGTGATAATTGTCAATGAAGTTATAACATAAAATGTTAAACAGTGTAAAGTGAAAAATGATATAAAGTACTCAAAAATGTTTCTGATATATGTTAATGATTTTAAAAACAACAACAACAAAAAGGTTAGATCTTATCCCGAATATACGTGAATTAGGAGTGGATAAATTACCATTTCGGAAGGATTTACTTAACGAAATCAAATAAAACTGAAGAAATTAGCAAATAGAACATAAATTAATACTACTTTAGATAGATTTATTTCAAAAGTGAAGAAAAAAACCAAAACATTGTGGTAGAAATTATTATTCTTTTATAGAAAAAGAAGACCAATGGCTTCAAGAAAATCTTATGACCAATAAAAGTAGCCATTTTGGTTCTGGAAAACCCCATAAACAATGGGTGGTCCTTGGAGGGCAAAGGAAAAGAGAAAAAATAAAAGAACTAGGTATTGAACATCATGCTCTATTGTTAGTCTCTGCAAAAAGTACACTTTTTAAAAAAAAGTTTTATGGATCAAAAAAGTTAAAGACACTTCGGATAACCTTTCCCTTAAATATGAGTGTAAAACAAACTCTTGCATCAAAAGTGAATACTGACTTCGGCGGTAAACAATGTTAAATGATCAGAAACTTAGCCCTTGGACATATATTTATCCACTTCTTACACGATATTTTAGTGGAAAAAGTTAAATACTATCCCAAAAATAACAATATCAATAATAGCAGCTGAAATAAATATTGGTAATTGTGTCAGAAATTCATTACTTAAATTTCACATTAAGGATTAACTAGTATATCTCGTTATGTCTCGTTATGTCTCGTTAAAAAGATGTTAATTCCGGGAAATTGTAAAGCTCCTTTTTTGTCCGGGACATCTCGTCTCGTCTCGGTATCGTCCCGGATTTCGACTGAAAATTGAAAACTTTCTCGATATTTGTCGCTAATCAGGACAAAGCTTTTAGGATTGTCTCGTCTCGATTTAAACAAATAACGAGACGCAGACCCTTAATGGATACGCACGTACTTAATTATACAATGAATATGAAGCACGCACAACGCTTCTTCTGGCGCGACACAATGATGCAATTTTTTTTACGCTAATTAGAAGATTACGTTCATATAATCTCTCAACACAACAAAATTTAAGGATTGTCTTAACTGACACCTCAAAGGTTAATTCCATGTCAAAACAACAAGTCGAGATAACCCACCATCTCAGAAAACTTGATTTTTGGCACAAATGCAGTTAATACCATCGTTAGGAATAGTCAAAAATAATTTGGAGCCAATTTCATTATTTTGAGAGTTATGGGTCTTTGAAGTTTGAGATTTTTTACATTTTTTTATTCTCCGCGCTCTTAGCAACGTCTATAGCAACACCTAAATGTTAAAGTATGCACAGTTACATTAACCATACGTTTACAAAATTTAATAGGTATAGAAACTTTTGAAGAAAGAAATCAAAAATCATTACTTAAAGTTATTAGATCTTATATTTGAATAAAAACTTTAAGATGAAAACCGGGTTTTTAACAATAATTTTTCAGTAAACATGTCTAGTTTAAGATTAATTGCAGAAAAGGTATTGGTCTATTCATTTTAAATCTTTACAATAATAGTTTATATATAAATACCTGTAAGAGGCAAAAGTTATTTTACTGTTTTTTAATGCACATGTCTATTTTATTATTGCATTTTTATTCACCGTTTTGGTTACAATCTCCATATAGAGATTATAACTAAAACAAATTCTCACAAAAAAATTATAATTTCTCAAATAAACATTATTATATATAATACTCAAATGTTAGAACCATTTGCTCCATTCAATTAATTAAACAAGAAACCAGAAATTCATTTTTATTTTGAAAATAAATAAGTGTAATAGCTATGATTACACTTATTTATTTAAAATTAAAGTTTTGATTATAATACTCATGTTAGAAATTATTATTTATTTAATGTTGGTTTTAGAAAAATAAAATATTGAAATTAAGTATTTTTATAATGGCTGGAACATCACAATGCTCCATTTGATTGATTTTAAAATCAAATTGTCACAAGTTAACGTTTACAAACCACATTGGAGTAAAATTTTTTAAAGATTTAGCTCCAGATGAGCAAAATTTAGTTGCACTGAGGTCTGGTGTTTCTCCTGATTTGATTATTGACTTATGTTTTCATCATCAAAAGTACTATCTTGAGAAGTTCCCTGTGTTTCAGAATAAATGCTGTGATCCACTGTTAGTTCACAAAAGACCGTGCAAATGTTAGTAAAGCTTTTCATAGTCACGTTAAGAACCATAGCTTTAAACAACAGGTTCAATATTGTACCTGGTCAAAAATTGTACAAATTGCTTAGTCAAATTAAAAGCTTCCACTGAAGTTAATACTAATAACATTGATATTTCTGATGATTACACAAATAAAGGTAGAAGTAAAGAAAATGTATTTAACGTTGAACAAGAAGCTGATATAAATAAAAACAGACAAGAACTTTCGGATTGTCTCAGTATAATTGGCGTGTCACCAGTCAACCTTCATTGAAAGCCATTTGCGAATCGTATGAGTATTGGGAGAAAAAAAATTAAAACTATTACAACAGTTTTCAAAGAAAAGTTATCAAGTTCTTTAAAAATTCCATTGACAGAAGTTGAAGTTTTTGATAATGAATATATTCTTGATTTAAAAAAAAAGTTGTTCAGTTCGAAAAAATGTTAGTTTTGATAAAAGATAAACTTGAAAAATGCTGTTCATTTAGGGACAAAACTCAAATATTGACTTTGTGCCCACAAGAATGGTCAATTGAAGCAGCTAGTGAGTATTTTGGTGTTTCAAAATATCTAATAATAAAATCTAGATCTTTAGCAAAGAAGGAAGGAGTTCTCGCAGTTCTACAAACTAAGCGAGGTAAAATGCTCCCTGATCAAATAAATACTTCAGTAAAACATTTTTATGAAGATAATGAAAACTCTCGCCAGATGCCTGGTCAAAAGGATTCTGTAAGTGCTATTAGGAAAGTCCATATGCAAAAGCGACTACTTTTATCAAGCTTAAAAGAGTTATTTGTTTCATTTAAAATTCGATATCCACATGTAAAGTTAGGTTTTTCCAAGTTTTGTGTTTTAAGACCTAAATGGTGTGTTTTGCCAAACTCATCAGGAACCCATTCTGTGTGCGTTTGTATCTACCATCTAAACATGAAGTTAATTCTCATACCCATTAAAATTGATTACCATGAACTATATAAACTTATTATTTGTGACATGCAAAACAAAGAATGCATGTTACATCGATGTACACAATGTCCGAAAAAAACATCTAAATTAGAAGAAAAGCTGTTCGAACTAATAAGACAGTTTGAGGAAGAAGATACTATCGAATTTAACCAATGGGTTACTACTGATAGATCAAATTTAGTTATACAGCTTGTAAGCATACCAGATTATGTAAATATGGTGATGGAAAAACTAGTGAAGCTAACAGCGCATTCATATATTTCTAAATGCCAATCTAAATATTTAAAAAATCTTAAAGAAGAACTGCCATCAAATAGTGCAATAATTCTAGGAGATTTTGCAGAAAACTATAGTTTTGTTTTGCAGGATGAAGTACAAGGTTTTCATTGGAATAATCTTCCGTGCACACTTCATCTAGTAGTTGTGTACTATAAAGAAAATCAAGTATTGCATTCCACTTCATATTGCATTATATCAGATGATAACAATCATGATGTACCAATGGTTTACGAGGTACAAAAATCAATTATCAATAATCTAAAGCAAAAGATACCCAGCATTGAAAATGTGATCTACTTTTCTGATGGCTGTTCATCTCAATATAAAAACTGCAAAAATATTTTTAATCTATGTCAGCATAAATCAGAATTTGGAATAGATGCAAAATGGGTTTTCTTTGCAACCAGCCATTGAAAGCAACTTTGTGATGGTATAGGAGGAACAGTTTAACGGCTTGTAGCTAATACTAGTTTGCAGAGAGTTTCTACAAATCAAATATTAAACTCACGTGATATGTTTACATATTGCACTAACAACATCAAAGGTATAAACTTTATTTATATTTCAAGTGAAAGCTTGATAGAAACAAGACTATTACAATCTGAACGGTTTAAAAATGTAAAAACAATACCAGGAACAAGAGACTTTCATGAATTTATTCCTGTATGTCAAAATGAAGGTAAGATGAAATACTACAGTGATTACAATATCCCTACCTTGACTTACAAGTTTAAAAATTGTGAGATGCAAAGTGATGTGCAAAGTTGATGTGGGATAAATTTATGCAACAACATGGCCCTTGAATCTTAAAAAACATTTGCTTGCTTCCTTTTATCAATTATTTCTTAGAATTGACAGTTTGCGTATGTCTATGATATGTATATGACAATATTTTTGCATTAGTTAAAAAATATCACCTAATTTTGTTTTGTTTTACAGTCCAAAGAAAAACAAAGGAATATGTGAAGAAGTTCACTAATTTGTATATAAATTTGTCAATTCATAAAAACATGGAATTCAAAAAATTAATATGTTTTGATATTTAAAATTGAGTTTATTGATGGACCTGGATACTATTTATGGACATGGATATGTCATAAATATTGCATTTTTATACCTTAGTGAAAATACCTCTTATTTTTGACTAGCTCTGAGTGAAAATACCTGTTTTTAATATTTAAATATTTTAAATTGAGTTTATTAAATATGCATATTGTAGTTTTACACATAAGTAAGAACTCTTACTTTGTGGTTGTGCCTAAACATAAATACCTATCAATTTTCGATTTCAATCTCAATATTCTTTTAATCAAAATTAAAAATTAAATTTTTTAGATTAGTAAGTTGAAAAACAACTCAATTTTCTTTTTTTTTTTAGGTATTTGTATATACTTTAAGAATATGAAGTTTGGAAATATATAGATCATAACCTTTTCTGTAATTCCTCTTATAGTAAACCTGTTTACTTTTCAATTTTATTAAAAACGCCAGTTTTCTCTTTTTGAATTATTAATAAATATAAAAAATTATTATTTCTTAGTAGAATTTTATGGTTTAGCATCTAATAATATGTGGAAAATTTCAAATTATGAAATAATATAGTTAAGGTAACAACGTATGTATTGACATTTACTTTTTACTAAGGACGTTGCTAGGGGAGCATGATAAGTAAAAATGTTACAAAATTTTGAATTTTAAACGAGCATAACTTCTAAAATATTCCGATTTGTTTGAAACAACTTTGTGGAATTCTTTTTAGCCTAGTTAAGTATATTTGTTGCAAAAATTAAGTCTTTTAGAGATTGAAATTTTGTTGTTGTTTTGACACGGAATTACCCCAAAGAAATGGTTTCCCGCTACATACTAGTATAATTTTATTTTGGAAAAAGGTATCAAAAAAAAAAAAAAAACATTTTTAGAAAGAATTTTTATTGTATTTTATATTTATTATAAAAGAATTTATAATTTTTTACAAAATAATGTTAAAAAATTAAAAAACTGACTAGTAAAAAATATAAATGGGAAAAAAAATTGGACAAAATTTTAAGACCAGTTTCAAAATAATTTCAAAAAGCAATAAAAAAATAATTTAGAAACGTGTTGTTCCTCCATTTGTTTTCAAGCACTCTTGTACTCGTTCTGGCATTGAATTCATGAAAGTTTTGATTACTTCATCAGGCACATTTTTCAAATGATGAGAGATTTCAAATCTTCCAAATTTTAAAGTTGTTCTTTACCAAGCTTTTGATCAAGCCACGACCATAAATTCTCTATTGAACTCAAGTCTGGACTATTAGCAGGCCATGGAAGCACTTGAATTTTATTAGAATTGAACCAATCGCTAACAACATGCGCTTTATGACACGACGTATTATCTTCCTGGAAAATAAATCCATCTTGCAAATGCCATAAATCAATGCTAGGAATAAGCGAGTTTTCCAAAATTTCGATGTACCTTTCTTTGTTGAGTCTACCATCGAATAAATGAAAAACGTCAACTCCACAGGCACTCATACAGGCCCAAATGCCTATTGAACCACTGCCTTGTTTTGTTCGTTTCAAAATGCATGATTCATCGAACCGTTCGCTTGGAAGTCTACGCAACATTATGCGACCTTTTCTGTTGTCTACCTCAACGTTCATTTCATCACTAAAGACCACACGGCTCCACTGATCTGTTGACCAATTTTTATGTAGTTTGCACCACTCTTTCCTGGCAAATTTTTGTTTTTTATTTAAGCGTGGTTTTTTTGCAGCAGCACGCCATAAATAATTTAAATTGTGGAGGACCCTTCGCACAGTTCTAGGGCTTGCTTTCAGATCACTTGACAGTGTCCATTTCGTAGACAAGTCTGTAGATGATGCTTGTCTGTTTTCTTTCATTAATCTCACTAACGAGCGAACATCACGGTCATTTGAAATTTTATTGCGTCCAGTCCTACGACGATCATTAATTGACCGGGTCTCTTTGTATCGTTGAATTATGTTAATAATTCAAGAGTGAGACCTTCCGAGCTTTTCTGCTATTTGTCTGATGCTATAGCCTTCTTCTTTTAATACAAGAGCCGCGTATCTGTCTTTTTCTTCGATCTTTGCACGCGTTTTTGCAATATTTTTATATCCTTATTGCAATTCAAAAAATAAATGTTTATTTGATATCGAAACTCAGGTTTCGACATTTTATTTTATAGCCAACGTAATAAGCAATTTTTAATAAGGGCAAACTAAAGATTTGAAAGTGGTCGTTAAATTTTGTCCAACTTATTTAAAGAAGATTTATAAGTACTCATCAGTTTTTTAATAAGTTAAATGCTATTTAATTAGAAATAGATTTAAAAAATTATACCACTTTAATCCGTATGTTTTAATTAACAAGATATTAAAAAAAAAAAATTTAGTATGTCAATTAGAATCTTCTTAATTTTAATTTAAAGATTAAGAAACCAACTAAATAATGAGTGGTCTTTAATTTTTGGCCACCGCTGTATTTACTTGATGAAGATGAAATTGTAAACTTAAAAGAAACGGTAAATGCTTTATTAATCTTTCATCAAGTAAGCGTTTTACTATCTGGCGATAGGTATGCAACGTGTTCTTTAATTATTCCAAGTATAAAGTACCTTGAGAAGCAGCTAATTAAAAATAAAGTAAAACTCCTCCTTTAGTTGTAATATTGAAATCGCATTTCTTAGAATCTTTACAAACTAACAAAGATTCATATGAATTAGAGAATAATTCCTTTTTATTGTGTGCCACTTTTTTGGATCCAAATTATAAAAGTTTTCATTTCTTTGAAAAGTACGAACAAAAGAAATATTTAAAAAGCGTAAAAGAATTTTTGTCAGATTTTTATCTCGCAAAAAGAGTTGGTAAAATAATTCCAATTAAAAGGGTGACAATGGAATCAAAAAAATTTAAGTTGTCATTTGAGGATGATGATTCCGGAAGATGATTCCGGAATAGGTAGTGACAAAAATATAACCATAGATTTAAAAAAAGAAATCAGTAAATATATAAAATTGTCAGTGCAAGAACAAAATGCTTTAGAGTTTTGGCATCAAAATCAATATCTTTTTCCAATATTGTATTGCATTTCAACGATGATTTTATGTACACCTGCTACCAGTGCACCAAGTGAGCGCCTTTTTTCTGACGCATTAAGCAATTTGTATGCTGAGCGAAACAGGATGACGGCTGAAATTAACCCTACTATGCCGTCGCTAATTTACTTGCACTTGTTACGTTGGGGTCCATACGGACCCCAACTAAATAATGTTTTTAGTAAAATAATCATTTGTTTAAAAAGATTAAAAAGATTTTATTCTGTTTTACCAAAAACAAAACATTATTTTGTTATTAACAGAAAAAAGATCTAAACATAAATATATATGTGTATATATATATATATATATATATATATATATATATATATATATATATATATATATATATATATATATATATATATATATATATATATATATATATATATATATATATGAGGGTGTCCCAGATATGCACGGAAATTTTTTTTTTTAAATAGTTGATGTCTCACCCTCTGAAAAGTGTCTCTTGGGTACAATAACTAAATTGGTGAAGTTACAGCTCATTTGAACAAGTTTGAGAGGTCCCCGAAAGGCTTTGAAAATTTTACTATCAAGTTCATTCAAAATCCATATCAATGATCTTAAACAATGTGCACAAAATGAGTGAAATAAAGCTAGAAATGCAAACTAGTTTAATTATCTCACTGCTGACATTAATTATAGTTTAAAATATTATTAACAATTACCTATAGAATGATAATCTTTATTAGAGAATGCAAAAAATGTATATTTTTGACCAGTCAACTCGCTATTTTGAACAAAAGTTTAGAAACAAATTTTACTTTTACTTATTATTTGCTGCAGTGCTATTGTCACATGACCAAGTGGCCATTTTGTCTTCTTTTATTTTTAGTAAACACAATTTGCTCATGCTTTATTGCATATAAATTGGTGAAAAAAACAAAAAATACAGCAACAATTTGTAAGTTAATTATTGTACTAATAATATAACAATTATGTAATCATTTTTTAATTGCATTCTCCAAATATTTCTAAAATATATTAAAGTATTTAAAAACAATATTAAACTACTTATACTTAATAACACTTATACTGTCATTGGTACTTGTATTATTTTTTTAGGGTATGGCTAAATCTACAGTAACCAGAAGCATTAACAACATGGCTTATCGGCTTTCCAAAAGAAACCATCTCAGGTGCTCGCCTCCCTTCAGGCCGAGATGTCATGAAAAATTTTGTATTCTGTCACCGTGTACAGAAGCTAAACATTAATAAAGCTGCACAACAAGTGCACGAGCAACTGCTCCCATTTTGGGTTAAATCAAGACTGCCTGTTCGACAAAAACATCACATAATACAGAAAATTAAATATCTGTATGCTGACCAAGTTCGTTTGATGAAGCATCATAAGAGAAATAACTCTACTGATCAAATGAACCAAAAAGAATACACAAATAAGTTGAGTCAACTTTTTGACATCAGCCATGCCAACTCTGAACAGTTGATAAAAACTGATGAAGACAGACAGTTTTTGAAATTACAACAACAATCAAAAACGGGATCGATTGGGTCTGTGGACAAAAAACTTATGGTTAAAGAAAAACGAGTTGCTAAACGTCAAAAACAATTTATCAGGGATGTCGATAATGCAGCAAAAGATGCTGTATCGAAAATTGTTTACCGTGGACGGAGTGGGTTATCATCAACAGCAGAGTCAGCTGCAGACCAATAACTGGACAGTGCAACACATTCAACAACATCATCCGTTTGCCATGGTTCTAATGAAGATGATAAATCTGATGAAGAATTTCTTGTACAATCAGCATGCTCAAGTAAAACAAATTCTACAACACAACGCAGACATCGCAGAGACATTATATCTCCCAAAGTTGCAGATGTGCTGGATAGGACAAATACCAGCATTAGAAAGTCAACTATGATTCTTGTATCGGCATTCAACGAAGCTGATGTTCCGATATCAGAGACAATATTTTCCAAGAGTACAATGCATAGTCATCGTCAGCGCCGTCGTCAACAAGCTGCAGCTCTTGTAAAAGAAAACTATGCTCCCTCAAAATCCATTGTTCATTGGGATGGGAAACTTTTGACCGATGTTACTGGTGTGGTCAGCGTAGATCGGTTACCTGTTCTGCTCTCGTCACTTGTCGATGGCACTACAAAACTTCTTGGAGTTCCAAAGTTAGCATCTGGATCAGGACGACCAGCTGCTGATGCAGTTCATGAACATATAAAATCTTGGAAGTGTGAATCAATGGTTATTGGCAAGTGCTTTGACAGGACAGCTTCCAATACTGGAAAACTCAATGGAGTTTGCACTCTTCTAGAAAAAGCCATGGACGTAATTTACTATGGATGGCTTGCCGTCATCATATGTTTGAAGTGCTGCTTGCCGATGTTTTCAATGTTTGTCTTGGACCATCCACTGGATCAGAAATTTTATTTTTCAAAAGGTTTCGTGAAAAATGGACAGAAATGATTCACACACCAAAAGCCAGATCAACCCCTTTGATAATTGTTTCAGATGCAATTAAAGCATTCATCAAATATCAACTTGAGGTCAGACAATCACGAGATGACTATTTAGAGTTTCTACTTCTTGCTGCGCAAATGGTTGGGCTGCAAGTTGATGTAGCCATTCGCAAACCTGGTGCACTGCACAGGGCACGATGGATGGCAAAAGCCATCTACGCATTAAAAATTGAACTATTATTCACCGTAAATAAAACCATTTTTAACTTAACAGCTCGAGAACTACAAGGTATTCAAAGTTTGAATCGGTTTATCATTCGTTTTTATCTTCAGTCATGGTTTTCATGCAGGCTCACTGCTGATACACCTGTGAATGATATTTTGTCGATACAGCGTTTGCATGACTACGACGATGCAGTTCTTGGTTCGACTGGATTAAAAATGATGCTGCGTCATTCTTGGTACATCAGTCCAGAATTGGCAACTCTTGCTCTTTTTTCATCTCTCCTGTCTGACAAAGAAAAGACTGATCTTGTCCGCACAATACAAGCAGATCGAGGCCACATCTGATGAAAACACTACCACAAAGTTTTTATAATTTGCGTGCGTCTAAAACATTTTTTGAAACATCCAATATTGATGCCAGTTTTCTTGATATACCTGTTGAAAACTGGTCAGATACTCCTTCTTTCCAAGTTGCGGCAGTGTTTGTAAGGAATCTGGTTTGCATCAATGACTCTGCAGAACGGGGAGTAGCGTTGGAAAACAATTTTTGCTTCAAGTAGTTGAACAACATAGGAAAAACTTTGCAGAATATAATCGTGAACTGCTAGCTAAAATTTGAATTATTTGCTTAATCTACATAAATGCTTATTAATTAATATTCAAGCGAACTGAAATTCAATAAAACCTTGTTTTTCAATCATTTTTGACCTAACTTTTGAAATTACAAAATAAAAGGCATTGCAGATTTATATATTTTTTCACAATTATATATTTTGTTTCATTTGTATAAAAAAATCATAAAACATTTATAATCATATCATATAACACTGTATCAAAAGTTGGTAGCGAACGATCAAACACCAAAATTGGAAACTTTCGACCCCTTTGGGGACCTCTAAGCATTTTCCAAATGGGCTAAAATTTGGCAGGTAAACTACTGTTACCATACAGACATATTTAATGGGGTGAGACATCAATATTATAAAACTTCATATTTTTGGGACACCCTAATATATATATATATATATATATATATATATATATATATATATATATATATATATATATATATATATATATATATATATATGCATGTATGATTTACTTTGCACAGTGTTCTTAAAGAATTTTGCTGTGTGTACAGCATACAAAATTGTTACACTTATTACAAGTAGTTCGAACTTTTTTATCAAGTGATCTAACACAGAGCTTGCATTTTGAAAGACATTGAAGAACTTAATTCAACATTTCGTGATGAAATATTTGCTAGTGACTTGCAAATAGAATCGTGTAAGTTTAAAGACAAATTAGGAAGTAACAGTCTTGACTGGAGTTGGTTTGCTACCAGAGATTTACCGAGTTCTTTTAAAAACAATCTACTTCCATGCGTCTTCTGTTTATTCCATGTAGGATTTAAATGCATCCAAATTACAAAAGCATTAACAGCAGATGTCTAGGATGTTGTAAAAGATTACCATGAATTATAAAACATAGATAAATAAATAATATGTTTCATAAACTTATATAGAGTATTGCTATATTCATAATTACCTGCGCGTCATTCTCTTTGTAGAAAAAGTAGAGACTATTTGGTCAAGAGTATCTAATCCCCCTACGTTGAATTATAGTCCAGAATTATCTGTGGTTTTTTGTCAGGGCGGTTTGATAACTCTGCATCACAATGATTGCTACTCAGCAGAATGACTGACTTTCCTTTCTTTGGGACATATGAGACTAAAGTTAATTGTTCTTGGTGACCAAACAATGATGAGTAGACTTCTAGTGTTCGAGCAGGTTAAAATTCTGTAGGAATTTCTTTTTAACTTTTGCGCATCGTTCCAACTAGACTTATTTTCCAAAAGTTCTTTTGCAAGTGTTACTGATGTGAAAAAGTTGTCGATTGTAACATTTCTTCCAGATCCTTTTATGACTTCAACTAAATCATGTACTACTCGTTGCCCTTGATTCCTTTCTGGGCCATCCCCATGAACACGACCAGTATAAATTTGTGCATTCAGACATAGCTGGTACTAGAATCACACAATAACCATAGCTTTAACCCATATTTAGCTGGTTTGGATTTTATATATTGTCTAAAAGAACAACGTCCACGAAATGGAACCAGCTGTTCATCAACAGTAATGTTTTCATATGGTCTAAAGCTATTTGAAAGTGTTTGTACCCAAAAGTTAAAATCCTTATGAATAGGTGCAAGTTTGTCATTGCTGCGTCTTAATAATCGAGTTGCATTGTCATGAAATCTAAAAACTCTTGAAATGGTATGAAAACGCTCACAACTCATTACAGAACGAAAAATCTACCGGCCATCACTAATGTCCCATAACTCCTCTGTAGCTTCACCTGCTGATCGGTAAACACCTGCTAAAAATAAAAGTCCAAGAAACCCATCCCTAACCCTAACCCTTACCCTAACCGTCTATCTAACCAGCTTTATTGTGAAATATAAATCGCACTGTTATAATAAAATAATTGCGCATGCGTGTACAATATTGCGCTCTGAGCAGCTTATGGCTATGTAGAGCGCATTGCGCTCTACGAAGACACTTTGAAATATATAACGGATACAGAATATAGTCGGCTTGATATTACAGACCTGTTTTGTTTTAAAAACAATCAAATAAGGTTGCAATATGTTTAAAAATGATTTTATAAACTTGTTGCTGTCATGTTTGGGGCAGGAGGGACCCAAGAAACTTGAGGGCTTTTATGTTTCCAGGCTCCAATCATCGCAAGTTTTTGCAAAGTATCATCTGATTTTCAATTTTTTTTAGAAAAACTAATTGTTTATTTGTCTATAAAACTAAGTGTAATATATGAACGTTGCAAGTCTTTCCGATTCTATATTATTTAAATTTAATTTTTTTTACATTTGTAAATGTCTTTTATATTTTAATGTATTAATTATGACTCACCCAAGTTTATACTTCATAATGAACTAATTCATTAACCTTACCTTTTCTTTATAATTCTACAAAAACTGGCGTCTCAAATGCGGTTTATTTAAGTTGATATTTCATAAACTTACTTTTTAAATAATATTGCTTCTAGTTGACTTTAGATCTTACTTTTCACGCTGAAACTCTTATTTTCTTATAAACTATCTACTCCAGCTTGAAGCAATTTAATGACAAAAATTGTTGCTGCCTAGTATACAGTCATAATTAATATAATTAAATGAATTTAAATACGACTAAAAAATAAATTTTTTACACCAAAAAAAAAAAAACATTATTTTGGAAAAAATAAATCGTATCTAAATTTTTTTTAACAAAAAGTGAAAATGTACTTTAAAATGATAAATTATATTCTGCATTTTGTAAATAATTAAAAAGTGATAAGAAGTTTTCTGGTTTTATAAAGCGACTGCAGCCATTTAATAGCATGTTCATCTTATCCTTCAGTTATTAAAAACGATTTTAATTGCGGAGGTTGCATTTTTAAATGCGGACGATTAGCTTCTCAATAAATGTTATTAAATGTTTTGCATCTTAAAAACTCTATCAATACATTTAACATTTGGTATGCATTTTATAATAAATAAATTGCCGAAGCTTAAATGTACTTAAATTGTAACAAACATAACCTAAATACGCCAACCAATTTAAACGTAATTCCGTACTTATTTGTCCGTAGATTGAAAAAATGAGAAACTGATAAAGTTTTAGTTATGAATGTGATGATAGTGTTGAATATGTAAGCTTTCACATTAAATGACAAGTTTGTTGAGAAAAATGACGGAAGTTTGCGCTAATAAGTTGGTACTTCTTATCGCTGATATGAAATTAAATATTTAGAGACTACACTGTAAAACTTTACCGTGAAATTCACGGTACTATACCGTGAATAACACGGTATTTCACCGTGAACGTATTTTGCGGTACAATACCGTAACTATTACGGTGTTTTGGCCGCGACCACGACTCTTAACAACTTCACGGTATTTTACCGTAAAATTTTTAGACAAATCAAGTAAATTGGGTTGCCATGTTTTTTTTAAATATTTAGTCTTAGCAATGATTTTTGAATAATTTGTATTTGAAATATTTGTATGTCTAAATAATTCATCCAACAATTTACAAAATAATATTTTTTGTTTCAATGTCATTTCTTATTGCACTTGATTTTATGATATAACTTATATGATATCAACGTATTTGATATCAAATACAAGATTAAAGATTGAGTATATAAAACGTGTTTGATATCAAACACGTTGATATCAAACACCTGAAGATATCATTAACATCAGCTATATCTTACTAAGACATAGCTGAAGTCCATGGTACCTTCAGGCTGAAGACTTCACCCTGAAGATCACAACTAGGTTATCTAGTTGTGTTTTATATCATACCTTATATCCTTTTAATCTTATAAATATTATAAATCCTAATAATTATTACATTATATGTATATATATTTTGAATATGTAATTATGTACATATATATATATATATATATATATATATATATATATATATATATATATATATATATATATATATATATATATATATATATATATATATATGTATACATATATATATATATATACATACATTCTTTCTGATGAACCTACTGATGGTGAAACACAGTGTTGAAGAAATAAAAAAATTGGATAAGAGTTACATATATATATATATATATATATATATATATATATATATATATATATATATATATATATATATATATATATATATATATATATATATATATATATATATATATATATATATATATATATAGTTTATGAAAAAGATAATGTCTAAATTGGATTTAAAAGCATGCAACCATTGTGGTAAAAAGATGAAATCTTTGCTGAGTTACATGACTCATTATCAAAGTCATCGCAATTTAGCTAATGTTCAATTTCCTTGTTTCATTCAAAATTGCAGAATTATTTTTAAAACGTATTTAACTTTCAAATTGCATATAAGAAAAGAACATAATAAAAGTATTATCGAAAATAAACCAACAACAGAAATAAATAACATTTTCAAAAGTTTTAAATGTGATATGACTATGTAAAAAAAATATGTGCTGGACTATCTCAGTTTATCTTACATCTTAAATTGCATCTTGATTCACTTGACCGCGTTCATTGTCCATACATGAATTGCAAAAGTTCTTACAGTAATCGAAATTCATTTGCATCTCATATAACAAGACGACACAAGCAATGAGATTCAAGTTTTATCATGCCACTGTATGTTGTACATAGCTTAATTTCTTCTAATTCAAACAACAATAAAGATGTTAACATCCTTGAACAAGAAGTCATTTCAGGTGGATCTTTAAAACACTATGACAATGAAGAGTTTCATGATTGTATTGATAATATTTCTTCTGAAAAATATTTGAAGGATCAAGCTCTCTTTTTTTTAAAATTGCAAGAAAAAAATATATTTCCAGCTTCTTGTGTTCAATCTATTTTTGATAAACTTATGGTAGTTAATAATTCGAGTACTCAATTCTCTGTTCAAAGTCTGACTTCTGCAATCTCGAATCAAAGCAGCGATATCTGTGAAAAGTCAGAACAAATAAAGATAAACAGTTTGTACGCTTTAAGTACTAATAAAAAAAGGAAAACTTATTTTGATAAACACATGAGTTACATAACTCCAATAGAATTTACTTTAGGTTTGGATAGCAATAAAAAATTTAGAACTGTTCATCATGTTCCAATAAAGGATTTGTTAAAAATGATGTACAATAAACACGGGAATGAACCTGGGTTTTGGCTAAAACATGAAGAAAATTTTGGTATATATTCAGACTTACTGAGTGGATCCCTAATTCGAGATATTGCAAAGTCTGATGATAAAATTTCATATCTTATTCTATATCAAGATTGTTTTGAAATTGTCAACCCAGTTGGATCAGGAAGAAAAAAACAGAATACTTGCAGTTTACTTAACATTAGCTAATATTCCATCACACAAGAGATATACATCAGAGCAGCTACAGCTGGTACTTATGTGTAAAGATGAAGATTTAAAGTACTTTGGCGTCAGCAAAGTATTTGCACCAATATTTTCTGAATCGGCAGAAATGTCTGGTTCTGTTTCTGAAAGTTTATCTATAAAAACAAAACTTCTATGCATACTAGGGGATAATTTAGGATCACATTCTATAGGAGGATTTTGTGAAAATTTTAGCAAAGTTTCACACTTTTGTCTATACTGTTTAGCAACACGTGCAGAGTTTGATTTTAACCCTCAATTCGAATAGATCGAACAGAATCAAGCCACAATAATAGCCCGCTTCAATTAGCTCAGAATAATGGTAACAATTTTGAAGGAATAAAAATTAATTCACCATTTAATAATTTATGTGGATTTCATGTGTCAACAAGTTTGCCACCATGCTTAGCTCATGATATCTTCGAAGGCGTTGCTTCACGAGATATGTATCTATTTGTTAAATATTTTGTTAGTAAGCGATGGTTTTCATTTATCAACATCAACAGAAGAATTAACATGTAGAAATATTTTGAAGGAGATGCTTTGGATAAACCTTGTGAGATGAATAAAACTTTGAGTACTGAAAAGTTAAGTGGTCATGCAGTTCAAAACTGGGTGTTTTTGCGTTTGTTTCCCCTTTATATAGGAATTTACATTACAGATTTTGAAGATCCTGTGTGGTTATTGTATTTAAGGCTGAAAGAAATTGTTGAGACTATATGTTCACCTAATATTGACATTCAACATATTGCTTATCTGCAGGTTTCAATAAATGGTTATTTGTCTTCTCGTAGAGAATTATTCTCTTCTTCAAAACTATTACCAAAACATCATTATTTGTCCCACTATCCGCAGCTAATTTTACGTTACGGGCCTCTAATGCGAGTTTTCACTTTGAGGTTTGAACAAAAGCATTCTTACTTTAAAAAATGTGCCAGAAATTTTAACAATTACAAGCATGTATGTAAAACCTTAACAGAGACACACCAGTTGTTGTAATCATACAATAATTCAAGCATACCAAGTTCAAAAATTTATGCGGTCAATTCATTTTCATTCAATGTCACAAACTTTAGTTCTACAATTTCTGAGGCAATTATAACTACATTTGGACAACTGCCAGATACATTTTCTACCCATATTGTCTATCAAGGTACCCATTACAAAAAAGATTTATTCTTGATTTTTGACTTTACAAAGGATCACGAACTTCCTATTTTTGCAAGAATTTTGTTTCTTTTTTTTGATACAGATGGAATTGAGTATGCTCTTACTAATGAGCAGAACACACAATTTGTGCATGAGCTTGGTATGTATGAGGTCTGTGGAGAAAATAATGAGATTCTATGTATAATTATTGCTTCTTTAATAGACTACCTTCCACTACCATCTTACAAGCACTGCAATCGCTCTTTTATTTCCTTAAAGCACTCTGTGTCATGCTCATCGAATAACTACAGGTTTACATAAACGATATTTAAAAGTTATACATTTTATTTGGCAATATCATGGTAAAAGATTTCATTTGTAAACTATTTTGTTTATAGTATTTATGCAGTAAATGTGTGTAGTTTTTTTCAGAAATATTATTTAAAGAACCAGTCATAAGAACCAATCAAAAACAATAGTCGAGAGTATTATAAAAACGTTTTAAGAAAACTTTCTTTTTTAAGAATTTTGCTAAATATATGTATAATGCGTTACTAAGAATTTTGTTAAATTTTTTAATATTTTGTTTTTTTTTGCTTTGTATAATTTAAAATGGAAGCAAGTATCATTTTTAATATTATATATATGTATTTTTAATTTAATTATCTTTTTTGAATACTACATTTTGTGAATACTATATATGCATGTTTTTTAAATTTAATTAGCTGTAATCTTTTAAATTTAATAACCACATCAAACTCTGTAAAATTTACTTACAATACAATATGACTTTTATTATGATACTCTTGATATATACACATGTTATATATGATCTATTTTTTTAGATAATGGAGGTTCCCTTACGGAAATTTTTCATGGAATCCCATGGGAATTACATGGAAAACCCATGAAATCCCATGGGTAAACCATGATTTTCCCATGGAAATCGAAATCCCATGGGATTTCCATGGGTAAAATTATGGTTTTTTTTATGTATCGCTCGTATTGCACCATGGGTTTTAGAAATGCTAGATTAAAGATGCCGTCATAACTTGTTACAATCAATTGTAACTTGACTAAATAATATTTTTTGCATTCGTTTTAATTGGGTTGATTTGCGTATAAATCCTTATACTTTTATTTATTATTTTATTTAAATTACATTATGAGCAGTCAGGTTTGATTGGTGATATAAATGATGTTGTTCATATCATATTGATATTGTTTTTATATGAATTTAAAATTTTTAAAGATAATTCAATTTGAATTTCAAAAGCTCTCAAATGGCGAATTGTATACAAATTAACCATAAAAGATATAAGCGTTATCTTTGGGATGCAACTTATAATGATATTCCAAGAACCACAAAGTGGAGAAGGAAAACAGTGGTAATGTTTTAAAAATATTAGAAAGAAAGATTAATTAATATGGAAGATTTCACTTTATATTATAATAAATAATAATGTATGTTTATAAACAATACATTATTATTTATTATAATTGTTTTTATTTGTCTTTATTTAAGCCCTCATCTTTAGTAAAAATAATTTATATTATGCACACACTTTTTTTTACATTACTATACTTAATAAATTATGTATTTGTTAAATTTATTATGTTTTAAATAGTAAAGTAAAGATATAATAAATTTTTGGCTGTAATAGTGTATGCATAAGGTTTTTCATTTTAACGTTATCATTTTATTTTAATTACTACATTATCAGCAGGCAGGTTTGACTGGCAATCTTAATAATGATGTACATCATGAAGAGAGCTCAGATGAAGAAGTAAGTTTGTTTTTTTTTTTAATTAGAATTTAACAGTAATATTATATTTCTTCTATGCAAATGTTACTAACACGCAGGTAACATTTATATATGTAATAATTTGTGCATAAATCTCTTTGTTTTATTTTTATCATATTATTTAAATTACTACATTATAAGCAGGAAATTTTGACTGGCAATATGAATGATGTTTTACTCTATGCAGATAGCTTAGGTGAAGAAGAGGTAAGAATCTTATAATTATTATTTATAAATGATGATATAATCATTGCTACTTTTTTCTATATCAATGTTATCTGCATGCTGGCAACATTTAAATAGAACGCTTAAAAAGTTGTGTTGATGCCTAATTATAAAGTAAGTTACAGTAGATAATAATTATAAGTATAAATAAATTAGTATATAAAAAAAAAATTAAATAGTATGTATATATTAATTTTATCTAGATAGGTGAAGTGGACAATGACGTTAATTTTGATGAAAACAGTAATGAATATAATGTGAATGATAACATATTTAACGATCCTTTGTATGAAGAAAATTTTTTACCTGATTCTGCAATTACAGTTGGCGGTGCAATAGCACTTATAATGGCTTTTGTTTTGCGGCATAACTTGACGAAACTTGCTTTGGATGATTTGCTCAGCCTATTGCATATTTATATACCTCATTTATTGTTACCAAAAACTAGATATTTGTTTAACAAAATATTTGGTGTTTGCCAAGGCAAATTGGAACAACATTTCTATTGTAATAAATGCTCTACATGTACTTATTTGGGTACCACTATAAGTGATTTTGATGTTTGTCCAGTTTGTAAAGTTGATGTACAAAGTAGTTTGAACAGAGATTTTTTTCTTGTGCTGCCACTTGAACATCAGTTACGTGAAATGTTAGAAAATAGTAATTTGTTTGATCTTATTCAGTATCGTTTTGATCGTGTTAAAAATAATGGCGACAACATTGAGGACATTTATGATGGATCTTCATATAAATCTATTGCAGAATTGCAGCAGACAATAAATATGTCATTAACATGGAATTGCGATGGAGCAACTATTTTCAGATCATCTATAAAAAGTATTTGGCCTTTGCAATGTGTAATTAATGAATTGCCTTTTAACATTCGAAGGAAGCATGTGTTATTAACTGGTTTATGGTTTGGTGTTAAGCCTAAGATAAATACTTTTTTTAAGGTGTTTGTAGAGGAATGTTCAAAATTAGCAAATACAGGTTTTTTGTGGTTTAGTAAGGCTCAGAATAAAAATATACTAAGCAAAGTTTTTTGTTTAGTATGTTCTTGTGATTCTGCTGCAAGGTGTGTTTTGCAAAATATTAAACAATTTAATGGAAAATATGGATGTTCATGGTGTTTAAATCCAGGTATTGCAATTAGTAACAGTAATGGTGGACCTCCAAAGCGTGTTTTTGATAATCAATTATATCCCAGCAGAACTTTAGAAGGATTTGTTGATGATGTGAGGTATCTTGTAGAAAATGGAGAAATAAGAAATGGTGTAAAGGGTGCCAGTCCATTGTTACTGATTCCTTATTTTAATATAATTGATGGATTTGTTGTGGATTACATGCACTGCATTATGCTAGGAGTTGCAAGACACATGAGCGTCTTGTGGCTTAAAAAGACCAATGAGCCATGGTATATTGGCAATAAAATTAACAATATGAATGATATGCTGCTAAAAATAAAACTACCTAGTAATATTACAAGAGCACCAAGATCTTTTCATGAAAGAGCTCAGTGGAAAGCCTCGGAATGGGGTAACTGGTTGTTATTTTATTCTTTATTTGTTTTACATGGTGTTTTACCACAAGTGTATTATAACCATTTTTTGTTACTAGTGGAAAGTATTTACATATTGTTAAGCGAAAGTATTAGTCATGTAGACCTAGATCGAGCTGAAAATCAATTACATATGTTTGTGTCTGATTTTAGTACTATATATGCCATTGATTATATGACTTACAACATTCATTTGTCACAGCATATTTCTTCTACTGTTCGTGAGTGGGGTCCATTATGGGGCATTTCTAACTTTATGTTTGAAAACAGCAATGGTTTTTTGTTGCACCTTTTTAAAGGTACACAAAGTGTACCATTTCAGATATGTCGTACTTTTACTCTATACAGAAATTTGCCAATTATAGGTGCCAAATATTTAAATACTGTTCCAGAATCTGTTTTGAAGTTTTTTGATCAATGTTTATCTAGAACAAATACACCAGGAAAAACTGTTTGCATTACAGAAAATGTAAAACTCTTTGGTGCACCAAAGTATAAATTTCTAACCAATGCTGAAAAACGAGCTTTAGAGACAATTTTGTCTAATGTAGTTCCAGATCAGTTAGCTTTTTTCGAAAGAGCAATTGTCAATGGCCAAATGGTGCTAAGTCAGCAGTATGTTAGGAGTTGTAGTAGAATTAATTACTGCGTAGTTGTAAGAGATAATATACTGTGTCTTGTTAGCTCATTTGTTATTGTTAACAATGAATGTTATGTATTCTTAATTAAACTCGCTACAGGGAGGTGTGCATTTTTATCTCATATTGCTATATCTAGACATATTATGACAACTACTGGTTCTAACAGTAATACTTTGGTTGCCATGCTTGCTAATGAAATTCAGCAAAAGTGCTTATTTTTACCTTTAAATGTATTTTCTCATGTAACATCGTATGTGTGCTTTCTGCCCAATCAGTGGGAAATTGACTAATTAGTTCTTTGCATTAGGTTTAATCTGGTTGTATAAATATGTTGTTTTATTTATTTGAATTTTAATTATGTTTGTTTTTATTATGCATCATGTATCATATTCTACCTTTTGTTAGTATTATTTAAAAGTTTGAGGTTTGTTGAATTTATAACTATGTTTGTTATAACTATTTTTTTGCTTTCATTATTATTGTATTATTTACAATGTACCAATTTCTCTAAAATCATTTTCTTTAATTATTAAATCTGTTATATTTATTAATAACAAGTAATATTGATATCATTTATTTGCATTCGATAATATATATTGTTTTGCACAGTGCTGTGCCAGGTAGTTGTTGATCTAACATCCGCCACCCCCTGGTTAGTTTTGGGCCCTAACCCTACACTATGTGTTGAAAAGTTGAGAAACCAATGAAAACATCTATTTCATAATTTTAGAATTTCTTAAAAATTTTGGGGCAGCCCTAGGCATGACCCTCATTTTGCTCTAGATACCTGGGACCCTATATCTTCACATTCAGATGAAACATAAGACTAAATAAACAAGTTGATAAATAAACAAATTCATGTTTGAGTCTGACTTATATTCATTGAAAATTTAACCTTAAAATTGTATAGTTTTAATTATTTGAGGCGTCTCACGGAAATTTCTCTGCAAGGTGCTTGAAGGTACCAAGTTATAGTTTCTAACTCTAGTCTTCTTCGACTTGGTACTTTTTTCTGTGAGGCACCTCATTTACTTTTAAGAGCAAAGGAAAAAGTAGTTTTACTTTGCTGTTAAACATAAAAAAAGTAATTTGGCAAAAAAAAAATTTTTTTATTTAATAAACTCGTTATTTTAAGCTATCAATTTCTAGTAAAATGCATAGGCAACATTGTTTAGGTTTTTTTTTTTTAATGCAATTTTTGGGTTACTAATAAATTAAATGAATTAATTTTGTTAAATTATATTATATTAAATTATATTGTGTTAAATTATAAAACAGATTATAAAATAAATTAAATGAAATAAACTAAATCATTTTAGCTTATTAAATTTTTTAAATTAATCTAACAAAAAATTTAAAGCTTCATTATGTAACTGGTTGTTTTAATAAAGTGCTAGTTAGTTTTGTAAAAATTGTTTTAATTTTTTCATGTGTAATTAGTGTTCCAACAATTTTTTTATTTTACAGTTATTGTTGTAAAAGTATACTAATTCTTGACTTGAGGATGAGTTACGCTTTAGTGTTTTGGGTTAACAGCCAGCAAACTTCAATTGTGCCTTCAATTGCTGTTAGTGATAAGCGAATGCTTACTGACAATAAAAGAATAGGTAAGATCAAATGGATGGAATAAAAAAGAAAGATACCTCCAGAAGGTTGGTCTTCACACGATGGGCGTGTTCTTTCAGTTAGTGGTAAAAATACTAGATTCAGATATTATTAAGGGCAATTTGCTATATATTGTTTTGGTATCTCATTAATGCTAATACTTTTGTTAGATAAGCGAATTGATTTGAGCAAGGAAGAAAATAAATTTTGGACAGAAAAGGATAATTTTGATTCAGATCATAGTAAGAGTCCTCCTTCATCAAATGAAGGTAATCATGTGTTATTTAATAAAGAATCTGCACCAAAGAAATTAAAAATGCAAGTTTGCAACTCTGAAAATAAATTGAAGCAGAAGGTTAGTTTAGTTGCAATATCATTTTATACAAATAAATTACTTTTTTTTTTAAATTTTAATAGCTTAATGATAAAAGTATTGAAATGTCCCCAAAAAAAAGGTTTAATTGTTATCAATATATCTATTTGTCTTTTTATTTGTCTAATAAAAAGGTTAATATTTCATTTGTAATGTTTATGGATTTTGTGTTATTGATAATATTTAAATTTTAAAAGGATAAAGATTACATAAATATAAGATTAAATTAAAAATAAGTTTTCTTAACTTGTTTTATTGTGGCTTAAGTATTTATAACATTAGGCTCTTAATATTTATTTTTAAATAGTTGAACAGTTTCTATATGTGTACCCCTACGTGTCACATGTCTTGATTATAAACAGAATATACTATGAACAAATGAAATATCAACATTAATTCACTAATTTAAAATGTCTTTTCTAATTAATAATTTTAGAGGGGAGATTATGCAACAAAATCATTTGACAAAAGGATTTTATCAGCTCTCTCAAACAATAGCTACAATGAAAATGAAGTGGATAATGAAAACCTAGATAAAATGCCCTTGCTGTCACAATCACATAATGCCCCAGCTGTTTTAAAACCTGCAAATACTTCTAGATTAACAATGACGACTACAAGTTGTTTGCAGTGCCATCAATTGGCTTTCACTGTACAAAAATATCGCGATGGTAACCTTTGGTGTTATAGTTATTAATTGACAAACTTTTGTTAATTGTTTTATTTTTTCCTCGTGTTTTATTATTTATTAGCTTATTCTTAATTTGGGTAATAACAATAACAGCAAGTGTTATTGGGTAGTGTAAAAAATTTTTAATTTAAATTATTTAACATATATAAAAATCATACATAATACACCTCTTTTTGATAAAACTGATAAACAACCATTCGAACCATTTAAATTTGTGCAACTAATAAAATAATATAATAACTAAGTTGTTAAATATATCTAAATATCAGAATGTTGATACTTTACAGAAATTGCTGCTATGACTATGCAAGCAGAGGAACATGCTCTAATTAAAAAAGAATATGAACGAATGAAACAAGTATTATGTAAATTGAATGATGGTAAGTTTAGCTTCTTTGCATTTCTGATAATAATATTTTTTTAAATGTGTTTATTTATGTTTGCCCAGCTCAGTTTTGAGAAAGTTTATATTTTTGTTAGATAAACTTTACTATGGAAAGTGCTATTGATTAGTTTACAATTATTTAGATATTTAATGATGTAATTTTACTTGCAGAATATGCTACATGTATATACTTTTTATTTGTTGTTGTCATAGATTTACCAAAAGTGTTTGGATTCATGCAACAAAGTTTGACATCAGCCCTGAGCCAATCTAGTTCAGAGTGTTTAGACAGTGCTTCTCCTATTGTTTTACCCCAATTAACAAGTTTTGCGGCACATACAACAACCCTGAGTAAACCTTTGAACAAACTGTCAGCAAATTAGCAAAGTAAGAACTTTTTTTTATTTCGTTAAATTCAAGAAAAATTTGAGAAAGTGTTTTTTGCCTATTGATATTAAGTTTTAGTTCTACCAAATCAATACAGGTTTGGACATAAATATCGAAAAAGTGTTTTTCTTTGCTTTTTCTAAATTTATTTTGTTATTAGGGTTATATTTTGTTTCCCTGTATTTTTAAAAATAAATTTTTAAACCTATAAATGCCTTTTTAGAGAATCAACATTTTATTGCAAATTCACTATCTCCATTAAGTCTTGCGCAGAATGCCTTTGGGGTTCAACAAATTGATGAGGTATACATATGAATTGTAGTACTGGAACAGTTTGAATTATTTAATTATTATTTACTGTAATTATTATTAACTATTATTGTTCCCATTACTAGAGTTCAGGAAGTATTTTTAAAATTTGAAAACTGTTGAAAACTCATTTATATATTCAGGTCGACACAAGAATGCCGTACTAAATATATAAAAGTTGTTTGCCAACGTCTGGTCGGTAAAATTCTGCTTTTGAGTTTTTGCATCCTGTTACAAAAAGCGTAATAATTAATTGGCAAAGCAAAAATAGATCAGCTTTTGCATCTGCATTGCCGATCTATTAAGTTTGTCACTTTTGCCGAGTAGATACATCAAAAAGAGAAAACATTTTTCTTTGTCAAATGCTAATATGATCAGCATTAGATAAACATGCTTAATTGTATCTAGTTGCTATATATGTAAATGTTGGATGACTTGTTATATTTTTACCAATTAAAATAAGTTTTACTTATAACTTTTAGATTGATCTGGGGTTTGGTGTCACAGTATCGAACAAGAAGCTTTCCATGATTAAGTCGACAAGAGCAACTCAAACTTGTAAAACATGTATTACAAGTTTTGTATTTCCTGCTTTGTTTTGTAGCGTATGTTCAGAAACAATATCCTGGAGCCGATAGCAGGATGACAAAGCAGTCAATGGCTGAAAAGTTGCAAGATGTAGGGAAATTCAAAAGGCGGAAAATGAAAGGCAATATTGTGGATGAAAATGAGCCAGAAGATATTTGTTAGCAATAAACTTTTTCATTTATGTTTTTCAACAAGATTTAAATTTTACTTTGTTTATTGACTTTATTCTGCAAAAGCGATCCCATTGATTAAGAGAACTCAATAGTATTAGCAATTTACGTGATAAAGTTTGCGTTTTATGGTATATATGGAAATTTAAAAAAACATGAGATTTCAAATAATTCGAAAGCTAAACATGCTGTTTTACCATGGAAAAACCATGGAATTTTAAATTCTTATTTGCAACACGAAAAACCATGAGTTTTCCATGGAAAATCTGCGATAAAAAAATAGATTTACCAAAAAAAAAAAACTCATGGTTTTTCCATGGAAAACTCATGGTTTTTCCATGGAAAACTCATGAGTTTTCCATGGAAAAACCATGAGTTTTTCATGGGAACGTGTTCCAAATACCCATGGTTTTTCCGTGGGTTTTTTTCATAAATTTCCATGGGAAATTTCCGTACGGGTTATTAAAAGTAATATTTTAAGAACACTGCCAAATATTGACGGATGTATTTTAAACCAGGTTGTGAAAAATTTATGGGAAATAGGTGTTAAAAATGAAACAGATCTCTACCTGGTTAAAGTTGATGATTTGGTTTTTCTAAAACCCATCCAACAACGCAAACTCCTTGAATCTTGAGCAAAGGAAAGCTCTGGTAAAAAAGATTTATGATACTCAAAATAAATATGATTTTTATTATCATATACTTATTTATAAATTTTTATTTATAATATTAATAAAATTTTATGCAGAACAATCCCAAAACTCTGTAGATTTTATTGTGGCCACACAATCCAGCATGCAAATGGTGCCTACAATTGAAGTGAAAAATAACTCAACTAATTCGAGTAAGTTATTAAAAAAAATTGTTAATAAAACATAGTAATTGAAAAAATATTTAGTGTTCTTTATATATTTAATTGCTCTATTTTAATAATTGTGTCAATTTTGTCAAGTAATGAAGATTAAACATGTAAGTGCTGGTGATTGGTATTTGACATTTGTTTTACCTTGGGCCAAATTGTCTAAAGAGTTACAAGATATATTAGCAGCTGGAGAAAGACCTTTAACAGCACATCGGTGTGCATTTATAAGGATTATTATAAATGATGTCCTTGCTGTTTGCCCAAAGCTATTACAAAAACATTTAGATGTAATTGCATCTTCAATGGTTGCCAAATATCCTAAATCGTTTAAAGATAAATATGGTACTACAATGATTGGTAGCGGTCATGATAGTTTAACGTTACAGCTAGTAAACCGTTATGACTATCTGCAGCGGCCAAACCGTGTTCCACCATTACTGAGTATTTTAAATATGGAATCCGAAAAGGAACAATTATCAGTAGATGTTATAAAAAAAACAAGTGATAGCTATGGTTGCTTGAACCGAGAACTAGTTCTCAGTGTTTCAAACAGTCCTGAAGAACTCGAATACTATTTGCAACGAACTGAAATAAATGAAAAGATGTTATTGAATGATTTGTTGATAAAATTCCCCAATATCTTTACAGTAATTTAAATTGATTTTATTTAAAAATAATATAACTTATATTATTAACCAGTATGTATTAATCTATATTACTAATAAATAGAGATTTTGTTATAGTATTTAATTAGATTTTTGTAGAAGTTTATTTTATTTAGTTTTGGTATATATATATATATATATATATATATATATATATATATATATATATATATATATATATATATATATATATATATATATATATATATATATATTTAAATTGGTTTTTTCTATTTAGGTTTTTTGTTTGCTACATCACTGTGATGTTTTGATGGGTGGAGTGAATGCTGGTGAACTTTTGATGAAAGCATTATATGATGAAAAATTGTATTTATTTTTTCATAGTTGTGGAATAGCAGACCTTAAAGTAAAGAAGGTGATAATAAGTTTAGATAAAGCAAAACATGAAACTTTGTCAGATTTACCTGTGGGTCCCGGTCTTGTAATGGCTTTGATTAGTTTATTTAATGAAAAACTTGACGCACTCCTTATGTTTGTGGATGTAAGTTAAAGATAGTAATCATTAATTTAAAATATATCCAATACATATTTTCAAGCAATTAATTGTCTTTCACTCATTTTATAATAACATGCAATGTAGTTACTAAAAGATATTTGGTAGTAAGAAAAATGTTTAGGAGAAAATGGAACAAATAGATATAGTGCCAATATCAAATTCTCCTCATCTATGTGTTTATGGTATGTTGAATTACAAGTTCTAACATGTTTTAAGATTTTGAAAATAATTTTAAAAAAAAGGTATGAGCTTGATCATCTTTATTTATATATTTAAAATGGATTTTTGTTAGGCCAACTTGTATTTCAATGGAATTACAAGGAAATGGAAAAGAATTTGCTAACTTGTTAATTTCTTCTTTTAAATTAACGTTTGAGTACAAACTTAACTCAGGAATTTATCAGGTAGCATCACTGTTGAATATCTCAAAGCTTAAATTGTGGTTCTTTAGACCTGATTGTCAATTTATTGTTATAGGTATTTAGTTATTAGGTTTTATTATTTAATTAAGACAAAGAAAAAGTTTTAAAATTTAGTTTAAAAACTAGTTCTTAAAAACCTAATTTAAAAATTTAACTACTTTTATATATTAAATTACTATATTAGAGTTTATATCCCAACCTAAAATTATTTAGGAGCAGTAGAAAAGCTACACGAAGTTCTGAAATTCTTTACGGCACGTAATATTTATCAAAGTGCTTTAGAATCGCAACCAGGATGTGAGCTTACACAAGCGAAAGACCGATTGAGTTCAAATGATCAGCAAACTGATTCGCTCAGCGGATTTATGCTAGATGATAACTATTGCCCAGAAGCTCGGGAGCCTAATTTACAACTCTATTTACTTGAAATCGAAAAAGAAAAACTTAACTTTTTTAAGCAAATTGAAAAGAAAGAGAAAGGACTTGCTGTATCTGTGTATCCTTCTTATGATTTTTGGTTCAAAAATTCTAAAATGCCAATTTTACGAAAGCTATTTGTCATCTTACTAAATATTCCATCATCAGCAGCTTTTATAGAGAGATACTTTAGTACTTCTGGTTTTGTTTGTGAAAAGAGACGAGGCAACATTACAGCTGATCTGATTATCAGTCGCTCATTGTTAAAAGTAAACTTAAAACTTCTTGAAAGTTTAAATGATTTTTCGGACGACGATGACTCAGATAGTGAAATGTAAACTTATCATATAAAGATAATGTATTTTTTGAATTTGAAAAGCACAAAAGTAAAATGAATATATAATGCAATAGTTTCAATAATAACACAACGGTTTAAATAAAAAGTTATTATATCTTTGAATTAAAAAAAAAAAAGTAATTACTTAACGATTCGCGTTTTCTTAAAAAGACACATTTTTAAAAATAGATTAGGTAAGTCGCGTTTGTGTTAAGTTTGCAAACCCATTTATTCGCGTAAGTTGCGTTTGAGTTCCGTTTGTAAACGCATTTATACGCGTAAGTTGCGTTTAAGTTACGTTTTTAAACGCATTTTATATGCGTGAGTTGCGTTTACGTTTACGTAAGTAAAAGCAATAAATTGCGTCAAATGCGTGTGAGTTTGCGTGTGAGTTTTTATTTTGGAACGCAAACGCAAAACGCAGTTTTTTTGCGTTCCAATGTATGCATGTAAGTAATGTAAAACTGAAAAGATTTTTAAAAATATGACGTGTTTTTGTTGCCATTAGCATATAAACAAACATATATGTTAATAGATATTTATAATTGAAGATACACTTGAACAAAATGTAATTGAAATACAATTGAAACTAAAGAAAAAATAAGACAAAATGAAACAGGCGAAACATTTTCGAAAATAGTAAAAATATATTTTGATTTATGTCGTACAATATATACTTTACAACAAATGAGCGAGGCATTACTGTAAATTAATCACGGTACTATACCGTAATTCACGCTGTTTCATTACAGAATAATCACGGTATTCTACCGTAAAACAACGGCGTTTTACCGAGATTTATTCACGGTGTTTTACCGTAAAATAATCACGGTACAATACCGGCACTTATGGGTAACGGTATAGTACCGTGATTTTCACGGTAAAGTCTTACAGTGTAAATATATTCGCTAGTACACAGGGCCGGGGGGGAGGTGGTAAGTTGTAAACTGCCGTAAGAATATATGCCGATTAAAAATTATACTTGTGGAGTATAAAAATATATAAACTCGATTGCTGGGATATTTTTTTCTTATCTGGGATAATTTTTCCTACACTCTCGCGGAAAGTGTGGACATAAAATTGCACACTAAGTGTAGAGGACGTAATTTGCACAATTTTGTGGAGTTATTATTTCATAAAAAGCTAGTCGAGTGTAAATTCTTTAAAGACTGAAACATTGCACATTAATGTGGAGTAAAATAATGCGCAAGAAACGCGTGATATAATTATAATATAGCCGCCATTTCAAGCATTTATAGAGTTATAAAAGCTATTTTCAAAAAATTTGTATTTTTTAAGAATGTTAAAGCTGAAGGAGCATCACTTAAAACACAACTTTGTGCAAATAGTAGCATACCATATGGTATCATACCGACAATTGTCCAGTCATATAATAATATGGCTGGATCACTATCATGTTATTTTAAAGAAGAATTTAATAAAAGTTTAAGTTAGCTGGTATTGATCGTGCAGTTATTGACCAAATTTTTCAAGAAATGCAATCCAAATTGGAACTATGCAATAATCCTCTTGATTTTTTATCAACACGTTATCGCATTGACTCTTACTTTGCAGGGCATCCTCTTATGGTTCAACCTGAAGGTATTTGTTATATGGCACGATTAGAGTCTCATTGTGGGCATAGCAAATTTGTATATGATCAGTTCTAATAAGTTTTTATCAAAAAAACTTTATTTAATTTGTTACAGAATGAGGCCTATGTAAAAGCAATTCTCGAGAAAAAGTGTGGACCTGGTGTATTAACAGACTCCTCAGATGGAAGTCGTTTTAAAGAACATTACCTCTTTAGTGATGTCTCTAAAATTTCTCTAATGATCCAATTGTTTTATGATGGTTTAGGTGTAACCAATCCGTTGAGAAGTCAAGGCTCAGTTCATAACATAGGTGTCTTTTATTATACTATTGAAAATCTTCCACACGCATTTAACTCTTGTTTTGGCAATGTGCACTTGTTAGCAATGGGTTACACTCATGATATTGCAATTTATGGTCATGGACCAATTTTAAGCAAATTTGTTGATGAGATATAGGAGTTAGGCACTCTTGGATTACAAGGAGAATTTCCAGTTTTAAGTAGTTGTACAATTTATGCAAGTATTTGCCAAGTTACTTGTGATAACTTGGCTCTTAATGGCTTGCTTGGATTTCTTGAGTCTTTCTCTGGCAGTCATTTTTGTACAATTTGCTATGCAACAAAAACTGATGTTCAAAATAAATTTGAAGATGAACTGTTTCAGAAGCGTACTGTGCATAGCTACAAAACAGATCTAATTAATTTAGAAGCAAGTAGGTCAAGCAATAAGAACAGTTATAAATTGAAAAATAACTACAGAGGTGTAAAGACTGAATGTCCACTCAATAAAATAAAAGGTTATCATTTGGCAGATAATTGGTGTATAGATATTATGCATACTCTCTTAGAAGGAGTTGTGCTTGCAGAATTAGGTTGTATACTTCATGGTTTGGTCATATTAGATAAGTGCCTAACTCTATCAGATATTAATAAAGCTATTTGTTTATGGTGGGCTCTGCTCAAGTATTTACCAATGGCTGTTGGAAAAATTGTCCCTCTAAAGAATAAAAACTGGAAATTTCTGCTTCACTTGTCTCATTTAATTGATTTAATTTTTGCACCATGTTTTACACATGAAATGATTGTTTATATGAAGCATGTTATTAGTGATCATTTATCTATGTTTAGCAAGTTATACTGCAACAATGAAAAAAGGTTACGTCCAAAGCATCATTTTCTTATCCATTTGCCCAACATTATAACACAGTCCGGTCCACTTGTTGGCATGAGTTGTATGCCATACGAATTAAAAAATTCATTTTTCAAAAGGTGTGCTCATATTGTATGCAATTTTACCAATATTTGTCACACTCTAGCACATAGATATCAGCAGCAGGCTTTGGAGTCACAACTCTGTAACAAACACATTCGTAAAATTATTACAGCAACAATGGAGTGTTTTTCTAGATACCTGTGCATTTGCATACAATACATCTTGTCATGATTCTACAAAGTTCACACCTTTTCATCTGATGTATGGTCGACAAGCATATCTTCCAATTGATGTAGATTTCCAGACAAAATCTCCTAAAGATTTAAGTGCAGATTATTTTAAATTAAAGGATCCAGATATGTCGCTGACAGAATATAAGTTAGTCTTGGAAGAGGCAGAACAAAATATTTTGAAAGCTCAAGTGAAGCAAAAAAACAATTACGATAAAAAGCACTCAAAATCAGGACTATTTAAAGTAAATGACTTAGTACTAAAATAAAATTTTAATCGTAAAAAAAACCAAAGGAGGTAAATTAACAGATAGATTTGTAGGCCCGTATAAAATACTTAGTTGCCTTCCTCATGGAGTATACAAACTTCAAGATAACAAAGGTGTTACAATTCGTGCTACAGGAGGCCATCTCAAAATCTATAAACCTTCTGCCCCTATTTTACAGAAAAGTTTGGTTGATTATAGCTCTTCTGATAAAGAAAGTCTTGATGATCAATGCTTTGATGATGAGGTGACTTCTCTAAATACCTACATCTTTATTGAGTCGTTATCAGAAAATAGGGGTATCTTTAATACATTTAATTCAGAACATAAACCAAAAAATGATATCTATGAAGATTTCAATATAACTCTTCCAAAATCAAACAGCTCTGTTGATGACTCCCCTTTAGTAGAAACAATAAACCATGCTTATGAGAGTTCCAAAGTGATTATACCAGATTCCATTTTGGATAAGACATATTCAGAAGTAAAAAAAAAAAAAGATTAACTCCATTCAATGAACTTGGTTTGTAGATGCAAAAATAGGTGTCATGCAAGACGATGTCCTTGTAAACTGTTTGGTTCTGTATGCAAAAATCATTGCCACCCAAATAGGATATGTGTAAATAAACATAAGAAAGCTTTTCAAGTAGAACATATTAGTCTTGCAGAAGAAGAAGAGGCAGTTTCTATTGGTCAATATAAGCTTACTCAAGTTAGAAGCATAACACTTTCAGAAGACGATAAAAAATGTTTTAATCAACGGTGGATGGCTAAATGACAAAATCATTTATGCTGGAATGCAAATGCTTAAAGATGCTTTTCCTTATATATCAGGTTTTCAAGATCCCATTTTGCAGCTCACAAATTGTTTAGAGATCCAAAAAGGTAATGAGTTTATTCAATGTCTAAATTTTGGTGGTATGCATTGGATCACTATAGCAACACAAGGCTGCACACAGGGTACAGTCAGGGTTTATGACAGCTTGCATAATAAGTTGACGCTGTCTTTAAAGAACACAGTTGCTGATCTTTTGCACTCTAGTACTAAAAAAATTAAAATTGAGTATGTAAATGTGCAGTATCAGTTGGGCTCAAATTTCTGTGGCTCTTTGCACTTGCTAATGCTTGTGAACTTTACTTTGGCAGTGACCCATCTGTTGTGAAATACATATAGGAAGGCATGAGAAAACACTTGTTAAAGTCATTTGAAAAGTTAGAGTTGACACAGTTTCCATCGAAGGTGCGGAGAGTTTCACTGCATATTTCAGAAGTTGAATTTTTAGATATATATTGCACTTGCAGAATGCCAAGCAATGAACAATCAATGATACAATGTGGATTATGTAAGGAATGGTTTCATGTAAAATGTGTTGAAGTGCCAAAAACAATAATGAACAATAATCTTTTTCGTGTTGTGGTTGTAAATAGCTTTTTTTTTTTTTAGTCTTAGATTTGTTTATACCACCTAATATTACAAATAGTTGTTATTCTTTGTTCTATGTTTGTTATATGTGTTTTATGTTATATTGTAATATAACATAAAGCGCACACGTATACATACATACATACATACATACATACATACATACATACATACATACATACATACATACATACATACATACATACATACATACATACATACATACATACATACATGCATACATACATACACACATACACACATATATGCATGCATGCATAAATATAGAAGGACGCCTATATATATATATATATATATATATATATATATATATATATATATATATATATATATATATATATATATATATATATATATATATATATATAATTAGATTTTAAAATATATATATAGATATTCAGATTTAAAAACTTCTTTGTTTCCATAAAAGGATTGCCACTGTTTTAAGCAATAAACGTTTTAAGTATTCAACTTTACATCAAACTGTAACTACATAAAAACGGACTATCCAGCAGTGTTTCCAAGTCAGTCAGCTACCGTTATTCTTTATCACTAATTATGATAAAGTATGACAAATCATTGACAGGCTGTAAATATCTATTCAGCTTATTAACCACTCTCGAGAAAAGATATTTCGAGAAATAAAAATAGTAGGATGTGCCACCTAAAACTGAGGTAAAAAGCAATTTACTATGATCTATATACTATTTTATACTTACTACATGTTATAACTTGTTAAACTTGTTAACTTATAACTCGAACTTTAAAAAAATCAAAAATAACGAATTCAAAAAAATAAAGCGCATAACAAAAGATAGTCGTACGGATCAAAAACTTTATCGAAAATTTGGTCCGTTATCTAAACTCAACATTATTTGCGCAATTAAAAAGAAATATTAACACGGATCGATTTTTTCACAGCGGACCAAAATTTTCGTAAAAGTTAATCCGGCCGGACCAAAAATTTCAACGATAATATTGGTCTGGGATAAAAATTTTCGCGGACCAAATTTCCAGCGACAGAACTCGTTTCCAGTTTTTTAGTTTATTTTCATTGCTAATATTATTTAAGCATGGGAATTTCGAAGTTCGAAATTCGATGATTTCGTAATTTCGGATGTTTCGATCTAAATTTCGGTCCGAAATGTATTCAAAATTGGATCGAAACTAATTTCGAGTCGAAATTTTTCCACAAGTTTTATGTCGAAATAAATTTCGTATCGAAATTTATATTGAATTTCGAAAGACGAAATTTCGAATTTATCAGAAAAATAAATTTCGCGAATTTCAAAAGAACGAGACTGGCAGGTAAATCGAATTTCGCAATTTCGTGAATTTAGAAAAAAACAAAAATCGAAATTTGAAACATACCGAATTTTCGCCTAAATTTCGTCAAATTTGGAACTAATTCGCCTATTTCGTCTTATCTCGTCAATTTTGATTTTATTTTGATACTTTCGAAATAATTTTGTTGATTTCGTGCAATAATTAATAAAACGTCGAAATTAATTTTATTACTTTTGGTAGATTAAATTTTTCATTAAATTTCAACCAGTGGGAGTATTAATTTCGCCTCATGAGTATTAATTTCGCCTCTTTTTTTTAATTTCGATAGGTTCGTTTTAATCTTGCTGGTTTCTTATTAATTTCGATAATTTTGATTTAATTTCGCTGGTTTTGTATTAAATTCGATTTGAATATAAATATTGACAATTTTAACTTAAAACTCATTATCATTTTGTTAACCAAAACTACTACTACTAGTTTCTCTGTGCTACTACTGCTACAGTGCTACTTTTTGGTACTGTGCTACTTACTGCTACAGTGCTTACTTTTTTTACATTAGAAGAATTACCACATTTCATTGAAATTGGGGGTGTACGTATCGCGTTGCACTTTGCTGGGAAATCTTTCCTCTGCGGAGTGTGCAAGAACTCACATCCCCCAAACATCAGATGCATCGCGATGAAGAAAAATGAACCCCAGATGAATGAAAGCATAGATACAGAGATAGATGAACCCGACCATCCTGAGAAAAATATGAAAATCAATGAACCTACAAAAACAGAAACTCTAAACCACTCTACATTAGAATCAAAATATAGAGCAACGAGTTCACCAAAGAACACCGAAGAAACTTCCACGAAAACAAAGCCTACCGCAGATGAAATAATAGATGAACTAGTTTCTAAAACGTTTACATCGATTCCCGAAGAAGAACTCAATGCAGAACTTAGAAAACTAACCAGAGAAAATTTCAATTTATATGTACAAAAAGTAAACGAGAGATGCGACAGAGATGAAAGAGAAAGAGAAATAGACTTCACGACAGTAAAATCAAGAACAGAAATTAAAAAAGAGAAACAACAGAAAGAAATATAACAAAAGGCGATAGAAAACAATGAAAAATTTTCAAATAAAAGATCTGGACCTCCACCGACACCATCAAAAAAGGACACTAAAAGATACAATACCTCGTAATAAAAAGACATGAAAACAAAAACGCTAAATATTATTCGACAGTCTCTAAATATTCTCTATTTTTATCTTTATTAACGTATATATTATAATAACAACAATTTTTTTAATCAGAGGAGGAGATACCAACAGCGAGCAAAAACTCCATAAAAGGCGCTTATTCTCAATGAATTATTCATTCAGAATGAGCGCTCTCCCAAAATGAAGCATCAAAAATTTCGATATATAAAAAATTTGGAGAACTTTGAGAGGTTCTCTCTGTGGTGATCAACCCCTCTGAAATTTTTATGACGGAGTTCTGTTCTTTACCGAATTATTATTATTTTATTTTATTATTTTCTCATTACTATTTCACTTTATTTTATTTTATTTTTTCTCTAACTCCGGTAATAGTTAGGCATATAATTGTATTTGTGTGACGAATTATTAACGGAGACGTCAGTAAGGCAAGTAGCCGGATGACGGAAAAAACTGCAATACCATTTCTACACTATTTCTTCAGGTAGGACAATTTCCTTTGTTTTTTGATTTATTTTATTTTAATTTCTACTCAATTATTATAAGGCATACAGTATATAACACTAGTAATATAGTAGTAAGTATATCCAACTTTATCTAGCTATCTTTTAATTGGACATTGACTTTATTAAATTATTTAGGGAGATTATATATTTAAGTTAAGATAGTTATTGTTAAAAACTTTGAGTTGTTTAATTAATTTATATAACATAATAGTAGGTATTACTATTTACTATTTTCCAAGATGCAACGCCATCTATCGAAATTGAATCGAAATATACGAAATTATGACGAAATATACAAAACGTAGACGAAATCAACGAAATTAGTTCGAATTTACTATTTATATTTATATTTTAATTTAATAAAACCTATGTACAAGTAATAAGTACTTTTATGTTATGTTATATTAATTAATTAAACAGGTCAATGTCCAATTAAAAGATAGCTAGATAAAGTTGGATATACTTTATAATGTGACACAATTGCTGACTTTAACTATGTCACATAATTTAATTTTCAACTTTATATTGGCATCTAGTAATTGGACCTAGACCTTAAAAAATTATTACTTGACTTTAAATTTTTTAAGTTAAGACAGTTATTGTTAGAACCTAGAACTTGTTTAATTAATAAATATTAAATAATAAGAGGTAATTGTATTAGATAAATTAAATAGTAAATTCGAACTAATTTCGTTGATTTCGTCTGCGTTTTGTATATTTCGTCACAATTTCGTTTATTTCGATTCAATTTCGATATATTTATTTAAATAATTTAATTAAACAAGTTCTAGTTTCCTTTGTTTTTTGATTTAATTTACTAATTTTTTTTTCCTTTCACAGATCACTTATTCAACATGCCAAGAGCTTCAACCAATCCAATTTGGAATTATTTCACTCAGTCTGAGGAAACTGCTCCAGCACCTAAAACCAACAAACATGCAAAGCCAACTAAACTTGCTTCTTGCAATACTTGTAAGAAGACCATAAAAAGGAATGATGGAGCAACTTCTGGATTAATTACACACTTGAGGTAGGCATTTATTTAATTTTTTTAAAATAAATAAATTTATTGTAATTTTAAGTAGGCATTTATGACATTTTTTTTAATAATTGTTATATAATTTTAAGTAGGCATTTATGTAATTAATTTTTTAGTAACTTTAGTAACTTTAATGTAATTTAAAACAAATTTTTAAACTAATTAGGTTATTTTTTAATTTTATTAAATTTCGATCTAATTTCGTTTATTTCGTCTGAGTTTCGTGTATTTCGATATAATTTCGTTTATTTCGTTTCAATTTCATTAATATTTTTTTTTTTTTTTACAGAACTTGTCATGAACACACCCAGTATTTGGCTTACTGCAAAGAATATGATTTGATTAAGAAAGAAGATGAAAGAAAGAGAGTAAGGCAGGAGGAGGAAGCTGCTGAAAAGAATACTCAGTCTCAAAAAGGTGTAGTTAAAAGAAGTCAGTCTCAAGGCACTTTGGAGGACTACACAAGGAGCATCAAGTATTCTATGCAGAGCAAGCAGCAGTTAATGTTTGACTCCCAACTTGTGATTTTGCTAGCATCTTTAAATTTGTCATTTAATGTGGTTGAGAAGCCTGCTTTTAAGAACTTTTGTCAACAATTTTTGCCCAAATATCACATCAAAACAAGAAAAACATTTGCAGAATCAAAGCTTAATAATGTTTATGAGAACTTACTGAAAAATGTCAATGAAGAGCTTAAATATGACCTAAAAAATATTCAGATAGTTTGTTTCACTACTGATGGCTGGACCGCCCAAAATGGAGACCCATTTGTCTCCCTTAGTGTACACTATACAACAGAGGAGTTTGAATTGAAAAAAATTGCTTTGGCTATTGAAAATTTCACAGACAAGAAAACTGCAGCAAACATTTCAGATGCATTTGACAGCATGATTGAACAATTCCCAGCATTGAATGGACAAAACCTGATCAGACAAGTGGTGACAGATGCAGCCAACACCATGAAATCTGCCATGGCACAAGAAAGTGACAAAGTGCATGAACATTTTATTTGCCTTGCCCACATCCTCAACACATGTCTCAAACATGCTTGCAAAGCATCTCCAGCAACTGATGCTGCCATTCAAAAATGTAAGGAACTAGCAAGGAAAACACATCAGAGCTTTAAGGATCACAAAGAAATTGTCAAGTACTGTATTGAAAAAAATGTTAAAGCAAGAAAGATCATCCAATTATGTGAAACCAGGTGGAACTCAAATTGCATGATGTTGGACTCAATTATACAGATGAAAGATGGGCTGCTACATGCAAAGAGGTCATTGGGTACCTTTGCAGAAGGTCATTTCACTACCTTCATACCCACAGAAGATGAATTTGATGTGCTACATAAATTGACTAAGTTCCTCATGAAGGTAAAAACTAGTTCAGAAATGTTATCAGCTGATGAGAAACGAACTTTGCATCAAGTGATTTTTTTGTTAACAGCACTCAAAGACAACATTGATGCTGTGCTAGAAGAAATTGTTGGCATACAAAGGTATGTCCCCCTGGCTGTGTTTCTTGAAAGTTTTAAAGGACACCTACTTCAAAGAGTGAGCAATTATGGAGCTGACAACTTAGCCTATGCCATTTGTTCACTGCTTCACCCACTGTTCAGAGGACACCATCTTGAAGTGGAAAGAAAAGTCTGGAATAAAACAACAAATAACTTTGAAAGTACTGGTCAAAATTACAAAGATTACTGGCAGTCTTATTTCGTAAAAGGTCATCCCTCTACTCGTGAATGGAAGGAACAGAGAGATAAATCTCTTGAAGAAATGAGTGCAAGTGCTACAGACTTGGAGCTGGATGATTCACAAGACGATAATTTTCTTGGTAGCGCTCTAAAGAACTTCCAAAAAAGTCAAAACCCAACAACATCAAAGTCAAAAGGGCTAAGCGGTAAACCACCTTTGCAGCACGAATTTGAAATGTTTGAATTATTGCCTAGAGATTGTGATCATAAGGTTGATCCTTTGATCACAATCTCTAGGCAATGGTGGTGGAAAAATAAAGCAGACCTTCTACCAAAGCTTGCAAAATTGGCAAGGCATTGGCTATGCATTCCAGCCACCTCAGCCACCTCAGAAAGAATGTTTTCAACTGGTGGCAAAATTGTTACAGACACAAGACACAACATAGACCCAGAAACTACCAGCAAACTGTTATTTATTAATGAAAATTATCACAGGGTTGATGCAAACATTAATGAATGGGATCTTAAATGTGTGGAGGAAATACCTGCCTCTCAAGAAGAACAGAGAAATCAAAATAACAAAAGACAAGCACCACCAAATTCACCAAATGCAAGTGTTACTATGAGTCCTCCTAAAAAAAGGGCTTTGTCTGAAGTCATGAAGAAAAAAAAGAGACACAATCCAGACTACAGTGCATCAGCAGAATTAGTGGATGACCCAGACACTCCAACTCAATCTGCTGAGTCTCAATCTCAACCTGAATGTTCTCAATCTCAATCTATTTTGCAGAAATCCACTTCATCAAAAAGAAAGACAATGGATAAAAAAAAAAATGAACAGATCTAAAACATTTGACACAAGTAAAGATGAAGGGAAAAGGAGCATCCTTGATGCTTTAGATGATGATGATTTTATTGATGATGATGATTTGATTTAAATTTGATTTGATTTAAATGTTTCTACTGCAAAAGAAATAATAAATTACAATTTATTTAATTTCATTTCATTTCATTTTATTTCATTTTAAAATAAATTAAGGTGAAAATGGGGAAAATAACAAAATTAAATCGAAATATACGAAATTAGAACGAAATTAAAACAAAATAAACGAAACTATTACTTCTTTTAATAATTTTGTATCTTGTAGGGGAAAATTTTGGGTTTTAAGGGGATTTCGCGAAATTAACAAAATTAACTGAACTAACGAAATAATTTCGACCTTCCAAAATTATATCGAAATCAACGAAATTAGATCAAAATTGTCGAATTTTACTTCAATATGCTGAGTTCTTTCTAATTTCGGTGATTTCGATTTCGAATACCGTCAATCCGAAAATGTGGGTAAAGTACAATTTCGCGAATTTCGAAAAACCGAAATTTTTAAACATTACAAATTCACGAATTTCGAAATCACGAAATTAAAACTTATGTTTAATTTCGTGTCAATTTCGTTACTTTCAATGACCCGAAATTATACGAAATTATTTCGCGAAATTAAACAATCCAAAAAATCGAAATTTCGTTCTCAATTTCGATCCGAAATTGAAACACGAATTTCGTTTCGTTTAATTTCGTCGATTTCGAAGGCCGAAATTCCCATGCTTAATATTATTATCTGTTACTTAAACATGTAAAAAAATATTTTTATACATATTGCAGGATGATACAATTGACTGTGCACTAAAAGCACTAGAAGATCGTGGAGTCAAACATATCTAATGGATATTATATTAAAGCAGATAATACAGTTATAGCACTTGCTTTTTGCAGCTGTTTTATGGAGGCATTAGAGTTTTTATTTATGTCTTTTTATGTTTTCGCCGTCGAATATCCGACCGAATTAAGATTTTTTTATGACTTTTTAGAGAAAGTCATGGGACTTAATATTACTGTAAAAAGTGCAACCGTTGCTGATTTGTTTACCAAAATAACTTTTCTTCGAAACTTATGATGGACTTAAATCCCAGTTGGATTTAAAGACAACTTATTTGTTTTGTTTTTTAATTGATGAGAACTTTTATCGGTATATTTCTTATTTGGAGATAACTATTTATATTTATTTTTTAATTTAATAATTGATTATAGTTGTTTGCCTTTTTATATTTGCGGTTTTTAGATTTTTGTTATCATCTGAATGTATTAATTGTTTCAGTTCAATTGACAGTAATTTAATATTATGACTTTAAAATATTAACCCATCTTTTAAATTCCGTAATGCTAAAAAAAAATTAAAATCAATAAATTACGATATACTATAGTAAAAAGTTTTAAATATTAAAAAATCTTCAAAATATTTAAAGAAACTTAAAATGCAAAATACACAATAATGCATAAAAATCACTATAATGTGTAAAAAAAGATTTAAAAGAAACTTGCAAAAATCGACTCTTAGAAAGAAATGCAAATTATTGTATAAAAATCACAAAAATACGTAAAAAAAAAACAGTAATGCATAAAAAAAAAACTTTTGTCGAGTAAACCCACAAACAGTTTAATAGCCGTTCTCTTATAAAAGACAATTAATTTCACATTAACTGTGTAAAAAAGGTCCACATTTCTGTGTAGGAGTGAAGACTACACACTAATGTAGACGGAAGTGTGGAGGAAAACTCCACACTTTCCGCAAGAGTGTATGTAGCTATTTTCAGCCTTTAAAATAGGGTTGTTAATCGAAAGATTTCAAATATTTCTGGAAAAAATCTTTCAAAAGGGTATATACAATTAGTAATTATTTTTATTCGTAACGAATATATAGAAGCATTTAAAATTGTCAAAGTAACTTTCGCAAATAATACTTCTGAAAATTAGGCTTTCGAAAGTTGCTATTTCAAATAATGCTCTTTCAAAACTTCCAAAAGATTCGCTTTCGGAAATAGCACTTTAGAAATGAGCGCTTTCGGTAACTACGTTTCGAAATCTATGAAGGAAGTCTATTCGGCTAACTGCAAGAAATGTGAAAACAAAATATCTGTATATATCAAACTGTTTGAAATTTTATCTTCAGTATAGCAACATATTAAAATTTTACTAGTTTGTTTTTTCAAATAATGATTAAAAAACTTATTTCGAAAGGAAAATTTTCGATAATCCACTTAACGAACAGTCACTTACGGAAGAAAACTTTTGAAATTCGTCGTCATAAAAACAAGATTGAAATGTTCCATTAAATAAATTCGAAATGAATTGATTAGCAAGTTTCTTTTCGCTTGCCATTCTTGCGAAAATTTTATTTTTCGTATATAGCTTTACCAGCGGCGTGGGCAGGATTTTTTGATGTTGCAGACATGACAGTTTTAGGCTTTGTGCGAACTCCAAATTAAAGAATGTTGTTAATTTAAATGAAAATGTTTCTCAAAAAAATCGCGGTGGTTAGAGCGTGAGAACAAAAATACCCCAAGAAGTTCGCTTTCCCAACCCCGAATTAGACGTTCAATTAAACTCCGGAATGTTAATTAAACTTCTAAAGGGTACCTTTTTTAGATTCCGTGCCCATTGGGTGTTTATAAACAGTTGCACCAACCGCATTGGACGTTGTTTAAGAGCTGGGAAAAAATTTGAATAACCAAATTTGATTTAATACGTTACAAATTTGATTTAACTGGCCCCTATGAACCATAATTGGGACATTCAACCGCCACAATACAGTGCCATCGTGTGTGAATTTCATGGTATAGGTTATTAAGTTTTTAGTACTAAATCTTGTTTTAATCGACTAGTTTTAATTAGATTAAAAAGTTATCGACTAATTTTAGTTACGCTGAAAAGTTAGTCGACTAATTTTAGTTACGCTGAAAAGTTAGTCGACTAATTTTAGTTCGACTAAAAAGTTAGTCGACTAAATAAAGTTCGACTAAAAAGTTAGTCGACTAATTTTAGTTGGGCTAAAACTAACCTTAACCCCCACCCCTAGTAATGACGAAATAATGGCGTAATTAATTCGATTTTAAAACACGGCTAAGGATTAAATAAAACGCAAAAATTCGAAAACTAAGCAAATAATAATACCGATATCATACGATACTGGTGTCGACGGTATCGGTTATATCGATATTAAGTCCTATTTAATTGATAGTTACAAAACAATCGGTATTATGTAAGTCGATAACAAGAAGGATGATCTGGAATAGTGTGGTATCATTTACATACTAATGTGGATACCATCGACATTATCTATACCATACAGTACCGATAATAAAAAGAATGGTATGGTATCAAATGGTCGCATAGCCTCGTTTGATAAACATAAGAAAAAATTGAAAATGTGAAATTGTAAATTTGCCATGAACAAAACACCATGCACTAAATAATCGGCATCGAATTTCTGTTCTTGTTTAGTATCTACACGATTTCTTTTATAGCGAAGGTATCAGTTTTATCAGTATGGTTTCGGTACCGATAGTATCATTTGGTATCACAACTCGGTTCTATACCAGAGCTTTTATTTCATTTTTAAACACAAACTTGAATTTAACTTAGCAAATTTACATAATAACTGACTTATATATAATTGCCTCACGATATATATATATGTATATATATATATATATATATATATATATATATATATACATATATATATATATTAGGGTGGCCCTTATTTTTGAAGTTTTAAAATATCATTGTCTGACCCCTCAGATGAGTTCCAATATATAAAAAAATAATTCAGGCCAAATATGAGCAGGATTGAACAATATTTAGAGGTGGCTCAACTAAGCTTTAGTTTTGTGAGAATACCAAAATCGGCGAAAAAAAATTTCAGGTTCTTTTCAATAAATGATTTTGAATATTAAATGAATAAATATATTTCAATCAATAATTTGAACTAGATATCATGTTTCAATAATGTACTAATCTAAAAAATAATTAAATATAAAATTATAATAAATATAAAGGTAATAACGCATAAAAAAATGTTCTTCAATATATCTAAATAAATAATTTATAATTTTCCTCAGTAATTTTATTAATTCATAATTTTCTTCAGTCATTTTTTTCAGTAAACAAAACTAAACATGTAATATAATTTAATATTAGCACCTATTGGGCATCTTATATAATATTTAAATAAATCTTGTGCTAGTTCTTTGTAGCCATCTTGTATTATAAATTTCTTCTTCTACTGTTGTTTGTTAATTAATCAAAATAAAATTTCTATTTAATAGTTATCAATAATCACAGATATTAGCAATCAGCAAAGGTTAGTATGTCAATTTAATTATAAAATATATTATGTTATATATATAATTATATGAGGGAGTCTGTATGACTGTAGATTTCGTTTTGTATTATTGCATGGCATGTCAATGGCATGTGTAATTTTGTAATTTGTTTATGCCAAAAATTGCATAGTTTAATATTATGTTATAATATTATGATGATTAGTATAAATCTGTTTGGCATTTTCAGATGGCATTGCGTTCACAAATTTATCTTGTTAGCCCTGCTGAAAGAATTGAAGGTAGTAAATTGCCATCAGGGAAGCAGGTTCTTGGTCACTTTCTACATCTCCACAATGTTTTGAAAGAGGATATTCGAAAGGCTGCAAACCACGCTATTGAGAAAGTTGAAGATTTCTGGTTTCGAGCTAAAATTCCAACAAGGCATCATCAAGATTCCATCAAAAAGCTTGAGCAATTATTCTTCGAGTGGAAAAGTCTAAAGAAAAACAAGAGCCGCAAGACCGAGACTCAACAAACAAATGAAACCGCATTTTCAGCCGCAATAGAAGAACTGTTCGACATTGCACATGCTGACGCCATGGAGCTAATTGAGAATCAAGAAGGTAAGGTTTTTCTGGAATCTCAAAGAAAAAAGGGACGACCTGGCTGCATGGGCGGAATCGATAAGGTTCTGCTTCAACAACAAAAAAAGCAGAATGAGAGAAAGCAGATATTGCAAAAGAGAGTACATTGATCTCAACTTGATAAAAACACCTTGCTAGATAAAGCTGTGTTGGAGAGCAGCAGCGCTGATTCAGAAGAAAGTCAGTCTGAACCTGAAGATGAGGATCCAGTTCTAAGCACAAGTACTGTTACTCCTTCTTCTTCATCACGAAAGCGAGGACGCCAAAGTGTTGTTTCACCACAGCTGGCATCTATGCTTGATAGAAATAAAATGAGCGACAGGGCTGCTATGATGGTCATCGTTGAGGCTTCGAGGGCTCTTGGACAAGACGCTGAATCACTCGCTTTGAATAGATCAACCATCCAACGACTCCGTCGGAAACACCGACAGCAAATTGCCTCCGGAATCATTCAACATTTCAAGCCAAATACTGCTCTTACAGTACACTGGGATGGCAAGCTGATGCAAGATCTGACTGGAACAGAGAAGGTGGATAGGTTGCCCATTCTTGTCACAACAATGGGGAAGACAAAGCTTTTGGATATTCCAAAGATTCCTGCAGGTAATACATAATGGTATAATATATAATGGTATAATATATATGCCTACTTTTATTTTAGTTAAATGTTTTTATAAATTTCGAAATCATTTATTATTATGAAATGTGAATGTGAAATCATGTCAGACAAACTTTAATAAAGACTACTATAAATTACTTTTTAGGCACTGGACAAGACGAGGCCAAAGCAGTCTATGATGCTATCCGAAAATGGGAGCTGGAAAACTTTGTCCATGGTATGTGTTTCGATACAACCTCTTCCAACACCGGTCGGCTGTCTGGCGCTTGCGTTCTTCTCGAACAGCTACTAGGGTGGCCTCTACTGCACTTTGGTTGTCGACATCACATCATGGAACTGGTATTGGCTGCTGCTTTTTGTGTCTGTATGGGACCCAGTAAAGCTCCGGAAATACTCGTTTTCAAACGATTTCAAGCACAGTGGTCATCCTTTGACCAGGAAAGTTATGAAGATGCCTTTTCGGATGATGTTGCCTCAGCTGAACTCTCCGAAGTCAAACATGTAATCATTGTTTTCTGTGAACAGCAGCTGCAAGATCATCAGCCACGAGATGACTATCGCGAGCTGCTCAAACTGATGCTCATCTTTTTAGGAAGAAAGCCTACAGATTGGAAGAATTTTCGAGCGCCTGGGTCAATGCATCAAGCTCGATGGATGGCGAAAGCCATTTACAGTATAAAGGTTTGGCTGTTTCGATCACAGTTTAAGCTGACCTTGCGAGAGTCTCGTGGCCTCCTACGTGTGAACATATTTCTTGCAAAGGTTTATATCACGTTCTGGTTTTTGGCGCCTCTGGCTTACAAAGCCGCTAGGAATGATCTACAACTTATTCAACAACTCCAGGCTTACCCTGATCAAGATATTGGTGCCGCAACATCACGCAAGCTTGAGGGCCATCTTTGGTACCTGTCAGAAGATTTGATCCTTTTCACTACGGAACGCGAAATTGTTAAAAGATCATTAGAACAGGAAGGAGAAGAAGTACCTTTGAAACGTGTCGTGGTGGACTTGGCGACAGTACAACAAAAGACGCTTCCTGATTTTGTCTCAAAAAGAAGCAGAAACCTGTTTTCTATTCTGGGCATGCCAGATGGATTCCTGGCCGAAGATCCTGAATCATGGAACAGGAGAGATGACTTCAAGGTTGCAGAGGCAATCGTGAAATCCCAGGCAGTAATAAACGACCATGCAGAACGAGGAGTTGCCTTGATCCAAGATGCAACAAAGTCTGGCCGATTTAAAAGCGAAGAACAGCTGCAATATGCTCTGCAGGTTATCGAACAGAACCGGGCAAACTTTCCGAATGTGAAAAAATCCACCTTACTTCACAATTAACTAGTTCAACTAAGTGAAGATGTGTAACTTTGTGTATTCTATTGTTTCTGTGTTTGTCTCTGTAATTAAGAACTGTTTTTAGTAGTTAGAATTAATTTTCTGTATGAAACTGATGGCAAAATGTGCTGAATTCTGTCACAGACATAAAAAATTCGTATATGAGAAAACTTTGACGGCGTTGAGCCACCTCTAAATATTAATATTTTTTTATGAAACTTTACACATAATTTTTTTGTATGAAATGGAACCATTTAAAATGGTCAGACTTAACATTGCTCTTATTTAATTTTTTATCATCATATAAGGGCCACCCTAATATATATATATATATATATATATATATATAATAGGATGTCCCGTTTTCAGGGTCACATTTTATTTTGACTGCTCCTAGCATTTTTCTGCTGCGTATATTTGAGAAAATAAGATCTGTAAATTTTTAGAGCTCTAACTTTATTTTTGTGACTACACAAGCCACCTTAAGTTTCAAACAACATGATTTTTGGGTGAAAAAAGCCTATTTTTACAGTGCTTGTAAAGTTGCAGTTTGAATGATACAAGCTAATCTAATGTTGAACCATGTACTATTAAACCTTTTCAAAAACTGGGAGCAGTTTGAATAAAACCGTTAGTTAGGCTTGAAGTAAGTTCAAGCCTAACTAACGGTTAGGCTTGAAGTAAGTTCAAGCCTAACTACCCATTTTTATGCGGTTTGACGCGGTTGACAGTCAAACAAAATAGTGATCTAATCTCTATAAAATGGGTCTAAATCGAATTCCGAACCCTTTTCACACCTATTTAGACCAACGAAAATCCAAAATTGGTTGAAAAATGTTAAAGTTATGTAAATTTTTCCAAAATATTAATTCCTGAAATGACAAGATTTGAAACATGTAAAAATGCTTATAATATTGAGTGTTAAATTAGGGAGGTGGGAGTTGGTGGGGGAAAATTACAATTTAAATGTGATGAGCAAGTTCCGACCTGGGGGTTTGGGGAGGGGGGGATTATTTGGAACAATGCATTTCCTCGGCAAGGGGTGGGGCCTGGGGGTTAGTTGCAACGGTAATCCTTCAGTTAAGCGGCATAAAACAAAATTATTATTTTGCTTTCTTGTATTGTTTCAAAAACGTCTGAAACGTTTTAAAAGCAAAATAACAATTTTATTTTACGCCGCTTAACTGAAGGATTACCAAAAGTCCTTCAAAGTAGTGATAGAACACTATTATTGGAACTTTGAGTAACTATCTTTTAAAGTGAAAGAACACTTTATAATTCTGTAAGTGATAGGACACTTTTATAAACTTCTGTCTATTACAGTTGTTATTTGACTCCAGTGGACAGAGTAAACTAAATTGAACAGAATGGCTAAAAGTGACAAGTTGAATGACAATCAACTCCCTTTTAACAAAGACATTTTTGGAGCATTATTATTTTTTAAAGTCTGAAAATCCTAAGATCAAAGATAACACTCTTCTCTACTGTGGATTCTCTCATGATTTCAAGCACATTTGTGAGGAAAATTGTCATTGTTTGGTTAAAAAGGTCACTGCTATTTATGAAAAAGCCGGAATTCTAACATCCAGAGTTGACAAAGTACAGAAGAAAATGAGTGAATTGCTAGCCAAGCACAAAAAATTGATTTCTCTTTAGAAAAGGCAAAACACTAAAGAAGTAGAAAAGAGAATAATTTTCAAAGACAATATTTTGCCTTTTCCTTTTGATGTTATGCCCAGTAGGGTGTCTCAAAAAAAAAAAAAATTTTTTTGCACGCATTTTTTTCCCATTCCGTTTTGTCTACTGAGTTTATGTATGACTAAAAATTTTTTTTGAGGTCAATTTCAGCTATATGTAAAATCTAAATTTCTTCATTTTTGATAAAATTTAACATTTTATAACACTATTTTAGATGAGGACCTAATAATTTTACACTTTAAATGCCACTTACTCTAGAGGATTTGAAAACCAATTATTTTAGACTGTATAAGAATCAATCCATCTGACATTTTTTTTTTATAGAAGGTTCATTGAATCCTGATTCACAGAAAATGTTGATAAAAATGACTACTTGAACAACCTTTGTGTTTTCTGTATACTGTTTTGTTTAAACTGGTTTTTGTTTATTATTTTGATTTTAATAGCTTATAGTAATAACTAGAAACTTATTTTACTGAAATAAAAACTAATTTTTTCATATATAGTTATGTAATAGTTATCAATATCTTCAATATACATATACTTATTTGAATATTGTATCATAAAATGTAATTTTTTTAGGGGGAAATTAGAATTAAATTTTTTTAATATTGTTTTGGGATTAAGTAATAATAAAATTAATAACTTAAATGGGTCGTACTCAAAAAAACAAAAAAAAAATAAGAGTGAGAAGAGAAAGTACAGCCTGTCAACAAATCCAACGAGGCTACTTTTTCTCTTAAAGTACACAATCAATGGGCTTCCAATAAACCAGCTGGCAACCATTGGAAATATTGTTAGATACATCCAGTTTCTAAAATCTCCTAGGTAAAACAAATCTATAATATACTTCCTACATAAATACCTAATGTTTAATGTTTAACGTCGCTTCGTCATTAGTTACTAGGCTTTGAATTAGTTACTAGCCTATAAAAGAGCACGTGCTTAATGCACGCGGTCATAGGGGAAAGATCTTTTAAGCGAGCTAAAACTTTTTTCCTTTTGGAATTTAATTATTAGTTTAGATATATTACACAAAGAATCATATTAAGATAAATAATCATCGCTAAGATCATATTATAATTGAAGTAAGTATATGAAGTAGTTATATATACATTTTATTAGAGAAAGTAGAAAGGATTTAAATTTTTATTTGGTAAAGTAGAAAGGACTTTACCTGGCAAATCCCCATTCGACCCCTGGCGGGGTCGAATGGAGATTTGCCAGGGGTTGCCTAAGACTATCGAAATATGGGGATTTTTGTCTCTATTCTAATATGTAAAACATGCTTTCTTGTCTGTTTGTCTGATTGTCTGTTTTTCCGGACACAAAATGTTTTTCTATAAAACACCGCGTAATTATCATGTTTAAAGTTAAACATGATAATTAAACCAATCACATTCCAATTTTAACAAAAATTATCCAATGGTATTGTTTCACAACTTCATGAACAATTGCAAATAAAATATGGAAGTTAAAAAAACTCGTAAACAATATTTAGAGTTACTTTATTAATTTTTTTTTAGAGTTAGTTTATTATTTAGTTCTATATAAATGATTTACAGTTTAAACTAAAAAGGAGAAAATAATATTTGTGTAAATTAAAAAATTTAAAAATCCACGTTTTTCTATCCGACTAAAAAGAAGAAAATAATTTTCTTCTCTGTTACGCCTGAACTGATTTGTTAACATGTATTTAAATTTTTAATTCATATTTAACTATATAATAATTCATATTTTACTATTAAATCATAGATTTTATAAGTATTATTTCTATGTCATCTATTCTATCGTAAAGATTAACGTATATCGTGGTGCAGTGTAATTGAAAAACACTGTCATGAGTAATTAGTAACACAACATTTTAAAAATATTTTTTGTCTGTTATACAGCTATTCACGAAAGTTTAAACGATAACAGAATTTTAAGATCTAATCTTCGGTTTTTCTTGAATAAAAATCTAATGTAAATAGATATCAAAATATTTTTTTTTTCCAATTTGGCAAATAGATTACTTGTTAATAAAATAAAAAAAAGTAGGTTTCGACTCATCACTGTTTGCTCAGAAATTTCATTAAAAGGTAGGTGATACAAATTAAGAGGTGTCACAAAAGTTTAAACAATTTTATTTAGGATTAATTATTTTCTAATTAATTGATTAATGCGGTGCAAAAATTTTTTTATTTTCAAATAAAGTTAAAATAAGTGGTTTACAATCAAAAAATTCATCACAACATCATCAGGCAACTTTTAATTCATTAAAAATCAACTTGAAATATTGTAAATTTCAAATTAATTTCCATTGCGTGCAAATGGGTCGAATAACAGTTTCTAGTGGGACCAAGTGGCAAGTTATTGGTATGGCGAGGACAAAAAATGACACTAACGTTTAAATAGGCAAATTACTTCATGTTTCTGAATCTTGTGTTCGAAAAAGCAATAAAACCTGGGAACTTACCAAGGACGTCTCCGATATGCCGCGTACTGGGAGACCATCCAAACTCAGCAACCGTGACAAAAGTGGTATATTCAGAATGAGCAGAGAATACCCCAGACTCAGCTACAAAAAGCTTGCACAAATCTTCAACGACTCAAAAAATAATCAAAAAGTTAGCCGAGAGCTCGTGAGACGAACATAGTTAGACAAAGGTATTGGAACGTAGATAGCTGCTAGAAAACCTATTCTTTCAATCACGGATAAACGTTAACGACGAGTGTGGTCTAAAGAAAGGCTGAACTGGTCTGTAGAACAGTGGGCAAAAGTTATTTGGATTGATATAGCTAATTTTCAAGTAGTAAACCGCAACGGAAGAACCTGTCAAAAGATTTGCAACTGAGAAATATTCAGACAGGTTTTTGCAACATCGTCGACAAGGCGGTGGAGGTTTGGTTAGCATCTGGTGATGTTTTTCTCACAAAGTTATAGGCTTCTGTGAGCTGTACGAAGGCTGAATTAATCAATACACTTACAAGAACACATTGGAAACGTATTTAGTTCCATCAATCAGGCACTTATATGGCAAAAGCAAGCAATTTATCTTTCAACAAGACGGGTCTTCAGCTGACACAGCTCACTCAATCAAAAAATATTGTTTGAAAAAAAAGTTCAATGTGATGCTATAAAAACAAGGAGGACACTTTAAACATTAATTCTGCTTTTTTTTTTCTTCATTTTTTGTTCAAATGTTGCAATTCGTTTAAACTTTTGTGCTACTTATTTTTCCTATATGATTTTTTGTAATTGTTTTTTTCTAACTAAATATTAAAGTTTTTATAATATGTTCATATTTATTTTAAATCTAATTACCTTTTCTTTATTAAATAAAAAAAATTGATTCGATATTATTTTACAGTTTTTTTTTTATTAAACAATAACCAAACATACTTAATAAAAATTCTGCAATCGTTTAAACTTTCGTGAATAGCTGTAGAAGCTAAAATCTGCATTATAGAAAACCCCATGAAAATGGATCTCGAAGATAAAAACGTTAGAAAAGAAAACATAATGACGATTTTTTACGATATGGTTTTACTTCAATAGTTACAGCAGGAATTGAGAAACCCCAGTGGATTATTTGTTATTAAGTTCTATCAGCCTAATCTATGAAGCCGAACAAACTGAAACGTCATTTTCATATCAAGCATCTGAGCTATGCCGATAAGGACATCCAGTATTTTAGATGTAAAGCTGAGGGAGTCATGAAAGCCAAAATTGACTCTAGTGGCAAGTATCATAAACAAAACATATGAGCTGTTGAAGCTTTTTATTTCGTATCTTTCAGAATCGCCAGAGCTATGAAACCTCACAACATTGCCGAAAAGTTGCTGTTGCCAGCGGCCAAAGACATTGTTAGAGTTATGATTGGAACCGAATATGTTTCTAAACTGAATGCAATTTCCTTGTCTAATGATATTGTTCACAGGAGAATAACTGACATGTCTGCTGATATTATTGATCAGATATTCCAGGAAATTAAATCTGCTCCACTTTCAATATTTAGCATCCAACTTGATGAATCCACAGACGTTGCAAATTGTTCACAAATACTGGTTTACGTGAGGTATATAAATGATGGCGATTTTAAAGCCGAGTTTCTCTTTTGCAAATCTCTTGAAACTACTACTACAGATGGTTCTCCAAGTATGCTAGGATATCGGTCTGGATTTCAACGTTTGGTACAGAATGAGTCACCAAATGTCATTGGAACTCACTGCATGATTCATCGACAAATATTAGCAACGAAAACACTGACACAAGAGTTACAAGAAGCAATGAAGAGTGTCATTGGTTCTGTCAATTTCGTGAAACCGAGTGCTTTAAATAGTCGACAATTTTCAAAACTTTATAATGAGTTGGATGCGACCAACAATGTTCTGCTATTTTACACTGAAGTGAGATGATTGTCGAGAGGAAAAGTTCTCAAGCGCGTTTTTAATCTTCGTGATGAACTAAAACAGATTTTTAACTAGAAAGCAAAACCGTAATTTGAAGCACTTTACAGCGATGAAAGTGAATTACAGAAAATACCCTATCTTGTTGACATCTTTGCCATCTTGAATGAGTTAAATTTATCACTGCAAGGAACAAATACAACATGCCTTGATTTGTCTGAAAAAATCCGATCCTTCCAAATGAAACTTCGACTTGGGCAAACAAATTTGAATGAAAATAAAATTTACATGCAGCCAACCTTATCTGCTTTCTATGAGCAAAATGGCATTGAGCCTGACAAACGAAATACAATGATAATTTCTGTGAAAGAACATTTGCACATGCTTGCGGACGAAATTTCATCAAACTTTCCAAAAATCTACCTAACATCCCATTTACACTTGCCAGAAATCCATTCACAGTTAAAGTTGAAGATGTTCCTGAGACATCGCAGGAAGAGTTTCTTGAACTCATAAATAGCGATGTAGCGAAAAATGATTTTTCTTTAATGTCAGTTACACAGTTTTGGATCAAGTGTTTGCAACCATTCTCTGTTCTGACTGGGATTCTGTTGCGCCTTTTTCTTCCATTTCCATCAGCATATCTTTGCGAAACAGGGTTTTCCAGCCTGTTAGTTATCAAGTCTAAATACAGAAATAGACTTAATGCAGAAGATGGCCTTCGTTGTGCTCTTGCAAAGACTGCCCCAAGAATTTCTGATCTGGCGAAACAAAAACAAACTCAACCTTCGCACTGACATTTTGTGTACATACTGTCGCAAGAATATTGTAGGAATGTAGTCAGTTGCAGGGTATTGTAAATGAGACTGTTATCCATAATACGTCATGTTTTTCAAATTTTCAGATAAGTATGCAATATGAATATGGTGAATACGTGATATAGAAAAGTAAATATAAATGCAAGTCATAAAGATAAAATTAATTTACTTGTAATTTAATTATAATTAGAAATCTATTTTGAACAAAATGTAATTACATATTATTTTGTGATTAAACATAAAACTTTAGCTATGTTCAGTTTTCACAATCAAAACAATTCCTGTATATGCGGAAATTTATATTGCGATATATAACTTTACATTATAACAATAGCAAAAGTACAGTTACTTAGACGTATGAGCGTAAATAATTTTACAGTTGGGGTCGCTATATCATAAGGGTTGTATTAAAAAGGTCGCGGCAATGTAAAGGTTGAGAACCGCTGTATCATCTTTCTTTGTAACTGTAGGAGACCTTTGTGTCTGTCAAGTACTCGTTGGTACCGTTAGAATAACTGATGAAATGGTTCCAAAGGAAGCTGTGGCAAATATTTAATATAAATCAAGACTAGGCGCGGTCATTTATATTTTGCGCAACGTTGCACAACAGAATCTAATGACTGTAGATAGGCTAATTACATTATTGGCAAGATTTTTATTTAATGAAAACTTTAAAAAAAAGGGTTTAATTTGTGTGGAACTTCAGACGGAGGTAAATCTTTTCTAGCTAACCTACTTTATGCTGGATTCTTACCACATGAAATAGGTTACTGGAACTGTCCGATGAGTACAAACCCATCACCGTTCCTTCTGCAATCGTTAATCAATTGCATAGTTTACAGGTGTGACGAATTCGTATTCGAACACGCAGGAGTAGTACAATTGATGAAACAATTGCTAGAGGGAGAACCCACAATAACGACAGATATCAAATACAAAGACCCTTTGCCTGTTGATCCTCACCCGGTAATGATAACAATGAACAGCGAAAACAAACAAGATATACTGAAATGGCATGCTAATGAGTATAAGGCGTTTGAAAATCGCTGGGTCAACCATTAGGGAAAAATCGCTTAGGGAAACCATTGTTCGACTGGATAAAAGAAGAGGAATTACCGAAATACGCAAAATTAAACCCCGAGTAATTACTTATACTATCAAAAGCAAGAAAGAAAAAAACACATGTAACTGAAAATATATTTGTAAAACATTTAAATGAAATACACTTTTAAAATTTATTACGTTTATTAAATGGTTCTAATCCCTCTCCTTTGTCAGCATCAGATTTAACAACAACGATAAACATAGTAACAAAAGCAGGATAAAAAATCTTTTGATAACAATTTAAAAATGTTAAGCTAAGATTTCCTTTCACAAACGGAGATGGCATAGTAGCTGTAATAAATGTTGCATTTGATCCAAATTTAGCTTGAACTTGTTTACATCTACTATAATTAGGATCAGGAGGATTTAACTTCATGCGATCCTAAACCCATTCACGTTTAAATATTTGAATAGTATGAGTTAATCTAATTCTACCTCTAACAATAGTAGGCAAAATTTCACCTTCAGTATAAGCAGGGTCAACACAAAACATCAACATTTTACAGTTTTTATTACCAGAAAAGGACATAACACTTGGTAAATTATTCCAATAAGTATTACATGTATTTTCAACAAAAATATCACCAGCAACACAATCAAAATTTTGTCTATTTTTCCACAAAACAGCAGAATGATCAAATTTAGAATAAGGTTGCAAATAAGTATCGAAACACTGTTCATTGCCAAAAGGCTCTTTAGAATCAGTAAAATAAGGGGTAATAGCAGAAAACACAGTTTGCAAATTACCAGCAGCATACCTAGCCTCACCATTAGCTTGCCAATAACACCTATCTAACCCAACAGGATATTGAATATCTTTCCGCTTATCATCATTAACACTAACAATACTTCTAGCAATTAAATTCTTGAGACCAAAATGAGGCATCTCAACATGACTAAACCGATGATTAACAGGATAAGTGTTTAAAACATTCCAGGTCTTATCATAAAGTCCAAAAGCTTTCTGACGCTACAAACTTTGATCAGACTGAACATATTGACCAGCAGTATTACCTTGAGTATTTGTAAACTTAAACTTGCAGTAAGTATTAGGATCATTAAACAAAAACTTTATAGGCTTTCGCAAACCTATATCCTTAACCCATTCAGAAGAATATAAAACCTTCTCGGCAACGTTATTACGTTCTCTATATCGAGGATCTTTAGTACTAACAACATTAGAAAACCAAGTTGTTATTGGTTTACCAGTCTTAATTTCATTAAAAATAAAAGAGTCTTCATACAATTTCAAAGTAGGTAATGCAGCTAGCTTTTTATCATTACTTTTCAATTTCATATCTTGAATTTTCTTCCAATCAGCTACATCAAATAACGGATATATATTATCAGTAATAAGCTTCTACATAAAAAAATCACCTTCTACATAAAAAAATCTAATACCAATATTAGACATTTCCAAAGGAACAGGAGTAGCTTGAGAAGTTTTTAATTAATTTTCAACTCTAACATCCAAAACCTCACAAGTAACTTTCTTATCAATATAAAAAATACCATTACCAACAGGAAAATACTGATCTTGATCAGTCCATAAATTAGGTTAAGCAACAGGAAAATAATAAATGTCATTAACAGAACCAGAAGTAGAACTACAAAAAAAATATAAATTTTTCTCAACAGTCAATTCATCATAATAACCCTCGGAAGGATCAAACCCTCTTTCTATAACGAAATCTGGTGATGCGGACGGTTCCCGGTTTGGGGGCTGCTCTGCCATGATCAGAATGATAACCTCGAAGACTGCAACCTTTTCTTCCGCTTGGATGAACGAAACTTCTTTTTGTCCTCTGAACCATCTAACAGCAGCGCACTGACTGAAGAATCATTAAAAAAAACTATAACTTATAGGAATACTATCATTCCCATAATGGCGCTTTACAACCATATTAGGGAAATCATTAAAAAACATAGGAATATCTTTAGGGTTCATTAACTCATACCGACCAACCTTTTTAGAAACACAACCCACTTTCAATAACGGAATGTCATTAGGCTGAAATAAAGGCTCAAATTTTGTTCTTTTTAATAGCAGATAATCAGGTAAATCTGTAGTTGGCAACGGTTGATAATCTGAATGAAAGTCCATTTAACACTACCATTAGAACTACGACTAGAATTAAATAATCTAGAAATATTTGAACTAACAGAACTCAAACTAGAAGAAGAACCACTCCAATCAGATTCACCATATAACATATCTTCCAAAACATTTGTAGGTGTACGTTTACCAAGTTTTTTTAAAGCAATACGCTCGTATGAACCCATTTGATTCTTTGGCAAAACTAAATCTTTCAAACCGACCATCCACCGACGATCGTCGGTGGATGGTCGGTCGGTGCTTACATTGTAATAGATAATAGAATATATATATATATATATATATCTTATCGTCATTAAGATATATATATATATATATATGTATATATATATATATATATATATATATATATATATATATATATATATATATATATATATATATATATATATATATATAGGTATATATATATATATATATCTTAATGACGTCATTATAAAGACGTCATGAAGACATCTTTTCAAAAACATCTTTTCAACGTCTTTGTAAAGTCATCTTTTTAAAGACGTCTTTCAGCCTCATGATCTAGACGTCTACAAGTGCGCATTTTAGACTTTTCAAAAATGCGCCTTTTTAAACGTCTTTTATACGTTTTTCCGACGTTTTACAGACACGCTAATTTTAAAGTTTAAACATAAAGTTAAGATTAGACTTTAAAATAAACTGTCTATAAAACGTCGGAAAAACGTATAAGACGTATTATTGCAGATGCATTTTTAAATATTTAAAGCAACATATGCAATATCTAGATCATGAAGTTGATATATCTATCAACTCCATGATCTAGACATTATTGCATATGTATTAAACGTCTTTACGTAGACGTTTAAAATTTTTCTGCAATGAAAGCCAGATTAAAAGCCAGAATACTGAAAAGTACCTCAAAGCCAGAATACTTCGACTTCAAGTAGTTCTGTAGAGGATGACTTAAGTCTTTATAACTGAATAAAATATCTTATTAAAAGTGTTTACAGTTAAAAGTACTTACTTAGAAACAAGGTAAAAAATCAATCTTTAAGTTTGATTTCTTAATAGAAATTAAACAGTTACACTTTTTCAAAAGAACTCTATGGCCAAAAGTAGATTTAAATGCATAAAATTTTTAGTTATCAACTATTTTTCAGTATTTTCAGCCTTCGTCCATCACCGCTCTTTCTGCCAGGAGCATTCTTTAATTTTACACTCGCTTTTTCACGAACTTCTGCTTCTCTACTTAGTGGAAAGATGGCGAATACGCTTTCTAAAAACAAGATTTATTAGAACGTTAAATATTAAAAAAAAAAAAAATCCATATTCACCATAAATTTCAATTTTTTAAAGTCAAAATATTAACCAAACACAGAATGAAAAGAAATAAAAAGTTAATAGTATTTTGTCATAAAAATTGGGTACATAACCGTTAGTCATAAATAATTAAAAAATAATTTAATCAGCTTATTATTTCCTTTATTAATTAAATTTTCATTACTTCGATAATTAAATTACCTTTTATTACTTTCCATATAAACTTATCTTCAATACCAATCTTACGACCTGTCCCTTTCATGTTAAGTTTCGATTGAAGTTGGACAGAAAAAATTCGATCTATTATTCTTCGAATTGCATCTTTACCATCAACACCCCCAACTTGTTTAAGATGCTCAATCTAAAATACACCCAGAAAAATCATCATTAGTTTAGTTTTGCGAAGAAATAAAATAATTTTAAAAAAATGATTATATAGAAAACATAGATAAAATGGCTTAACCAAATTATTTAATATTTTATCTTTAAACGTGACCTTCTCATTTAATAAAATAATAAAAATGGGATAAAATAAGTTAAACAATACTATTTTGGCCTGGAATACGGGATCAACGAGCTTCTCTTCAAACTGGAAAAATTCATCTATATCAAGTAGTTGTTTTAATTCTTCTCGTTTATTTTCAACTCGATTATTTATCTCCTTTCCCATAAATATGTTCATGTCATTCATGAAAAGCTTTACTTCTGCCATGAATTTCATCACTCCTTTTTGGAACTCTTAATAAAGAAAATATATACATAGATGCATAAAGCTTGGGTTAAGTAAAAATGACAATTGTTATTGTTTGAACTTAAAAGGTTTGGAATGAGCTACAAAGTTGATATGTTTTTAATTGAAAATTTATGATGTTTTAGTTATTTCCACCTCCAGACGTTCTATTTATTGTATCAAGTGTTAAATACTTCTGAAAGTTCTAATAGTACAGTACTTTTAGAACATCCAATTTTAGAACATCCAATTTTTAAAATCAAGGCAAATTCGGATTTTCTGCTCGAGCGTGCATCACGCATATGTTGCTGTTTTAACAAAATTTAATTATTATTTAAAATGTTGTTGGCATTTTAAATAGTAATTGAATTTATTAAAGCTTATTAAATCTATTAAGTTTTTTTTTTTTCTTAATTACTATTATGTAGTTAATTATTTTTCTGTATAACAACATTTGGTACAATTTTTGTGTTTTCCAAACTTTAACCCAAGTTTATATATATATATATATATATATATATATATATATATATATATATACACACATATATATACATATATATATAACCATAATAATTAAACATCTTTAAATAAAATATTACTTAATTAGTTATTGCAATAATTATTCAATGTTTACAATATTATTTCAACGTTTTTAAACAGATATTTAGCAAGTTGAACAAAAACTTACCTCCAATCTCAATCGGATAACTGATTTTTTGCAAAGCATCTGTAAAGTTCCTAAACATGACAAAATCATTACATTTAACACTGATTTGCTCACAATGGATGTAAGAATAATAAAAAAAGTAGTAGTAAAATGTGCTTTAAAGTTCTTAACCATTAAAACCTCATTAATTTGAAGAAATAATCAAATTAAAACATTTTTAGAGATTAAAAACAAATCAAAATTAAGATTTATTTTGGCATAAAATTTTTAAGGAAAAAAAGTTTACTTAAAAATGTTTTATCTAAACTAATTTATTAAAAAAAAAAAATCATTAAAACCCTTTTTCATTGAATGATTCTACAAATCTATTTAACATAACATTTGATGACTGTTTTGATGATGTCTTAGTTGGAGATTCTGATAAAGAAGAACTTGACCTAATTGGAGATCTTTTCCAATCAGCATTTTTACTTTGGCTATTGTCTGTTGAACTATTTTGTCTGTAACAAGATCTTGAGTTGTGAAGATTAGGAGACATAGAAGGGGATCGGCTATTGTAATTTGCACCATTGCGTCTGTAAGGAGATCTTAAGTTACAATGAATAGAAGATCTAGAAGGTGATCGGTATTTTGAACCATGACATGTAGATACATTCTTATAAGATGTTTTAGGTATATTATTAGATCTTAAGCTTTGACTAGATTGGGATATGTTAAAATCACAATCATCAATTTCATTGAATTGATTTATCTTTTCAGGTATAGGTGGAAGGCCTAAAGAGAATATAATATTATTACTATTGAGTTACAGAATAGCTGTAATGGATTAACAAACCTTAATTTGGAGGGTAGAAATTATGCATTTTCAAAAATATTTCCACAAATATATGTTCTGTAGCGTGACATCAAAGCAAGGTTTTTATATATTTATCTATTGGGACCCCAAAAATGTGTTCGATTAAATAGAACATATAATAAAATTTTTTGTAATTGGTGGCGCTATATCTTTGATTATTTAGTGTGTTCCTAACATTTAAAAAAAAAGTTTTTTTAAAGTATGTCAACCTGGTACTAAAAAAAGCAAAATTTTATAAATAATAGTGAATTCATAAAAAACTTATTTTTTTAGATGTTATTCGATAAAAGCTGTTTTTACACATAATATAAAGTTTGGTTTTTTAAACAGTTTTTTTTAATAATATTTTTAAAAATTTTATGCAATAAGATTACTATTTTTGAACTATTTATAAAGTTTTACTGCTACAAGTACCAGCTTGACTTACTTTAAAAGAACTTTTTTTTTAATATTTATATTTTAATATATTAGTGACCCATTAAATAGTCAAGGGTCTAGCTTTTTAAAAACGTTTATAAAATTTTATTAAAACATTTTTTAAACTCTATATAACACAATTTAAAATCTATTATATAGAACACATTTTAGGGGTCCTAACAGATAGTTATGTAAAAATTTTGTTTTGAGGTCACCCTAATGTATTATTAATACATAAAATATATATAATATAGCTTAAAGAAAATGCTAGAGACATGCGATAACCAGCAGCAAGCTTATGAGCTACTCATGCAACTGTCTTACACCGTTGAAGATGTAAGAGAAGCCAGTGAATACGCTAAACAAGCTTCCAATTTAAAACCTTTAACAGACTCTCAACTCGATGAACTTCTGGCAGACGACATGAACCAGTGTACTTCGAAAGAGACCGAAGAAAGAATTGAACCACCTAAAAAGAAAACAAAAATAATAGAAATATCAGATTCAGAAGATGAAGAAGAACAACAACCACAACAAGAAACCGAAAATGAAACAGTAACAAAAGAACTAAAAAAAAATAATGGATTGCACATCATTAGAACTAGACAAAACAGTAAGTAACATACATTATTAACTAATTAAATAATTCAAATTAAAAAACATTTACTAACTGTCTAATTGGAGTTATTCATTTTCAATACAGGACTCGAAAGAGGATTTGATTTACTCCACACAACAATTGTGGGAAAACCGAACGATGCTGTCTGGTACGATCATTCAACAAGCCAATCCGCAGCCATACCCCTTAAACAAAAAACTAACATCAAATGTGAGTACGCTGATGGAAAACGCTCAAAGTTCGACGGAAAAGAACACACGCATTATTTCTTGGCCATTCCAGTTATCAGCATTAAGGACAGAAGTTTCGATAACCAATCCCTGGTCGTTAGAAGAAGAATCTTCAAGTCCAGAAGATTCAGTTGCAGAGGATGTAACGACATCCATATCCGCAGGTACGGAAGTAATTGTGAATCCTGCAACTTTAAACTTGAAATTAAGCACGTTAATGACCGTTATTACTACGGTAACGTGCTTAAGTATTTTGAGAAAATTGTTTAATCATTTAAATGAATATTTAACTACATCAGATATTGCACCACCAAAAATAAACATAATTCGCACAGAAAGAAAATAAAAAAAAAGTCAAACTAGAGATCTATTCATTGATTACTTAGTTAATCACAAAATAATGAATAGCAGACAATACGACTTACAACTAAAAGAATGCAAAGACCTAAGACTCCTAGAGCGCAATATGACAGGAGACTTAGAGTCAACAAAAAAAAATAATATTCAGACAAAACTATTTACAATATGGTGACAGCAATATTATATTAACAAGATTTATAGAATGTAACGATAAGAGCAGACTTGGCGCGGTCATTTATATTTTGCGCAATATAGCACAACAAAATTTGTCAACAATAGATAGATTAATCACACTTTTAGCACGTTTTATATTTAATGAAAATTTAAAAAAAAAAGGATTGATCTTATGTGGGACATCTGATGGTGGTAAATCTTTTTTCGCTAACCTACTTTATGCAGGATTTAAACCACATAAAATAGGTTATTGGAACTGTCCGATGAGCGCCAATCCATCGCCTTTCCTTCTACAGTCATTAATTAATTGCATAGTTTACAGGTGTGATGAATTCATTTTCGAACACGCTGGGGTTGTGCAATTAATGAAACAACTGTTAGAAGGTGCGCCCAACTTAACAACTGACATCAAATACAAATATCCACTACCAGTAGACCCACATCCAGTAATGATAACAAAGAACAGCGAAAACAAAGAGGATATATTAAAATGGCATGCCTATGAATATAAAGCCTTTGAAAATCGCTGCGTCATACTCTTCCTAGGGAAACCATTAATCGATTGGATTAAGGAGGGGGAGTTATCAGAATACGCTAAGCTCAATCCTGAACTATTATATATATTATCGAAAGCACGAAAAACAACACAAGTTGTAAATAAAAATATTTTTGAAAAACATAAAAATGAAATGCATTTTTAAATCTTAATACGTTTATTCATTGGTTCATCATTCGAGTCTTCTTCAACATCAGTAGCAATACCAATAAACATAGTAACAAAAGTAGGCAAAAACACTTTTTGATAATAATTCAAAAATGTTAATTGCGGATTACCCTTCACAAAAGGACTAGGCATAGTAGTAGTAATAAATATAGCATCAGAACCAAATTTCGCTTGAACTTGTTTAAATCTAACGTAGTTAGGGTCAGGAGGATTTAATTTCATACGATCAAACACCCATTCACGCTTGTAAACCTGAATAGTATGAGTTAATCTAATTCGACCTCGAACAGTAGTTGGTAATATTTCACCTTCAGAATAAGCAGGATCAACATAAAACATTAACATCTTGCAACTTTTATTTCCCGAAAAAGGTATTACATTAGGTAGTTATTCCAATAGGTATTACACTTTTACTCTCAACAAAAGTATCACCAGCAATACAATCATAATTTTGCCTATTTTTCAATAAAACAGCACTCCTATCAAATTCAGAATAAGGCTGTATAAAGGTATCAAAACACTGCTCGTTACCAAACGGCTCCTTAGAATCAGTATTATAAGGAGTAATAGCAGCAAAAATACAATCTAAATTCACGCTTATAAACCTGAAATGTATGAGTTAATCTAATTCTTCCTCTCACAGTAGTAGGTAATATCTCTCCTTCAGTATAAGCAGGATCAACACAAAACAATTAACATTTTACAATTTTTATTAACAGTTAACATTTTCAACACAATTAACATTAATCAACAATTAACATTTTACAATTTTTATTGCCAGAAAAAGGCATAACGTTAGGCAAATTATTCCAATAAGTATTACATGTACTCTCAGTAAAAATATCACCAGCTATACATTCATAATTTTGTCTATTTTTCCACAAAACAGCACTGCCATCAAATTCAGAATAAGGCTGAAGAAAAGTAACAAAACAATGCTCATTAACAAAAGGTTCTTTAGAATCTGTATTATAAGGAGTTATCGCAGCAAAAACACAATCTAAATTTCCAGCCGCATATTCGTTCTCTCCAGTATCTTGCCAATAACAACGATGTAAACCAACAGGATATTGAATATCTTTACGCTTTTCATCATTAACACTAACAATACTACGAGCCAACAAATTCTTTAAACCAAAATGAGGAATTTCAATATGGCCAAAACGATAATCAACAGGATAAGTATTCAAAACATTCCAACTTTCATAAAAAAAACCTTCTTTCTTTTGAACAGCAAGAGTCTGATCAGATTGAACAAATTGACCACATGAATTACCCTGAGTATTAACAAATTTAAACTTTCTAACAGAATTAGGGTCATTAAACAACAATTTCACAGGTTTACGAAGGCCAATGTCATTAATCCACTCAGAATAATAAATAACCTTCTCAGCTACATTGTTTCTCTCTTTGTTTCTTTCTCTAAATCTAGGATCCTTAGTAGTAATGGTATTAGAAAATCTAGTATTTATAGGGTAACCCTGCTTATCATCAAAAAATATCGAATCTTCAAGCAACTTCAAAGTTGGCAATACAGAAGGCTTCTTATCATTACTCTTAATTTCATATCTTGGATTTTTTTCCAATCAGCAACATCAAATAATGGATAAATATTATCAGTTATCATTTAATCACCTTCAACATCAAAAAATCTAATACCAATATTAGACATCTCCAGAGGAACAACAGTATTTTGAGAAGTTTTCAACTGATTTTCAACATGAACATCAAGAACTTCACATGACACTTTCTTATCAATATAAAATATACCATCAGCTACAGGAAAATACTGATCTAGATCAGACCAAGCATTAACAAAAGGCACAGGAAAATAATATTTATCATTAACAGAACCAGAAGTAGAACTACAATAAAATTATAAACTTTTCTCTATAGTAAACTCATCGTAATATCCATGAAAAGGATCAAACCCTCTTTCTATAACGAATTCTGGTGACGCGGATGGCTCCCGATTGGGTGGTTGCTCCGCCATTAGTTGAATGAAAACCTCGATGAGACCAACCTTTTCTTCCGCTTGGATGAACGAAGTTTCGCTTTATTCTCTGAAGGTAATTTCTTTCTATCCTCAAAACCATTTGCAAAAGAATCAAAATATTCATTAACATTACTTATAGCAGATTCTTTCCCATAATGCCGTTTAACACCCATATTAGGTAAAAAATTAATTAATCTTGACTAACAATATTAGGTTTCATCAGCTCATAACCCCCTAAACCTTTAACACTGTTACCCAACTTTAATAAAGAATGGTCGGTCGGTTGAAATGAACTTTGCAAATTCTTTTCATATAACGCAATATCATCAGAAATATTCATAGGTCTAATTTTACCCAATTCACTCATTTCGATACGCTCATAAGGAACTTCCAATTTAGGAGCAATCACACCACCAGTCAAACGATTTAAACGTTTACTACTAGACGCAATATTACGAATATTTGAACCAAAATTAACAACACTTTTAGGTTTAAACGCACCAGTGATACCAGAAACAACACTTTCCACAATACGAGCAGTTCTCGGGTCTTTAAAGTTTTTTCCATTAACTCCAAAAATTGATTATCCCATTCAGGAGCCACTTTCAAAACCCTGTTAGGATTAACTTTTTTATTACTAATCTGCGGTCCGTTTGGATTAAACCCTGGTGGTATTTGAAAATAAAAGTCGTCCCCCATGCGAAAATTTAATCGTAGAATGGCAATCACATATACTCCAACAATCGCATGCAAATAAATTATGATCAACACATTCATCGTACAATATATGACAAGCACTTTTACCACACCAATCACTAACAACAAAAGGTAACACAACCAACACCAACAGCATATACATCGTAAAAGAAAAATTACACAAATAAAAATAAATATATACACAAAAGGCGTGGCAAAGGCTTTATAATACGAAATATTTACAAATTACCAACGCTCCAGCCGACCCATAACACTATGAGATATATAGAAATTATATATACTAGCAAAACGCAGCCCGTAATACGGGTTATGGTCGGTCTGTTACTTAACAGACGGACCATATTTATAGTGGCAGTTTTCCACAATTTAAAGTTGCGAAACCTTAACTATACCCTTTTAGAAAAACGCCTTCAAATTGACAAGATTAAACCATCTGTAAAATTAAAATAAAAAGTATGCGGATGTAAAATAATTTACCAATTATTCAACATTATTTAAGTAATTTACAACTGACGTAAGTCACATCAGTGTAAGGCAGAACCATTTTCCTCGACATTACTAAGTTCAACACAATATGTTTTTAGTTACACAAAATAATAACACTTTATCATGCTTTAAATTGACGAAAAAGTAAGGCTATATTCTTGTTATATTTTTTATAACATGAACTTTAATTAATAAGATTAATATTAAGCGAACGTAAATTATACATGATTTATTAATTTTTTGGTATCCCCTTGATACATTTTTCTTTAAAACAGGAAATTGTCTTTAAAACGTTAAATGCACACAGCCAAATAAATTTATTAAAAATAACTGACCATTACTATATATGGCACTACTCTGACCATTTTTATATATGTCCTCTTTGTTTCAATAGCTTTTAGAAAACGGTAATTTACTACCATTTACTAAAAGTTCCTTTTATTACTCGAAATTTAATTCCCTTAATTATTTTGATACTAATAAAGGACCTCCCTTCCCCGTTTTTGCCTTAATGGTGGTCAGGAGAATAGAGATATTTTTATTAAGAGTAATCAAGTTTTTGATGAAGACCTTTTACCAGAATAATAAAATGTAAAACGATTTACGTGTATAAGAATTTTTTCTTTTTAATATTTATAAGAACTAGCCTGATGGCACCGCGTATAACGCGGAATTCCCAAATTTTCCAAATTTCCCAAAAGTACATAAACTCATTTAAATAAAACGACCTTTAATTCGAAGAAAAAAATTTAGTTGATCGAAAACAATTACTTTCTTTACAAAAGAAAAAGCGTAGCAAATCATTCAATTCAAAGCCATTTAAAAAGCGTAGCAATTTATTTAAAAAGAAATAAAATGCGTTATTTTTTAATTGACGTCAGTTGTTCTTTAGATTTTTCATTTCGCTTGTTTTTTTATTTGTGTTTTTTATTTTAGACTAAACCAAAAAACTTTTGCAATGAACGACCTTTTTTTTTTTTTTTTTTTTTTTTTTTTACTCGACAGCTGAAAGAAAATTCCCAATATTATGATAACGCTGTATAAATTTTATTCCTGGGTAACACACTATATATATATATTAAAATAATAAATAAATTTATACAAACAAAATGTGCTAACAACTTACAAACAGTAAATTTTCAAAATAAAAATCTTAAGACTATAAATTAAGAACATTAAAAAATAACATTATTTGTGTAATACTTTTCATCTACCACACCTTGAATGAGATGTTTATTAATTTTAAAAAAAACAAACTATTAAATGCTCTCATTCTTGAACATTCTTGACTATGAGAGAAAAATGGTTTTTTTTTGAGATATACTCCAACTCTATTAAATGTTTGACCTTGACTTTTATTAATTGTCATTGAATAAGCCAATCTGACAGGAAACTGACGACTTTTCAGAACAAAAGGTAAATTAGAACCTGATGGAGCCAACTGAATTTGAGGAACAAAAACCCGTTTACCACCAGAAACACCTGTCAAATCCTCTGCATCAATATAATTATTTTGAAGAGCGCAAACTTTTATTCGAGTACCATTGCATAACCCAGCTTTGAGATCTAAATATCTAAGTAGCATTATTTCACAACCAATTTTCAATTTTAAACAATGTGGCATACCTGATGGAGTTAAGCTGTTCAAACACTCAACAGGAAAGTCATTTCTTTCATTAAGGTCATCAGTATCAATTTGATCAGCACTTACATAAATTTTGACCTTACCCGGCAGACATTCAAGCACTTCTTCATTTATTGATAATGAATCAACATTAGTTGGTATTAAAATCACGCATTTAGAATAATCATTTTGATCAGCATCTCCAAAAATCTTTTCAACAATCGATTTATTTTCTCTAATAATGCACTTATTTGGTATTTTAATGCATCTTTTTTAAGGATCCTCCTCTTTGACAGGTATTGTTCCATTCCCAAGTTTTAGTAGCCATTGGGAAAATACACCTTCTCCATCTTCTACTCTCATATTTCCAGTTCATGCAAACTTCTGCACACATTGCCAATGCAAAGAACATTTTATACACAATTCTACTATCTCAGCTGGTTGTCCTCTTTTCACAACAGGCAGAATTTGCGTAAAATCACCACCAAAAAGAATGATTTTTCCTCAGAAAGGAAAGTTGTTGTTGCAAATATCTTTTAACAACCTATCAACTGCATTTAATTCTTTACATGCTCATGTAAGACATTAAACTGGTTGCTTCTCAGTTTGTTTTGGTTATTTCTGATGAAAGCAAGGTGCTGGCCTTTGATTTTAACATACGCATCAATAGCATATTGCTGAAACAGTTTTTTGCCATAAAAGAGTGAAGAAAAAAATTGTCTAACTGAAAGTTTATATTGTAATACTGAGAAAATGTAACATGATTTCTAACCAATATAGCACATTCAGGGTTGTGAACCAATTGATTATGCCAACCAGCATCACCCCTTGGAAAAAATAGAGGATAAACCATAGGATCTAAGTTGGCAGACATACTTGATAGAGTTTTAAGAGGATGACCTCTTGGGTAAATAACATCTTCCCTGGAAACAGGTAGTACACCAACAAATATAACTGCAACTTCATTATGTGAACGGAGACTAATAGCGATTATAGCAATTTATGCTGGAACATCATGATTCCAAAAGATTTATATCAAAATCATGTAGTAAACAGCGCTAAAAACAAAAAAATCAAATTGAGATAAAACAAATTGTATATATGGCAAAATAATTTGTATTGGCTTTTAGTAAATGATTAAAAGCAGTGATTTTTAACAAAATTACCTATTTAACATTTTTAATAACAGACACAAACATGAAGTTAAGCCAAATGTCTATTAACTCAAAAGATAACAAAAAAACATCACAGCAACAACACACACCATAAGTAAATATATGTATATAATATAACTTAAGTAAGATAATATTCATATATAACAAAACTTATGTTTTGTTATATATGAATATTATCTTACTTAAGTAACAACATTACACAAAATGTTATTAAAATACATTATGTATTTTTAGAATAATCTTTAACAATAATGGCTTGAAAACAGCAAGACCTAAAGCAGTAATAGTTTGACGCTAAAAACTATCGTGTAACCCTCTGTTAAAAGTACATCACTTGGAAGGCAGAGTTGACAAATCTTGCTCTACACGTTTACCAAGTCACAGCACTTTGAAAACACGGAAACAACATAATATAAACACATGTACCAACTATAAACACAATAAATGTGTTTAAATAAGTATATAAGGTTATATATATACCTTATATACATATTTCAACACAATTTTAAAACAATTATATAACACATATTAACACATACACGAACAATAAAAAAACACTTTACATTGTTGTAAAAACATATTCATAAAACAACTATAAGGCAGTTCTTTCAACAAAAATCTTAAAAATAACGCCATAAAATTTAAAAAGATTCAAAGTAAACAAAATATATATTTACAAACAATACTATTTACCTTCTTTTTTTTTCATAAGAACTGTAATCCTCATAACAAAATTTAACCTTTACATACAATAACATGTGACATGCCATGTCAGTGTTGGCACAAAATTTTAATTTATTTTTCTAAATTTTCTAAAAAAGAACAAAAATAATTAAAAGCATCACAGAAATTTCAAAGTGCCATTTTCATCACAGAAATTTCAAAGTAACCATTTTATGGAAGTAGCATTAGTGTAACTTCAAAAATATTATCCATACCCCTATTTTCTTTCTAAAAATTAAAATAACAAAAATAAAAATGCTGAAAGAAAAGCTAAAACAAACAAAATACAAACGATTTAAAAGATTAAAATCCTTTATACTTTTTCTGATAAAAATTTAAATCCTTTCTACTTTAGCTAATAAAAATGTATATATAACTATTTTATATACTTACTTCAATTATAATATGATCTTAACGATTATCATTTCTCTTAATATGATTCTTTATGTAATATATCTAAACTAATGATTAGATTTCAAAAGGAAAAAAGTTTCAACTCGCTGAAGAGATCTTTCTCCAATGGCCGCGTGCATTTAGAGAACGCGCTTTTTCAAAGCCTAGTAACTAATGACGAAACGACGTTAAACATTAAACGTTAAACGTTTCTGTGCTAATTATATTAAGATTTAACATATATAAGAATTTTTTCTTTCCTCAAAAGTGTTGCAAATGCAAACTAAGCTAATTAATTAGTTAAAAACCTTATAAAATTTAAGTAACTCGATATTTGAAAAATGCGCTAAACTACAATATTCACCACCCATTTAAAAAGATTCCCTAAGTTACGTACAGCAAATTATTTGGCTTAAAATAGAAAAAATTGAACTAATTGCATACATTTATATCATTTTAACTGACCAAAATTTACAATAAAAGGTAATCAGGTTTCTTTTTATAAATCGTATAAATGCGTTAATCGTAAATCCTAAAGAAAAAAAAAAAAGGAATTATGATCCATAATTACAACAACAACAACAACAACAAAAAAAAAAAACACCACATAAAAACTGAAAATCGATTTACCTATTTATAGTAAGCCATTTTGACATGCTGTTAATATAAACATTTATCGAAAATGTAACAATAAAATCTGTTTCGAAGTACAAAAGAATTAACAATACTATATATTATATATATATATATATATATATATATATATATATATATATATATATATATATATATATATATATATATATATATATATATATATATATATACACTGGCGAGCAAAAAAAAGTGAACAGCGACTGCTTACGCATAAAATGAAAGAGCTCTGGTCAGAAACTCATACAAGCTTGTTTATTTTTGTTCGTACTATCAAAGAATTTACGTTTATCTTTCAAAGAAAACATGAATAAACTTCTAAACATTAGATATGAATACAGTGAACGTTGTCAGCAAAATCTGTAGTTGATATTAGAGCGTGGGTGAAATAGGTCGTATTATCGCTATATTATTATTATAAAAAATAAAAGGAAAAAAATGTCTCCAAATAAAAGGTAATTTTTTTTTATTTTTATTTTGGTTATTATTTATGCCTCTAACTTATTTAAAATGAAAAATCCCCTTTAATTTTGATGTTATTGGATTCTTATGAAAAAAAAAATATTCATTTAGAATACATAGTTTATCATTAAATAAATACTTTCTTCATATATTACTCTAAAAATATTATCATTTTTCTTTCACAGAGGACCTCATTTAACAATGGAACAAAAAGGAATCATTGTTGGAATGAGTGCGTCCGGTAAATCGATACGCCAAATTATTCAAATTATGAAAGCTCAAGGTGTAAACATTAGTGTTGGTGGAGTTCACAAGATACTTTCATGTCAGAAAAACAATAAAACAACAGCTAGAAAAAAAGGTTCTGGCAGACCAAGAAAAATGACGGAAAGAGATTGTCACAAGTTAAAATTCAATGTTTTAAAAAATCGAAAAACCACTATGACGCATATCGCAGAAACTTTTACGTGTTCTGATGATAAAAAGGTTAGCCGATGGACAATTTCGAGGCGTCTTAAAAATCAGGGGTTCAAAATACACCCATGTAAAAAAGTACCTCTTCTTACAGCACGCCATAAAAAGGCAAGGTTAGCTTGGGTAAAAAATAATAAAAACACAGACTGGACAAAAATATTATGGTCAGATGAATCACGATTTTGTTTGCATTCAGATCGTCCACAGATGTGCATTAGACGTAAGAACGAACAATTAAATCCAGATTGTATTCACCAAACGGTAAAGGGTAATCTTGGAATTATGGTTTGGGGTTGTTTTTCTGCCAAAGGTGTGGGCAGATTGCATAGAGTCGAAGATGGATTACGAATAAATTCCAAAGAATACATTAGTATTCTACAAAAATCTTTGCTGCCCACATTGGAAGAATTAGAAGAGGATGAAATTAAATTTCAACATGACAATGCTACTTGCCATACGTCTAAACAAGTTAAAAAATGGCTCAAGGATAACAATATCATCCTTTTTGAAAATTGGCCTGCCCAAAGTCCAGACCTTAATCCCATTGAAAATTTGTGGGACTATATGGATAAAGAGGTCCATAAAAATAATATTTCATCTTTGGATGATCTTTGGGCAGCCATAAAACAAGTTTGGGTTACGATACCTGACCGTTTGATAGCAAAGTTAATTGAGTCGATGCCGCGTCGATTAAATGAAGTGATGAAAAATGGCGGTGGCCACACAAAATATTAATTTTTTTTTCAAAATGAGTCGTATATATGTGTATGTATATGTATTTAATATAAGCGATATGTTATATTTTATGTATTATATTTTTAATTGATTAATAATACATAATTTACTGAAAAAATGTACTGTTCACTTTTTTTTGCTCGCCAGTGTATATATATATATATATATATATATATATATATATATAAAAACCAATTTAAGATATAAATTGCATTTTTAGCATGTTGTCTTGGTTTTCAGTATATAAATAAAAACAGCAAATTCCAATAATGAAACAACCTATTATTCATTTTTTACAATAGTCACCAACATGAAGGTGTCTATTGTTAAAAATGAATACTAACACAAAACATCATAACAATAACACATAACAATAGAATATTTACATCCTTGATCCTAAAATCCAGTGAAGATAACAAACCAAATTAAAATATGAAAGGCAAAATTAGAAAACCAATTTAAAGTTAACTATATTTATCTTTTTACTAAACATATAAATACATAAAAGTATATTTGTTTTTATGTTCAATATTAGTTATTCAATTACTTCAAATTTAGGACATGAAAACACCCTAGATTTAAAGACCAAGGTTGCATACTCTCATACACATTACGCTAAACATTAACAGACATTGTGTTTCCAGAATATTTAAAAAAGGCTAGACAACACACCCTAGCTCTAAAGCAGTAACTCCGCCTGACACTAAATGCTGCCAAGTCACACCTTTGCTATAAGTACATCGCTTGGCTGGCAAGGTTATCAATCTTGCTCAACATAATGCCAAGTCACACCACGTTGAAAACATGGAAACAACATAATTTAAACATATATTAAACTATAAACAAATTTGGTTTTATATAACACATTTGATTAACAATCTTTTCGATTTGATGAAGAGTAGCTTGTTCAGCTATTAGAAGTGGGACTGAGTGGTGAATGAAATCTTCCATCATAAAAAATTTGTATGCATTCCAGAGATGTAAAGGATTGTCAGGTTCACAAAAGGTCAAAATAATTGAAAACAACTGTCTAATTTTCTTTGGCATATGTGTTAAAACCGCCTCAGAAAGAGTATTCTGCCATTCAGTGTCATCTTGCAACAGACCTTTCAAAACACATGCTTCACAAAACATTTCAAGGACAATACCATTAACAGTATGCACATCTTCCCAAGATGTTGCTCCTTTTGCTTGCAAAAGTAACAGTCTAAGAAAAAACAATTCTCCAGTTGGATTAACTTTATACATTCTTACTATCACCTTATTACCAACCCTTTATCTAACCTTCCATTTACAATGTTTATCATCAAATATAAAGTGATAAGGAATGTCTACATACGAATAGCAATGTGCTCTTTCCTTTTCAGTATTTAACTTAAACCATGCCATTAGGTGCATATCACGCTGAGCTGCACGATCTAAAGCCTTATGTTCTGCTCCTTCTCTAAAATACAATAATTGATTTTCAGGTAGATGTTTACCAAGTCACAGCACTTTAAAAACACGGAAAGAACATAATATAAACATATGTACAAACTATAAGCACAATAAATGTGTTTAAATATGTATATAAGGTTAAATATATACTAAAATAAATAAATACCTTATATACATATTTAAACACATTTTTAAAACAATTATGTAACACATATTAACACATACACAAACAGTAAAAAAACACTTTACATTATTATAAAAACACATTGATAAAACAACTATAAAGCACTTATTACCACACACACATACATATCAAAAAAGCATATATGCAAACAATAAACGTGTGCAAACAAAAATTCTAAAAATGACGCAAGAAAATTTAAAAAGATAAAAAATATATATTTACAAACAATTCTCTTTACCTTCTTTTTTTTCTCATAAGAACTGTAACCTTCATAGCAACATTTAACCTTTACATACAATAACATGTGACATGCGTTGTCAGTGTTGGCACAAAATTTTAATTTTTTTTTTCTAAATTTTCTAAAAAAGAACAAAAATAGCTAATAGCATCACAGAAATTTCAAAGTAAAAATAACAATTTTATGGAAACAGCATTAGTATAACTTTAAATAACATCCATACCCCTATTTTCCTTCTGATAACTAAAATAATTTTTAAAAAAACTACTAAAAAAAAAAACTAAAACAAACAAAATATAAACGATTTAAAAAATTAAAATCCTTTCTACTTTAAATTCTTTCTACTTTATCTAATAAAAACTTAAATCCTTTCTACTTTATCTAATAAAAATGTATATATAACTATTTCTTATACTTACTTCAATTATAATATGATCTTATGATCTTAACTTATATAGTTATATATCTAAACTAATAATTAAATTCCAAAAGGAAAAAAGTTTTAACTCGATCAAAAGATCTTTCTCCAATGGCCGCGTGCATTTGAAGAACGCGCTCTTCCAAAGCCTAGTAACTAATTCAAAGCCTAGGAACTAATGACGAAACGACGTTGTACATTAAGCGTTAAACATTAAACGTTTCTGTAGGAATTATATTAAGATTCTTTTTAAAAATAACCATCGACCGACCATCCACGCACAATCGTCGGTGTTTATTTTTAAAAAGTTGATGGTCGGTCGGGATGGGCATGCGGCCGGGATGGATGGTCGGATGGGTGGTCGGTAAGTAATTGGTAAAGCTTTCGTATTAGCAAGGATAACAAGAATAAAACCGGTTTTAACCGGCTCCAACAAGCCACGCATATGAACTACTACAACAGTGAATTATTTGATACAATAATGCCTAACACTAAAACAGTTAAAAGAAGAATAATTGTACCAAAAGAAATACAAGAGGCAAAACAAAAACAAATTCAAAGTCTAAAGAAGATGTTAAACAGTTGCGATAACCAACAACAAGCCTACGAACTGTTAATGCAGTTATCATATACTGTTGAAGACACAGTAGAAGCTATGAACTACGCAAAAGAAGCGTCGAACTTAAAACCACTAAGCGATAGTGAAGTAGACCTATTATTAGCAGATGATATGCACCAATGCGCTTCAAAAGACGCAGAAGACAACCAAGAACCTCCAAGAAAGAAAAAAAACATAATAGAAATATCCGATTCAGAAGATGAACTAGAGGACGTTCCTCAACATCAAGAAATAGTAAACGAAACAGAAACATCAAACGCTACAGATGAATTGAAGAAAATTATGGATAGCACAAACTTGGAACTAGATAAAACAGTAAGATTTAATTTATAAAAGTATTAACAAAAACATGATAATATACTGTCTAATAGGAATTATTTATTTTCAATTCAGAAATTACAAAGGGTTTCGACATCCTGCATGTCACTATTGGAGGCAAACCTAATGAATCTATATGGTATGATCACTCCACCACAACAACATGTGCCTTACCAATCAAACAAAAGACACATATCAAATGTGAGTACGCGGACGGTAAACCCTCTAAGTGGGATGGAAAAGAACACACCCATTATATGCTTGCCGCACAAGTTCTCACCACAAAAGACCGTTCGTTCGATAACCAGTCCCTCTCTGTTCGAAGAAGATATTTCAAATCTCGAAGATATTGCTGCAGAGGATGTAATGACATCCACGTACGGCGATACGGATCAACATGCCATTCCTGCTCCTCATCAATTGAAATTAAGCACGTTAATGACAGGTATTACTACGGCAATATCATTAAATATTTTGACAAGATTATTTAAGCACATAAATAACATTCTCGAAACTAATGACACTGCACCACCAAAAATAAACATTATACGCACGGAAAGAAAGTCAAAAAAAAGTCAAACACGCGATCTATTCATTGATTATTTAGTTAATCACAAAATAATGAATAGTCGCCAATACGACTTAAAATTTAAAGAATGGAAAGATCTAAGACTCCTTGAAAGAATGATGACAGGAGACTTGGAGTCTACAAAAAAAACTATTTTTCGACAAAATTATTTCCAATTTGGGGATAGTTATGTTATATTAACACGAATAGTAGAATGTAATGATAAACGCAGACTTGGCGCAGTCATATATATTTTGCGCAATATTGCACAACAAAATTTATTAACGATTGATAGACTTATAACATTATTAGCACGTCTTTTATTTAATGAAAACTTCAAAAAATAAGGATTAATCTTATGCGGAACATCTGATGGTGGTAAATCTTTTTTCGCTAACCTACTTTATGCAGGTTTCCTACCTCATGAAATAGGTTACTGGATTTGTCCAATGAGCGCTAATCCATCGCCATTCCTTCTTCAATCGCTAATTAATTACATTGTATACAGATGTGATGAATTCATATTAGAACATGCTGGAGTAGTGCAATTAATGAAGCAATTGCTAAAAGGTGCGCCCACCCTAACAACGGACATTAAATACAAAGATCCACTGCTAGTTGACCCGCACCCAGTCATGATAACAATGAACAGCGACAACAGAGAGGATATACTCAAATGCCATACCAATGAGTATAAAGCCTTTGAAAATCGCTGCGTCATCCTCTTCTTAGGGAAACCATTATTCGATTGGATTAAAGAGGAGGAGTTATCAGAGTACGCTAAGCGTAATCCTGAACTATTATTTATATTATCTAAAGCACGTAAAACAACACAAACTGTAAACAACAACATATTTGAAAAACATAAAAATGAAATACATTTTTAAATTTTAATACGTTTATTAACTGGCTCATCACCATTGTCCTCTTCAACATCAGTAGCAATACCAATAAACATAGTAACAAAAGCAGGTAAAAATGTTCTCTGATAACATTTTAAAAAGATAACTGAGGATTTCCCAAAACAAATGGAGTAGGCATAATCGCAGTAATAAATGTAGAATCAGCACCAAATTTAACTTGAACTTGTTTAGCACGAGTATAATTAGGATCAGGAGGATAAAGCTTGATACGATCATAAACCCATTCACGTTTATAAACTTGAACAGTATGAGTTAATCTAATTCTTCCTCTAACAGTAGTAGGTAAAATCTCACCTTCAGTATAAGCAGGATCAACACAAAACAATAACATTTTACAATTCTTGTTACCAGAAAAAGGCATAACATTAGGTAAATTATTCCAATAAGTATTACAAGTACTCTCAACAAAAGTATCACCAGCAATACAATCATAATTTTGTCTAATTTTCCACAAAACAGCTGTATGATCAAACTCAGAATAAGCTGTAAAAAAGTATCAAAACATTGCTCATTACCAAAAGGTTCTTTAGAATCAGTATTAAAAGGTGTAATAGCAGCAAACACACAATCCAAATTACCAGCAGCGTATTCCTTTTCACCAATATCCTGCCAATAACATCTATGCAAACCAACAGGATATTGAATAACTTTAAGTTTCTCATCGTTAACACTAATATTTTTTAAACCATAATGAGGCATTTCAATATGACCATACCGATAATCAACAGGATATGTATTTAACACATTCCAACTTTGATCAAAAAAACCGTCTTTCTTCTGAACAGCTAATGTTTGATCAGACTGAACAAATTGTCCCCAAGATTTACCTTGAGTTTTAACAAATTTAACTTTCTAACAGAAATCGGATCATTAAACAACAACATAATAGGTTTGCGAAGTCCTATATCATTAATCCATTCACTATAATAAATAACCTTCTCAGCAACATTGTTACTTTCTTTAAACCTAGGATCATTGGTACTAATAGTATTTGAAAATCTAATCTTAACAGGTTTACCATCCTTATCATAAAAAAAAAATAGAATCTTCAAATAATTTCAAAGTTGGTAAAGGAGCAGGCTTTTTATCGTTACTTTTTAACTTCATATCCTGAATCTTCTTCCAATCAGCAACATCAAATAAAGGATATATATTATCAGTAATCATTTGATCACCTTCAACATCAAAAAATCTAATACCAATATTGGACATCTCCAAAGGAACAACAGTCTTCTGAGAAGTTTTTAATTGATTCTCAACACGAACATCAAGAAACTCACATGATACCTTTTTATCAACATAATATAAACCATCAGCAACAGGAAAATACTGATCAACATCAAATAATAAATTCGCAAAAGGAACAGGTAAATAATAAACATCATTAACAGTAACAGCAGTTACAATACAATAAAAATATAAACTCTTCTCAACAGTAAATTCATCATAATAACCACGAGAAGGATCAAACCCTCTTTCGATAACATATCTGGTGATGCGGATGGCTCCCGATTCGGTGGTTGCTCCGCCATTAGTTGAATGAAAACCTCGATGAGACCAACCTTTTCTTCCGCTTGGATGAACGAAGTTTCGTTTTATTCTCTGAAGGTACTTTCTTTCTATCCTCAAAACCATTTGAAAAGACATCAAAAACATCAGAAACTGTATTTATACTACTTTCATTCCCATAATATCTTTTGACACCCATATTAGGTAAGAAATTATAATCTTGATTAACAATATTGGGCTTCATCAAATCATACGAACCAACACCCTTAACACTTTTACCAACTTTTAAAATAGAATGGTCGGTCGGTTGAAACGAACTTTGCAAATTCTTTTCAAATAACGCAATATCATCAGAAACATTAAACGGTCTAACTTTACCTAATTCATTTAATTCAATTCGCTCGTAAGGCACTTCAATCTTAGGTGCAATTACACCACCAGTTGATCTATTTAAACGTTTACTACCAGCAGCAATATTACGCACATTAGATGCAAAATTCACCACACTTTTAGGTTTAAACGCACCAGTTATACCAGAAACAACACTCTCAACAATACGTGCTGTTTCAGGATCTTTAAAATTTTTTTCATTAACTCCAAATATCTGATTATCCCATCCAGGCGCAACCTTCAACACTTTATTCGGATTAACCTTTTTATTACTAAATTGCGGTCCATTGGGATTAAACCCTGGTGGAATTTGAAAATAAAAGTCGTCCCCCATTTGAAAATTGAATCATCGTATGGCAACCACATATAGTCCAGCAATCACAAGCATATAAATTATGATCAATACATTCATCATATAAAATATGACAAGCACTTTTACCACACCAGTCTGAAGCAACTGAAACAAAAAACACCATCAACAACAAAACAAACATATCAAAAGAATTAAAATACCAAATCAACCAAATATATACCCAAAATGAGCGCGCTAACACTTTATAATACGAAATATTTATAAATTCAAAACGCTCCAGCCGACCTCATAATACTATGAGATATATAGGAATTATATATATTCTTTCTAAAAATAACCAACGACTGACCATCCATATCTTATACTATGAGATATATAGAAATTATATATATTCTTTTTAAAAAAAACCACAGACCGACCATTTACGCACGATCGTGCTTGGATGGTCGTTTTCATATTTTCATATCATTATTCATGTTTTACTAGCTATTACGAAAGATTTACAAATTACTTACCGACCACCCATCCCGGCCGCATGGCCATCCCGACCGACCATCCCACTATGAGATCTCATAGTTGATGGTCGGTCGGGATGGGCATGCGGCCGGGATGGATGGTCGGATGGGTGGTCGGTAAGTAATTTGTAAATCTTTCGTATTAGCAAGCATAACAAGAAAAGAACCGGTTTTTAACCAATAGAAAAAAGGATTAGTATAATCCACACTATAAAAGTACTACCAAATCCATTTTATTCATAACACGCTCCGACAAGCTACTTTATGAATTACTACAACAGCGAATTATTTAAAAACATCATGCCTAACACAAAACTAGTGAAACGAAAAATCTTTATGCCAAAAGAAATAAACGAGGCGAAGCTAAGACAAATAGAAAGTTTAAAGGCCATGTTAGCCACTTGTGACAACCAGCAACAGGCATACGAACTGCTGATGCAGTTATCCTATATGGTTGATGATGCCAGAGAAGGAATGGAATACGCCAAACAAGCCTGTAACCTAAAACCATCAACAGACACCGAAATAGAACAACTGCTAGCAGACGATATGCATCAATGCGGTTCAAAAGATGCACAAAACAACGAAGAACCACCCAAGAAAAAAAGAAATATTATAGAAATATCCGACTCAGAGGATGAGTTATTAAACATACCAGAACATCAAGAACTAATGACAGAAGAAGAATACGAAAGAAACAAAATAACAAACGAATTACAAAAAATACTTGACACGCCAATAATGGAAATAGACAAATCAGTAAGTAAAATATAAACTGTTTTATTTAAGAACAACGATAAATACTGTCTAATAGGAATTGTTTATTTTCAATTCAGATATCACCAAAGGATTTGACATTCTGGGGAATCTATAGTGTATGGCCATAAAAAATCCCCGCCCACTAGGGATTATCGGATTAATAGCGCTAGTGACGTCAATAGGCGCATATTATGAGCTGCAAAATAGAGCTTAGTTAGTTTGGATTCAGAAGTTTTGAAAAATGGAAGCAGAATTATTTGATTACGAAGACAATAGCGTAGATGACGAAATATTAGCTATGTTTTTGGCTAAAACACAGCAAAACTCAGAAGATCGCCAAACCAAATTGAAAAATTATATAAAAGGAAAAGAAAACGATATTGATTTTACTGTCACCAGCGGATCAAAAGAGATAAACAAAGCTGTTCAAATCTCATCAGTTAAACCGCAAGGTGAGTCAAATATAAACGACGTTCAAGATCTTATTAATTATTGTGAAGCAAAGTTTAACTTAGTTATTGATAGAAAGTATACTCAAGAGAGACAATTTGATATTGACTTTAACGAACAATTAATTATACGTAGAAAAGATTTATCTAAATGGAAGCTTTCATTGAAAAATGTTCAAACTTATTATTTTTTGAAGCAGCTGAAGGAACAAAAGAATTGACTTGTACTCCAGTCCACATTATTAGTTCTTATGGGTCTTGCGGTGAGTACTTTGGATTCGAAGGGAAAAAAGTCCATGAGATCCTGCATGAAGGATGCGGAGTCGGAGTACATTACCATACTATTGTACTACTTCCATTTCAGCTCGACGGAACACCAATACAAACAACTCGCTCAATCATTAACCGTTATTTCGCAAACTGTGCGAGAGGACGATGCACAAGATGCTTCAAATTTCTTAAAAAAGATCTTACCACCCATATTTCAGTTTGTGACTGCGATAGTCAACAACGAGTTTCTTCGACTTGTCTCCAATGTCTCAGATCAAGCCGATCCGCTAATTCCGTCAATTGTAGCCATTGCGGAAATCACATCGTTGTCCGAGGAATTGAGTCCGCAAACCATTTCAGAAACGCTCTTGAATACCAGAGGCAAAAGTATTTGTACGAATCAAAGCCATGTTCTGATAAATGCGAAAAGTGTAACCAATGTTATGCTTACGTTACAATCAATAATGCAGGCGCCTACAAATACCAAAATTACATCGAAAAATACAGAATCGAACCTCCCAATTACTTCGAGCATCAACAATTTCACAGTAACAAAAGAAAAGCCAACATCGAATTCAAAGAGAATAAGTACAAACGAGTTTAAGACCAACTTGATGAAGACCAACTTTGAAGAGGTAGTATTTCCTAATAGTAGTATTACTAACTCACCTATTATATCTACGAATAAGCATTGCACAAGTGAATTTTTAAATATGTTTATTAATTATAAAATTACTTCTAAGAGACAGTTTCTTCAACTTTTAAATCAAGACACTAATCTTTTAAATTACTATTTGCAATTACCATACAATTTAACCGAACAAATTATAAGAAAAGGTTTAACTGTTGCTCAAGCTAATTTCAAACCTAACACATTTATAGACAAATATAACGCTACCATTTTAGATAATAGTAAACCTATTAAAAGACTAAGTGGATTATTTATGTCTTATTTATATGACATATCGGCTGCAAATGGGTATGCCAATAATCAATTATTAATGGATTTTTTTAACGTTTTAACTATGCAATATTACAAAAAAATTGCAATAGTTTTAATTGGAAGTTCTAATTCAGGTAAATCTTTTATTGCAGATATAATGATGGGAGCTTTTAATACTTTCGAAATAGGAAATATTCTACCACCTATTGATAATAATTTATCTGAGTTTTGGTTAAGTAATTGTGTTTATGCGTCAATTAAAAGAATGGATGAGTTTTTTATACCCAATGTAGCCATATGTGGGGAATTTAAAAAGTTATTAGAAAGTAATGTTAATCAAGTGGCTAATGTTAAATATAGCGAGAATATGAATTTGCCATATACTCCATGTATTGCAACAATGAATGGTAACTGCATAACTGATATAACTAAGTTTTGTTCAAACGAGTTTGAGGCTATTGCAAATAGATGTTATTTATATATGATTAATGCACCTTTAAAATCTAGCAAACTGCACAAATATCTGGACCTTTTGAGATTGCACAAGCATCAAATAGTGTGTCATCTATACGAAAAGTACGTGGACATGTTACCTCCACCAGACTTCACCGCAGATTTAGAAGAATTAGCAGGATATTCAGGAGAAGAATAATTATTAAAAACTTTTATAATTGCAGATATATTGTAAACGAAATAAAAAAATAATTCATTTGTAAAATTTTATTTCTTAATAAATTTACTTCACATTATCTAATGTCATTATTGGAAATGCATCAGGAACATAAAAATTTCTATGAAAATTGCCTTGTATATTGTTTTGAGGTGCTCGACTTCCAGAATTATGCTTTACATCCAAAAAATACGATATATATTTATTTTTATCTCGCAATTGTGTAGTTGAAGGATCGAATCCAGGAGCATTAAGACTTTGTTCTTGCATACGTCTATATGTTTCACTAGGTAAACCTGATCTATCGGCTTCTCTAACTAATATCGTATGCTGTATTACTACGTCGTAATCAAATTCAACAGGCATATTACCAGCTGTAAAATTTACTAAACTTCCCGTATAAATAATTGGTAACATCACATTATTTTCGAAATAAGGTTGCGGGACAGTTAAATCTGAATATTCATAACGCAAATCTTTATTTTTTCCAATATCAAGCATTCTGTCTGTAGATCCATTTATGCTATCAGCTTTCGGATGAGACATTCTATCTTCGTTAATAGTATGAGCAACTCCAAATTTTACCATTCTGTAATAAATATCTGAAAAGGGTTCTAAAGGATATACATCCATCATATATCGATTTGTAGATGTTTGCGGTCACCAATTATCTGATAAAAACATTGCTTCTTCAAGTGTTTTAAAATCAATACGAGGTTTAATTATTTTACCTTTTATATAATCAAACCTTGGTAATGACTTAATATTCACAAATGCTACATCTGTAGTACCTGTAGATGATATAACTGATGTAAATGGAACTTCAGTCCCTTTATAATAAGCATTATTTTCCCATTGAGCCAATAATTCGTTTCTTAAACGCCAGGGTGAATCAATGTGCAAATTATGTTCCCACTTAAAGTGAGCTATAGCAGGTTTTTTACCTATTCCAAATTGATGCCAAGCAGGATCATTTAAGGTTATTACTTTTGCACCAAATCTTGAAAATCCTGAATTAACATTACGATTCAAACCAGAAAATGTATTCAATCCAGTTGGAGGTTCATATTTAGACCAAATACCATAGTCGGCATCATCTTAAAATATTGATAAATTTAGAGGTGCATCTTCTCCACATAACAAAAATTCCATGGTATAATCAGCGATATCTTTGTGGTTTGGCGAGGTGTTAGTGGGTAATTCAGTTACCCAGGCTCGGCCGTTATTAAACGTTACGGATGCTCTTACAGGTTTCCAATATCCTACATTATAAAGTTTTATCTAAAATTACTTCCTGAGGGTGACATGCGTTTAAACTTTCGTAAGGAATATATTTAAACTGGCCATCGTTTGTATTATGCAACTTATATAATGATGTAAACGTAATTTCTTTTTCCTTATGAATTTCTAATTTATTTAAATTTTCCAAATTGTCCATTAAAGGTTTTCCGGAAGCATTTTCTATGAGATCTCATAGTGAAACGGCCGGCGGGGATGGTCGGTCGGGTGGTCGGTGAGTAATTTGTAAATCTTTCGTATTATTAATTTCTGGTAAATACCGGTTTTTCAACCAATAGCAAAAAGGATTAACATAATCCGCTATATATATACAACAAACAAAATAAAAATAACCATAAAGACGATATCCAACCAACAAGAAACATGCCTAATACTAAACAAAACGCAAACAACAAATACCACCAGAAGTATTGAAAGCAAGACAAAAAAAAATAGAACTACTGAAAGAAGCTTTGCGAAATGCTAACAATCAAGCAGAAGAAAATGAAATACTAATGGAACTATCGTTTACAGTATTAGATCCAAAAGAAGCAAATTATTATGCAAATCAAATAAAACAACCTCAACAAAACGCACAACTCGAACTAACTGACAGTCAACTAGAATAATTATTTGCAGACGACATGCACCAATGTGGTTCGAAAGATTTAGAAAGAATAGAACCACCAAATAAAAGAATGAAAATAATAGAAATTTCAGACAGCGAAGAAGATGTTCCGCAACATCAAGAAATAGTGGAGGAAAACTTCAATGAACCGGCAACAAAAGAAATACAAAGAACAACTAAAGAGCACCCAAGTGAAGAACTACAAAAGATATTAGACACACCACTACTAGAACTTGATAAATCTGTAAGTAAAATTACATTACTAATATTTACGTAATTAAATAAATAAACAAATATATATTATACCTAAAAAAGGAGTTATTTATTTATAATTCAGAACTCACCAAAGGATTTGATGTATTACATGTCATTATTACAGGAAAACCATCAGAATCGATATGGTTTGATCACTCCTCCTCCTCGGTATGTTACGTACCAATTAGACAAAAATCACATATCAAATGTGAATACGCAGATGGAAGAGCGGCAAGGTTTGATGGAAAGGAACACACTCACTACCTGGTTGGGATACAAGTTTTCACCCCCAAAGGACAGATCATTCGACAACATGTCTTTGGCCATCAGAAGACGATTTAACAAATCAAGAAGATTCACATGCAGAGGCTGCAATGACATACATACAAGAAGATATGGTTCAACATGCAGAGGCTGCAACACCTCCATTGAAATTAAGCATGTTAATGACCGCAATTACTTCGGTAACGTGCTTAAATATTTTGATAAGATTGTTTAAACATATAAGAAATAATTGCAAAATTGAAGTAGAACAGTTAACTAATGTAAATATAATAAGAACAGAACGCAAATAAAAAAAAAGTTAAACTCGAGATATGTTCATAAACTACCTAGTAGCCAATAAAATTATGAACAACAGACAGTATGACTTAAAATTAAAAGAATGTCAAAACCTAAGACCCCTTGAAAGAATGATGACAGGAGACTTAGAGTTAACAAAAAAAACAATATTCAGACAAAATTATTTAGAGTTTCGAGATAGTAATATTATTTTAACACGAATTGTAGAATGCACTGACAAAAGCAGACTTGGCGCAGTCATTTATATTTTGTGCAACATTGCACAGCAGAATATGTTAACTGTAAATAAATTAATAACACTACTAGCACGATTTTTATTTAATGAAAATTTCAAAAAGAAAGGGTTAATCTTATGTGGAACATCTGATGGAGGTAAATCATTCTTTGCTAACCTACTTTATGCGGGATTTAAACCGTATGAAATAGGTTACTGGAATTGTCCAATGACATCGAACCCATCACCGTTCCTTCTACAAAATTTAGTTAATTGTATAGTATACATATGTGATGAATTTATATTCGAACATGCTGGTGTTGTACAATTAATGAAACAATTATTAGAAGGAGCTCCAACTTTAACAACAGATATAAAATATAAGGACCCTCTACCAGTTGATCCACATCCCGTAATCATAACAATGAACAGCGACAACAAAGAGGATACACTCAAATGGCATTCAAATGAGTATAAAGCCTTTGAAAATCGCTGAGTCATCCTCTTCTAAGGGAAACCATTATTTGATTGGATAAAAGAGGAGGAGTTATCCGAATACGCAAAGCTTAACCCTGAACTTTTATTCATTTTATCAAAAGCAAAAAAACAAGAACAATCTGTAACACAAGATATATTTAAAAAACATATAAATGAAATACACTTTTAAATTTTAAAACGTTTATTCAATGGCTCATCTTCTTCCCCTTCATTAACAACACCAATAAACATAGTAGTAAAAGCAGGCAAAAACACCTTCTGATAACAATTCAAAAAAGTTAACTGAGGGTTCCCTTTAACAAATGGAGTTGGCATAGTAGCAGTTATAAAAGTAGAGTCGGAACCAAATTTACATTGAACCTGTTTAGCTCGACTATAATTAGGATCAGGAGGATTCAACTTCATTCTATCAAACACCCATTCTCTTTTATAAACTTGAACAGCATGAGTTAATCTTATCCTACCTCTAACAGTAGTAGGTAATATCTCACCCTCAGTATATGCTGGATCAACACAAAACATCAACATTTTACAATTTTTGTTACCAGAAAAAGGCATAACATTAGGCAAATTATTCCAATAAGTATTACAGGTATTTTCAAAAAAAGTATCACCAGCAATACAATCATAATTTTGTCTATTTTTCCACACAACAGCTGAATGATCAAATTCAGAATAAGGCTGTAAAAAGGTATCAAAACATTGCTCGTTACCAAACGATTCTTTAGAATCTGTATTATAAGGCGTAATAGCTGCAAAAACACAATCTAAATTACCAGCAGCATATTCTTTTTCACCTGTATCCTGCCAATAACACCTATGCAAACCAACTGGATATTGAATATCTTTACGTTTTTCATCATTAACACTAATAATACTACGGGCCAATAAATTTTTTAAACCATAATGTGGCATTTCAATATGCCCAAAACGATAATCACAAGGATAAGTGTTCAATAAATTCCAACTCTGATCAAAAAAACCTTCTTTTTTTTGAATAGCCAAAGTCTGATCAGATTGAACAAACTGACCACAAGAATTACCCTGAGTATTTACAAATTTAAATTTTCTAACAGAATTCGGATCATTAAAAAGTAACTTAATAGGTTTACGAAGACCAATGTCATTAATCCATTCACTGTAATAAATAACCTTTTCAGCAACATTATTCCTTTCTTTAAATCTAGGATCTTTAGTACTAATAACATTAGAAAATCTTGTACTAACAGGCTTCCCGTCTTTATCATCAAAAAATATAGAATCTTCATAAAGTTTCAAAGTAGGTAAAGAAGCAGGTTTCTTATCATTACTTTTTAATTTCATATCTTGAATCTTTTTCCAATCAGCAACATCGAATAAAGGATATATATTATCTGTTATCATTTGATCACACTCAACATCAAAAAATCTAATACCAATATTTGACATCTCTAAAGGAACAACGGTATTCTGAGAAGTTTTTAACTGATTCTCAACACGAACATCAAGCACTTCACATGAAACTTTTTTATCAACATAAAATATACCATCAGCAACAGGAAAATAATAAATATCATTAACAGTACCAGCAGTAACACTACAATAAAAATATAAACTTTTCTCAATAGTAAATTCATCATAATATCCATGAGAAGGATCAAACCCTCTTTCTATAACGAAATCTGGTGACGCGGATGGCTCCCTGTTCGGTGGTTGTTCCGCCATTAGTTGAATGAAAACCTCGATGAGACCAACCTTTTCTTCCGCTTGGATGAACGAAGTTTCGTTTTATTCTTTGAAGGTACTTTCTTTCTATCCTCAAAACCATTTGGAAATACATCAAAAACTTCAGAAACCTTATTTATACTACTATCATTCCCATAATACCTTTTCACACCCATATTAGGTAAAAAATATTTATCTTGATTAACAATATTAGGCTTCATTAAATCATACGAACCAACACCTTTCACACTTTTACCAACTTTTAAAATAGAATGATCGGTCGGTTGAAAACTACTTTGCAAATTCTTCTCAAATAACGCAATATCATCAGAAAAATTTAGCGGTCGAATCTTACCCAACTCATTTAATTCAATACGCTCATAAGGAACTTCAATCTTAGGTGCAATTATACCACCAGTTAATCTATTTAAACGTTTACTACCAGCAGCAATATTACGCACATTAAAAGCAAAATTCACAACACTTTTAGGTTTAAACGCACCAGTAATACCAGAAACGATGTTCTCAACAATACGAGCTGTTTTGGGATCTTTAAAATTTTTTTCATTAACTCCAAATATCTGATTATCCCATCCAGGTGCAACTTTTAACACTTTATTCGGATTAACCTTTTTATTACTAAATTGGTGGTATTTGAAAGTAAAAGTCGTCCCCCATGTGAAAATTGAATCGTCGTATGGCAACCACATATAGTCCAGCAATCACAAGCATGTAAATTATGATCAATACATTCATCGTACAATATATGACAAGCACTTTTACCACACCAATCAGCAGAAACACTTAAAACAATAACCAACAGCAAAAACAGCAACATATCAAAAGAATTAAAATTATTAAAATCGCTTTATATACACACAACCTAATAATACGAAAGATTTACAAATTACCTACCGACCAACAATCCAAATACTATGAGATATATAGCGCTTAAGGTGGTATACCCCTCAGAAATATCAAATTTTTCAAAAAAATTTTTGTTGTTTTATTTAATCTAAAATTTATCATAGAATCATATTCTGAAAACCATTTTTTAAAATTCAGTATGTAACTTGAGGAAAACAAACTTTACTAAACCTTACTTTTTAAAGCGCCCTTGACAACCTCCATAGCAACGGTTAAATTTTTACTTGGCCAAGAAATTCTCCCCAAATATAACTTTTGATACTGAAAAAAAGCTTGTTGAAATGAGTTTATAATTTATTTCTATTTTCCATTAATCAAAACATCTGTAAGATTAAAAGCAATAACTGGATTTCTCATAAATTTCTTCCAGAAGTTTCTTTAAAACGAATTGCCATCTTAAAAGTTATATATATATCTAGGTATCTGTTTATGTTTATATAATTTAAACCTTATACTTTTAATGGGTAGAGAACGTGTGAAATTTGCTACTCAATACAAAAAGAAAAAAAGATTTCATGGAAATCAATATACTTTAAATAAAAAAAATTCAGCAAATACTAGTCTTCTACTAACAGATTCACAGAGCTCAATAAATGTATCTAATTCGAAGGTAAACCCTATTAATACTTTTGCAAGTTCTAATAAAAAAAACATATGTGGATACAGAATTATTGATAGCACTTTATTAGCCATTGTTGTTCAATTGTTATGTTGTCCAGAATGTAAAACTTGTCGACTTAATTTAGCTGAAAATGCAAAAAAAAAATTTGGACTTTCCAGCTCATTGATTATATTTTGTAAATGTGGATTCAATCATGAATTTTTTACATCCAAGAAGTGTGGTTCTGGAAGTTGTAGAGCCTTTGATATTAACCAAAGGTCAGTTTATGCAATGCGTTCATGTGGACAAGGCCATACTGGCCTTAAAAGATTCTGTTATCTTATGGATCTTCCACCGCCAATGACTAAAAACACTTACATTAAAATTGTTCGTAAAATTGCTATTGAAGTTGAAGCAATTGCAGTAGAAACCATGTCTGATGCTGCACTTGAAATTATAAAAGCATCCCAACATACTACTGATGAATTCAATTTAATAAATACCAGTGTTTCTTGTGATGGTACTTGGCAACGTCGAGGTTTTTCCTCATACAACGGTGTTTATACTGCAATATCAATGATTACAGGAAAAGTTTTGGATTGTGAAGTATTATCCAAATATTGCAAACAATGTTTTTTAATTCTAAAGAAAAAAAATACAGACCCTGATGCATATAAAATGCTAAAAAATACTCATTTTTGTAACCTCAACTATACTGGCCCATCCACCGGTATGGAGGTCGCTGGAGCAAAATCAATTTTTGAACGATCTATTGAAAAATATAAACTTCGCTATACTGAATTTTGTGGTGACGGAGATAGTAAGGCATTTTCATCTGTTGAAAGAGTGTATGGTGATACAATAGTTTCAAAATTAGAATGTGTTGGTCATGTGCAAAAAAGAGTTGGCACACGATTAAGAAAATTGAAAAAGGAAAGGTGTCTAGGTGGTAAAGGAAGACTTACTGATGCAACAATTGACAGATTGCAAAACTATTATGGAATTGCAGTAAGAACCAAAAATCAGTCTGTTCATGAAATGCGCAGTGCTATACTTGCTTCATTGTTTCATGTTGCTTCCTCAAAAGAAAATAATTATCACACCTATTGTCCAAACGGTGAAAAAAGTTGGTGCCAGCACAATGTTGATCGAAAACATCCCAATCAACCTTCTCTCTATAAACCTGGCCCTGGTTTGCCACGTGATATTATTGAGTTACTAAAGCCAATTTATAAAGAACTTAGCTCTAATGAATTACTTGCAAAATGTATGCATGGAAAAACTCAGAACCAAAATGAGAGTCTTAACATGATGATATGGGAAAGAGTACCGAAAACTAAATTCTGTTCATTGTTACATTTGAAATTTGCAACATATGATGCTATTGCAAACTTTAATATTAGAAGAAAAGCATCAGTGATGACTTATGAAAAACTCAATATGATTCCAGGAACATTAATGATAGATGGCTGCAATAAAGAAAATAAAATACGCTTGTATCAATCGTCATACAAAAATAAATCCGATGTTAAGTTGCGTAGAAAAACAATCAGGGGCAATAAAAAGAACAAAAATGATAAGGAAAAGCAAAAACAAGGAACTCTTTATGCTGCTGGTAGCTTTTAAACATTTTGCTATAAAATTTACAGACATTGTTTATTTTAAAAATATTTTTCTGCATTTTTTTCTCTTTTTTAATTTTTAAAGTGTTTTTTTGCTAACTTCTATTTTTCAATCTCCCGTCACAGTTATTTGATTTTCTAGTAATCAGTTTTTAATCAAATTTTCAGCAATGATGTGTTTTTATATGATGTATGCAATCTGCCAAAAGTTAATTATAAAACATTTCAGGGTTTGAGATATTGCTGTTTCAGCACTAAAAATTGGCTTATTTAAAAATCTTCATAATCCGTGTAGTGCTACATGGAAACTAATAGTCAGATTTAAAAACTTTTGGCAGATTGCATAGATCAAACTGCTTTTTATCATTGGGCCAAGTTTTACTTTGAATACTCTATTAGAATCTGAGATATTTTTGACAGTGCGACGTGCATATTTTCCTATATCCGCCATTTTAGGTGATTGTCATGACAACATAACCACCTGTAATTTTATAAATCGATTTCATTTAATAAGATCTTTCATAGGCTTAATTTTAATTTTGACTATAAGATTTCACTTCCAAGATAATTTTGAAGGGGGTATACCACCTTAATATATATTTTATAATTTAACAACCGACCGACCATCCATATCTAATACTATGAGATATATAGCAATTATATATATTCTTTTTAAAAATAACAACCGACCGACCATCCACGCACGATCAAGAAACAGCAATTAAAATAAAATAAAATATTGCGTAGAAAATTAAGAAGAGTTAAAATATGAAAGATATTATAAGTATATATATATTATTTCTGTCTTTTTTGATTATTTAATATAAAGTCATTTGTTTTAAAAGTTTGTAAATGCACTTTCCTTTCAAATCCAAATATTTCTTGTATGTAATATACAAATGGTTTGTAGAATATCATAAAAAGTCAAGAAAATTGCAATATATAGCAGTTTTATAGAATTTTTATATTCTACAATATATGTGATACAATCTATAATATAATAAAGACTAGAATCGATAAAAAATTATATTCTATCTATTTCTTATGCGCGCATCACTAGTGATTTAGTACTGCTCAACGGTGACTAAGTGGTGATCACTGGTGATCGCCACTCAATCACCATTCTATCACCACTTACACATTACTAATTTATACGCAAAAATCAAATATTCCGAAATAATTTTATCTAAGTGCTGATTCAATGCTTATTTAGTAGTGACTGTTTAGTTACATATTAAAACACGAAAATAGTTATAAATCGTCTCAATAAAAAAATGGCAGATAACAAGCGCAAGCACAAGATGAAAAGCTACATGAGAAGATTATAGAAGTTTTAAAAAATTTTTCAATGAAGAAGAAGAAGGTAAAGACGAAGAAGGTAAAAAAGACGACGAAGAGGAATGTAAAGAAGACGACGATGAAGAAGAAGCTAATGAAAACGACGACGAAGAGGAAGAAGGTAAAAATGACGACGACGAAGATAAAGAAGACAAAGAAGATAAAGAAGACGAAGAAGATAAAAAAGATAAAGAAGATGATGAAGAAGTAGGATATAGCGAAAAAATTGGTAATACAGAAAGTGAGGTTTCTCAATCTGACAAGACTCGAAATTTTCTTCATAAATGTGCTGTTGAATAATATCAAGTCTAAACCGTTAAACGAGCTTTTGACACATTTGAACACTTTCATGAAAGACATTCCTAAAAGTGGGACATCTTTAAAAAATACTTCAAGAAGTGTGGATCTTAAAAACATTGCTGGAGGTAATTTTGTTTATATTTCTTTAAAAATTGCACTCAGCAATTATGTAAAATGCTTCAGAAAGCCAGCAGAGGTTGGTCTTATTATAAATGTTGATGACACTCGAATATACAATAGTAAAAATAAACAAATCTGGCCTTTATTGTGTACTATAAATTAACAAGGTCCATATGCCACGATTTGTAGATTTGGGGTCCTAATATCAATGAAATACCCTATGAAAATCCTTTTAAGGGGTGATATTGCATGCCTATGGGAGCCCAAAATAAAGGGTTTTGAAATCCCTCATTAACATCCAAAGCAAAATTTTGGTCAAGAAGTTTATAAGCTTTTGCATACCATAATGCGATCTATTTAAGTAATTAAAATGCTACAAGACATGCTTTGTTTAAAACAATATACAATACTGCTCAAAAGTTTAGCACACATAAGATTTAAGTTTCATTTTTCTTCTTTTAAATGAACTTTTAGGCGGTAAACTTCTTATGCCTTTTCAATTTTTTTTATTTACAGTTAATTAAAAAAAATTGAAAAAAAATTACGTTAATTTTACCATCTATTTTTAACTTAAACAATGACCGCTAATTAAAGCGGTGTAAAAAAGCTGCTCATAAGTTTAGCACACTTGCACTTCTATTGTCTTTTAACTGCCGCTCTTTACTTTTTGACGTCAAAATTTTATTAAAAAGTAAATTTAACTATCCATTTTTACATAAACAAAACTGAACAAAAGTTTCAAAGATATACATAGTATGTATTACCTCATTTGAAATAAACTTGGTATTTTTCGCTTAAATTTTGTCCATAATGTGACCAATAAGATGGGAAAAAAATCAATTAGCTCTGAAATAAAACAGCGTATTGTAGGACTACACCTTGGTGGTTTCAACAGCTCTGAAATTGCTCGAACTCTTAAGTCTGTATCTCGTTCATGTGTACTCAGAACAATTCAGAAATTTGAAAAAACTGGTACTACTGCAGACAAAAACCGATCTGGACGACCTAGAATCACAAGCATCACCGATGATAACAGTATCTATAGAATTGCAAGAAAAAACCCTAAATACTCAGCCAAAGAGATTGCACAAGAAGTGAACTTGGCTCTAAAAAATCATATCTCAAGACAAACTGTAAATAGAAGATTGATTGATCGAAAACTTTGTTGCTACGTTGCTGCTAAAAAACCACTGCTTAAACCAATTGATCGGTTAAAACGTATCAAATTTTGTAGAGCTATTTTGAAAATGACTAATTATGAACTAAGAAGAATAATATTCAGTGACGAATCCAACTTTACAGTTATTAACCGAAAGAACAGAGTGATTATCCGAAGACACTATAATGAGATGTTTCGTAGTCGCTTCATTGTGCCGCGACTACAAGGTGGTGGAGGTTCGGTAGGCATATGGGGTTGCATCACTTATGACGGCCCAGGTCTCTGCTACCTATACAACGATCGTATGGATCAACATAAATATATCGAAACGCTTGAAAATCATTTAATCCCGACTAGAGACATCTTTTTTAGCAATGAGTCAGAGTGGCAATTTCAACAAGATAACGCTCCTTGTCACAAGGCAATAACGGTGACTATTTGGTTTCAAGAAAACAGCATTAAGGTACTTCAGTGGCCAGCTAGATCACCTGACCTTAATCCAATCGAAAATGTATGGACTGTACTGGACCGCAAACTCACTAAAGCTCCCGTAACATCAGCTGAACATCTTAGGGAAAGTTTGAAAGAGTCGTTCGACAGCTTATCAACTGATTATTGTCGAAAACTTTTTGATTCAATTAAAAGAAGATGTGAACTATGCATAAAGAACAAAGGTGGACATATCCCTTATTGATCTTGCTATTAAAGCAAACTTAAATCCAGGTGTGCTAAACTTATGAGCAGCTTTTTTTTAACTTTTTTTTAAATATAAACTTTGATTAAAGATATTTAGTGATAGACATTTGTTTTTTTTTAGTTTTTTTTTCTCTTAATGTAATTAAAAAAGTCAAATAAATATTTTTTGTTTTTTAAAAAACCTTGAATTTCTTATTTTTTACTTTTATTTCATTTTTAAAGAAAAAAAACGCAACTTAAATCTAATGCGTGCTAAATTTTTGAGCAGTATTGTATATAATATAAAATGTAATGCATAAAAACAAATCTTTTTTATTTTAAAAGCTTTTATCCAAATATGCATCTTATTGCTGTTCCGATGTATCATGAGAAATTCTCAAGTTCGAACTTTGCCCCTCGGTTTAAAAATTACCGGCCAACAATTTTTTCGGGAAATGGCAGTAATTATTCAAAGAAGAAAGCAAAATGTAAACACAGTGAGCGCTTTTTTAATAAATTTAAAGATGCCTACATTTGCAAAAACTCATGAAGATTGCAGAAAATCTGTTTGTGTTATATGCATGAAAAAGGGTGATCAAGAGTTGACTGAAAACTATAAGTTGAAAACTCTTCAACTGATTCAAACAGACATAGATTTCAGTGACGAAAGAGTGCCTTTGGCTACTTGTGTTTCATGCAGATCTCAAATTGGAAAACTTTTTGCTAAAAAAAACAAACATGTGCCTAAACTTTTTGACTTCAAGTCAATTTCTATCAAACCTACAACCAGAGTTTCGTCAGTTTGTGAGTGCCTTTTATGCCAAATTGCCAAGATCAAAGGAAAGGAGAAGCATCCGTTTGACAAAGTCAAAGAATCCGAGGAAGAAATTTTCTTACAAACAACATATATTAAGTATATTACATAGTAGAAGCAGAAGATTGGAAAATATTAGAGCCTGTGTTGCAGAACAACAACTACGTTGCCCACTCCGAAAACATTCTTCTTTGTGGTGTTTGTGACAATGATAATTCTGTGCAACATTTCTGTTGTGAAAAAATAATTAATTTGAGAAGTAATTCGTGTAGTTCTTCTGTGCTTGTTTTTGATAAGTCAAGTATCAAGCTAAACGCTAATGCTTTCACCTACGTTGATATGATTGACTGGAACATAGCTAAACTCACACCACCACCATTGCTAGCAGGTATTGAGAATGAAAAACTTCAACACTGTCAGTTTAATTTCAATTTTAGTATACCCTGTCACTCTCAGGCAGTTGAGCGTGCTATCCAAGATATCAACCGTTTTTGGACATGAATTGCGACATGGAATAGTTTTACAGTGTACTGCATCAAGAACAGAACTATCTAGTGTTAGCTGTAAATCAGACATTTTGTAAATTACGTTTCATGATATTGTTTCATTGAACTAATAATATCTTGAACTTTACCATTTAAGTGAATTTTATGTTTCGACGTCGATAACACCCCCTTGTCGTTGACAGGGTCGAAATTAAGTGGTTGCATCTTTTTTTTTGCTTTTTTAATAGTAAGCAAAAAATGCTTATAACACCCCCAAAAAATACTACTTTGCACTAGCCATAGATAAGGCCTTTGTATCATATTAACAGCTTGATGAATTTCTTATATTTTTAGTTGTAAGCCTTTAAAGAGTAAATCTTTGCGGTAAATTTGCAAGTACAAGGCAACTGTTGTATTAAATATTTTTGGCTCTTTTACAATAAGTAGCACCTAGAGCAACTTTTTAGACCATAGCCAGGTTCGCAACTTTAAAAATAAAAGTATGACCCGCTCTAACTTACATATTGCATTTCTACCAAATTTAGTTTATATAAATTATATACTTATAATTGATATATATATATATATATATATATATATATATATATATATATATATATATATATATATATATATATAAAAATTGTATATCAATTATAAATATACAAATTTTATAAACTACATTTGATACAAATACAATATGTAAATATCAATATTTATCAAATTTATCAATTTCATCTCATAGCTAAATTTGGGAAAAATCATACAATCGGAGAGCAGTTAACTAAGCCTTCAATATCAACATTTGTTAAAACTGTTTTTGGAAAAAATGACCAAGACGTGAAAACCATGTCACTAAGTAACAATACTGTCAGCAGAAGAATCGACAAAATGAGTAATGATGTTGAAATACAACTTATCGGAAAAATAAAAACAACACTTTTTTCGGTGCAAATGGACGATTCAACATTGAGAGACAGCGAAGCAGTATTACTCACATGTGTCAGATACATTAATAATAATGACTTTGCTGAAGAAATGTTATTTTGAAAATCAATAAAAAGCAGCACTATCGCTAGAGATATATGTAGTACTCTAAAAAGTTACTAAGATATGAGTAAAATACTGATGAAAAATATAACGTGCTGCTGATGGTGCTCCTAATGTGATGGGCAAAAAAATGGTTGCTTAAAACTGATGAAAGATGAAAATCCAAATATGCTTCTTGTGCACTGTGTATTCACAGGGAAAACTTTTACCAAAAACGTTTACCAAAAATAATTTGAAAAGTTTCATTGGCTTCAAAAATGTGAAGTAACTGATACCACTTTACTTAATTTTGTCGAGCATCTAAAATTCCTATGAGCTGATTTAAAAGGAAGATTTTCCGATTTGAAAGAAATTGATTTTCCAACTTGATTAATTTTCAACTTGGTTAAGTTTCAAATATGCAGTACCAAGACGAATTAGCAGAAATGCAGAGTAACGAGTCAATTAAAATTTTATTTAATATAAAAGGATCGATGGCACGGTTTTTTGAAGAGACCAAAATTAAATATCGAAGCACAACAGAAAACAAGAAAACCATTATTACCGTTTCCTTCTTCATATATAGCTGAATACGGATTTAGTGCCAAAACTAATTTCTTACTTAAAAAAAGAAATCGTTTGGATATAACATAACGTGGAGATCTAAGAATGAAGCTAACAAAATTGTAACCCAATATAAAATCTATTTGTAACCAGCATCATTTATTTATTTTAGACTTGAGTACCTGATGTATTTTATTTCACTTACTTATACATTGTTTACTATATTTTGTTTACTTCAATTTTTTTGTTTAATAAATAACTTTTTGTGCTTTCTTTCTGCAGTATATCTTTTATGCTATTTATGAAAAATTTATAACTTTAAAAGTTATTCATATGTAACATGGGGGACATTTTAAGTTTTTATGAGCTTTGGTGGGGCATGGCACTAAAAAGGTTGGGAAACACTGATATAGAGTTTTTAAAACTCAGTTTCTTCAAAGCTTGACAATGAATTGCAAAAAAAATGTATACTTTTAATTGATGAAGTCTATGTTAAATCATCACTTACTTATCATGCTGGCTCAGTCTTTGGTAAAACAGTAAATAAACCAGACACTTTAGCAACAACTCTTTTAAGTTTTATGTTAGTGTCACTTTATGGGGTGCTGCAATATCTCTGCAGAATTTTACCAGTTTGTGAGCTTGATTCTAAATTTCTTTTTGAACAAACTCAATTTGTCTTAGAAGCAATAAAAAGCGCTGGAGGGATACCTGTAGCCGTAATATGTGACAATAATCGAGTAAATCAAGCACTATTCAAAAAGTTTGATTGTGTTGATCCATGGTTGACTAAAGACAATATGTTCTTATATGACTTTGTCCATTTACTTAAATCTGTTCGTAATAACTGGATCACAGAAAAAGTCAAAAGTTACGTAATGAATATGACGGAAAAACAAGTTTGTTCAAACTCGAAGGAAATAGCATTGTAAAATTGTCTGAACTTACAAGTGCCTGTTGCGCCAAAACCTATTGAGAGACAAAAAGTGTCCACTTACCTACAAGTCTTTTGTCATGAAATTGCAACTGTTCTAAAATCCAACAATGGCATAAAAGAAGCAGACGGTACCATTACTTTCATTGAAATATTTGAGGGGTTCTAAAAAATTGTAAATATAAAAGGATCTTATGCTGATATTCGATACAAAGATCCAAACAGAGCACCCATATCAACTTCAGAAAATGCTAGACGGGCATTTTTAATTTCTCTTGCAACAATGGTAGAACAAATGTCCAGCAAACAGGGAAACAGACAATTTCAGTTGACCAGAGATACAGTTGCAGCTTTTGCTCATACGTCTCGTGGTTTAGTAGCTATTACTAATTTTTTGTTACAACAATCTTTTAAATAGGTAATACTAAGAAAATTTACAACTGACCCACTAGAAAAAATGTTTGGAAAAATTCGCAAGCATCTTGAGGCACATATCTTATCAATGGGCAAAATGTTAAAAAGTTAAAATTCAAAGAGCTTTATTAAGTCTCCATATTGGTATAAACATTGATTCTTTATCTACAGAAAGTGGACATAACTGCCAAAAATGTAGATATTTTCTTAGCAGTAATGCTATTGATATATATTAGACAATTTGCCTGAGTTAGAAAAGAATTTGCAATTAGATACATAAGAAGGATTTGTATATATTGCTGGATATATTGTGCGAAATGAAGCTGAAGAGCAAGAAGAAGCTAAATTTTACTATAGAGAATTAGGTGATTATACTAAAAAATTAAATCGTGGAGATTTGAGGATACAAAACGGCAATGTTTGTCAGTGCACTATTTTCTCGTATATTGTTAACAAAGTCTGCCGAAAGTCACTCTGCAATTTTCTAATGTTGATACCAGAGTCTTTTAACTTTATTATGAAAAGAAAAAATATGTTATTTCACTTTCAAACATTTTTTTAAAAAAATATGTTAATTTACATGCACCAAGGTCGTCTAAAGAGCCACAACAAAAGATTCTCAAACTTTTAAAATAAACCTATCGGTTTTTTTAACAACTTTCATGTTACGTATATGTTTTGTGTACCTTCTACTTCTTATGTAATTTTGGTAAAAAATATAACACTTTAATATATAGCTTGGGAGTTTTTTTAAAAAGTGTTCTTTCAAACAATCTTTCTGTTACTTACATTTTGAATAAAAATATTGAATTTATGTTTTTGCACTTTAAAATATACCTAGGCTTTATTTTTGTGGGTGACTACCTGCCTTGATACATTTCCTATATCTTCTATATAAATGTTCAATCAATTGTTATGTGATTTTTAAAGATTTTTAGCACCTTATAGCTAATTGATGGGAAGTGAACTAGCGACTAGCCAGCTTTATAGCGATTTTCAAGCGAGTTTTTTCTTCTTTCGTTATATCTTTAACATCTTCAAAAATTCACATTTTATTTTGGATCTATTATAATTATGAAAATAATTGAAATTTAAAACATGTCGATTTTGTAACGATATGACGCTAGCAACATATAGCTGTTTTTAAGAAAGCGATTTTAATTACGGTAAGACGCTAGCTACATACCGTATTTGCGTAGCTGGTTACTAGAAAGCGATAGTTCTAACTGGAGAATAAAAAAAACCGGCTAATCCTGGTAAGTTATTGCTTAATACGGCTAAACTTATAAAGTTTCCCATTAGTCACGACTAATAAAATTCAAAAACGTCATCTGCAGATGACGTATATGAATTTCCTGCTGGTCCTAGTAAGTTCTTACCAGGATTAAACGAAATACTCAGTAAGTTCCTAGTAAGTTTTCAAGAAGAAAACAAGAAGAAAAACGAGTTTTTATATGTTATACCCCATCTTTTATTTATTCACACGGAAGTCAAGTCAGTTCTAATACTGCTTTTTCAGATTCAATAGTTTGACTAACTAATTTTTGTAATTATATAGTTGAAAAGCTCAGGAACATCTGGGGACGATTGCGTGGCTTGCAACTTAATGGACCATTCCCTCTATAGAAAAAATCTGCAGTGCATTTTTGTCTTTGTATTCACCGAAAATAAACAAATTATCAAAACATATTATCATGTCAGCAATAAACAAAGTTATTAGCTGAGAAATTAGTTTGGAAAATGATTCAAATACTATTGATATTGATCCATGTTTTTTTAAAAACATTTCAATCGCTACTCAACCAGTATTTCGAGAAATATCTACCCAGCTAACACAAAACGTTCAAGTTTGAACGCCTGGTGCTTATTGTTCTCTTTATGGATGCAGTACTTCTAGGAGGCATAAGGGAGTCTCAATATTTAAAGTTCCTGGTTCTAACGACAGTTTTAATACTTCTTGGAGGGAAATTCTGATTGCCATTATTCTTAAAGATCGCTATGAAGTTTTAAGTTTGAAGAATCAAATAGAAATTAAGCATCTGTATATTTGTGAAAAGCATTATCTTCCAGAAATAATTCAGTATAACGATTACAAAAGGAACTAAAACTTAGATCATTGCTGACTCTGTGCTTACCAAAAAAATCTTTCACACAATCAATTCCTATACAAAGAGTATCTGCATCTGCCATCATTGCTAAAAAAATGACTGGACAATGAGTGTGAGTCATGTTGTGGCAGAGTTTAAACTTTACGGTACAATCCACACATGTCCTCGATATGAAATATATGTTGATGATAGTCTTGCTTTCACCATTCATGAACATTCTTGGCTCATTTTAGATGATCATTTAATATATACAAAATACAAAAGATCTATGCGACATATTTCAGATTCAAATCTTTTATCTATTGTTACTGCTTTTAACCAATATTCTGGAATAACTGATGTCTTTGCATTGAAATCAAATCTTTATATCATACATTGTATTTCAAAAACACCCTGAAACCAGACATTTAGAGTATTTTCGATCTCAGCCAGTTTTATGCTGATTGAGTGGACATTATGCTGTTCTCATGTAAGAGAATTGAAAAAAGTGAAGTTCAATGTTTGAAAAAAAGCCAATTCCAGTATCCCTGCTAAATAAAATGCACCAATTCCAGTATCCCTGCTAAATAAAATGCACCAATTAAATTTACATCTCCTGATCGTCTGAAGTTTATATTACAGAGTAATAGTCTAGAAAATAAAGAATTATTTTTGTTTCACAATAATGATTCAGCTAAAGAAATTTCTTAATTAGTAATTCTTTTAGACTTACACAAAGAAAAACTATTTGGGGATGCGACATACAATTTAAAAAAATGCAGAAACATAAATTCAAAGAACCATTTAAGCTGACAATTTAATCAGATATTAGAATGATTCCTAATCATACAATCTGTTATGAGAAACTATGAAGACAATTTTTGTTTTATGGGATCATTAAACTTACGTTGAATTGCGTGATGTTGCATGTACAAGGCTTATGTTCTTTATTGAGAGACGTGGCGGTAAACCTGCCCATCACTTGTTACGTGAATGGAATGGTGAAATGGTGCATAATTAAGATGATCAAAGTTAATAAAATGTAATTAAATTTGCGTTGTTTGCACGAAAGATTTGAAGATGGATAAGGCTTCATCATGTAAGGCTTTAAAGCAAGACCGTGGATAGAGTGCCAAAAGTCGGCACTCGAACAGCGGCCTTGTTTTTTAAAATCCTCAAAAAGAGAATACAAATCAAATTTTTAGTGTTAAAAATGGCTCAATTTAAGCATTTTGACCTCCTTCTGTTTAATTATTTAATTTTTAGTTTGCAATTATCATATTTCTTGATAATGTTAGACTTGTTCTAATTCACCAATGTAATATTTACTAATTTACAAACTCTTAAAGATGTTTGTTTTGTATTTTTTTCGCAGTGCTATGGGTGAAGCTTTTAAGGGGTCACTAGTTTTAAAATAGGAAATCAAGCTTTTAATACAACAACGATATATATTTTGAATAATAGGAAATATGAAAAATGATAAGAAAAGTATAGATTTAATACAGTTTTATAAAAAAAAGTACAGATTTCAATACAGCTTCAATAACAGCAATAAATATTTTTTGAATAACATAAATGACAAAAAAATATGTATACCATAAAATATTCTGAAAAAGAGACATGCAATAAACAAACATTTCATCTAAAAAAACATCTCTGAGTCATTAAGATTTAAAATACTTGAATCAGAACCAAAATAGAGTGTTTCTTTTAAAGAAACGGAGGATGATGCTGCTGATGCAGGAAGAATCATTGTTGGCTTTTTGTTATCAATGCGACAAGCCATTTTAGTGAATACAGATTTAAGAATGGAATGACATTCGAACACTCTTTTAAAGATTTTGCAAAACATTCTTCTACACAAGAGCATTGCAGTTTGCAACAATAATACAGTTCTTTTTCTTGGAGCTTGTGTTTCTTTTTCTCCTCTGAATCACGATTTTTTTTTCTGTTTTTTCTCATTCGAGAGAAACCACTTTTGAAAGCACATCTTGAGCCTCCATAGATCCATCCACATTAGTGACCCTTGTTGTTTTTGTTTGATTAACCTTCTTGGGTTTAACCCGGTTTACTAAAAGTAAACCAGGGACTTCTGCTAAATTTAGGCTTTTCTCATAAGATTCCGTATGAATGATTATGACATTTCATACATTAATTTCGAATGTTCGGCTGAACCATACCTTCCTTTTGTTTGGGCGACTTTGGATTGTGATCTTGGAGTTGTTGCCAAGGGTTCGTCTTTTGAGGTTATACTTCTTATTTTCTTAGGAGTAGAAGATTGTAGAGAAACATCATCAGTTTTTTCAATAAGGAGAGCTGCTTGTTCAAATTTATCCTGTTGCATATCATCAACATTAAGACCATTCTTACTTATACCAACTCTCTTAGCAGCTGCTACAATATTGGCAGCGGATGCCCAATTGTTCCACATTACTCTTAGGATATTCATGAACCTTTCTCAATTTATTATCTGGAAAAAGGAAAAGAGCTCATCTCGCGTGTTATTAAAATATTGATGGAGCTGCTGATTTGGTTCTTGGTCTAATAGCTGTGTGACTCCAGCAGTATAACAAAAAATAGCGACCTAAATATAATATTTCGTGCAATTCCGGAAAAATAAAAATCTTTCGAAAGGATATTGAGAATCAGGAATTTTTTTTTCGTACCGAATTTTACGAAACAATTAAAACCGCCGATGTTCATTTCGCAAACGGTACTTACGAAATGTCGCCTTTCGCAAGTTGAATTGCGAAATAAAACCATTTTGCTACATACGAAAGTAGCGCTTACAGAAGTCGAGCTCTTTCTCTAAACGACTTTTTGAAGTCTATAAAAAAATTTTGTTAGCCAAACGAATATACTTGTAAAAAATGAAATTTTTATATACCAAAATGTTTATAATAAAATTTTATTTTCAGTATTGCAACATATGAACATTTTAGGGTTTTATTTATTGAAATAATGATAAAAAACCAAATTTCTTTTGAAACAAAAATTCCTTCGCACCGCAACTTGCGAAACGGTTCTTAACAGAAAAACACTTACGAAACGCGGCTAAATATAAATATTTCATTACGCTTTATGAATCAAGTAAGTATAAAAACTAGGTAACTAAAATACTAATTACTTTAAGTATAATGATATTGATAAGTTTCAGCAAATATTTAAAAATAAACCTAGACTTTCATAAAATATACTAAAAATGTCTTTCAATGAACAAGAGTTAACTAATGAACATAACATGAACATCATAAACTGTCCCATTTTGGGGGAAAAAAGAAAACTTAGAGGATGTAAGTCATTTGTTTGGGATCATGTAGAATTGCCTCAAAAAAATAATAGATTTGTAATATGTCAACATAGTAAAATAGAGTATCCCGAGGACAATACTAAATGGAAGATAAAATGGTCCGGCAATTCCACAAGCAACATAATTTGGCATCTAAAATCTGTTCATAAAATATTTGGACCATCGAATTGTAATATCAAAAGACAAGAATAAGATGTTCTTTACGATTTAGATATGGAAAAAAATTAAGAAATAGTAGTTGATGAAAACAGCTACATTAATAAATGATTTACATTAAAAAGACAAGAAGTTATAACTGAGAAATAGCTTGATTTCGTTCTCAAAGCCAATATGCCGATGTGCCTTGATTTTGTTAAAAGTTTAAATCAAGATTACAAACTGCCTCCACGACAAACAATATCATATACTTTAGTTCCGAAAATGGTAAGTATTTTATACAAATATATATATATATATATATATATATATATATATATATATATATATATATATATATATATATATATATATATATATATATATATATATAACTATGTTGTTTTACGTATGAAAGAGTAAAGATAAATGTACAAAAAGATATGAACGGTTTATCATATGGTTCGCTCACACACGATATTTAGACTTCAATTTCGCAAGAAGCCAATTTAAGTGCAACTTTTCGCTATGTTGATAAAAATTATGGTCTTTGTAGTCGAGTTTTGGGTTTATATCACTTGACCGAATCACATAAATCTCCATACATCACTTCAAAAATCAAAGAAATATTACAAGAATCGAATATCGAAAATAAGGTGCACAATTATAGAAAATTTTTCCATAGATTGCGAATGCAGTGAAGGCTTGTAGAAACCTACATTTTTTTCAAATATATCACAAGTAGAGTATGGGTTATACAACTTTTTTTTTTTAAATTCAGGCTCTACACGCTGTAGCAAACTCGGGATTTAAAATGAAAAAAGCTTTAACAGATTTAGATCCTCTATTAAAATATTTTCAATGCGTTGGTAATAAAATAAATTCATGCGCCGTCGAGTTTTTAAAAAATTCAATATCCAACGATATACGAACTATAAGGGTATGTACTTTTTTAAATTATTTTTAATATTTTAAAAAAGTACATACCCTTAATTATTGTTAGAAATAAATATTGTAATGTTATAGGGAGAAATATCATAAATATAAAAAAAATTAGTAAAGATGACGAATTACGAACAATCGAGATAACAGACGCTAAAGCTCGAAAATGTAAAGAAATTAACTTACTTAAAGAAAAATTTATAGCTTGATTGCAAAGTGCAAATCATAAGTTGGTTTATTTAGACATAGTGAAGGTAATTGTTTTATACAAACTTTTCAGAAATGTTTTTGATATTGTTAGAGCTTAAATTATTGATTACATTATTCAGTTCATTATTTATTATTATTTAATATCTGTATGTTAATTAATGATAATATCAGAGCCAACGGGGGGTGGGGAGGGGAGGAGAGGGACGCTACAGAGTTTTCTGAGAAAAAAAAAGCTGATTTAAAAAAAAATGTGGGGGAAGCACGTGCTCCCCGGCCCCCCAGTGTTGTTGGCTCAGTATATTTACAATATATATATGTATATATATAAACATTTTTTTAACAGAGCCACCTAGGTTTTTTTGAAATTTAGATCTCAAAGCTGGGTTATGCTATGGTACTCGAGTGAAAGTTGTGCTCTTCAAAATAATTATATTGATGCAGAGGATTTGACAGGTGTTCCTGGTGGTAAATGGGTTTTTGTTCCTCAAATTCAGTTGGCTCCATCAGATTCTAATTTACCTTTAGTTCTTAAACGTCGTCAGTTTCCTGTCAGATTGGCTTATTCAATGACAATTATTAAAAGTCAAGGTCAAATATTTGATAGAGTTGGGGTATATCTCAAAAAACCGTGTTTTTCTCATGGTCAACTATGTATTGCATGTTCAAGAACTAGAGCATTTAATATTTTGTTTTTCAAATTTGATAAACATCTCATTCAAGGCATGGTTGGTAAAAAGTGTTACACAAATAATGTTATATATTTTTTTATTATTTTAATTTTTTTTTCATAGCTTTTGATAAATATACCTGTCTTTTAATGTGTTTATATGTGTTATAATGTTTAAATGTGTTATGAAACCATATTTGTTTATTAGTCCGGTAGAATTTCACCAAAAAAGGGGTCAACCTAGAAAAAATTATTATAAAGACATGTTATATATCGTTGGAAAGCTTATTATTTCCTCTTTAAAATGGGTAATTGGTATTTTTTTTTATTTTGGGGAAAAAAAGTTATGACGTCACAAAGATTAGGAGTAAAATACGAAATTTTAAACGTTGCTGATAAATTTTAAGTATGCTGTACAATAAGTTGCGTTGTAACTATAATAACACTTATATTTAAACAATATAAAAGTGTTGAGTATATATATATATTTTTTGTTACTAGAAACATGGCTTTCGGAGCCGCGGGGGCCGCAGCCCCCCAAAGGACCTTTTTTGAATTTTGCAAGAGGAATATTTTTGATTTTTTGTTTGTTTTTGTCAAATATTTTTGTTAAACTTTGTTTCTGTAAGTAAAAATGGGTAGAGGGAATAAAAATTCTTTGTTCTACATTTCAAATTTTAAAGTTATTAGAATGTAATATTCTTTTTGTATTCGAAATGTAATCGAATTTTTTTGGCAATATTTATCAAAAACTTTTTAATAAATTATTTATCTTAGTGTTTATAATTATGTAATGATTTGCTATTTTCAGATTTTAATATAAATTATCTGATCTTGTAAGTGATAATAAAACTAGTTCTGAAACTGAAAAATTATGGACTTAAAAAATGAATCCTCTGTATGTGCATTGTGTGGTAAAATGAAATTAGAAGGAGATTCGTTGAGCCAAGTGGGGGCAAGATTTGGAAGGAATGTTGATAACCAAGGGGCTCTTGGAAAATTAATTGAATGTGCTTTAAAATTGGATTTAAATGTATTAGTAAATGAACTGAATAAAAAACAAGAGACAGGAGAAAAGGTTTTTATTCACTCATCGTGTCGAACTAAATTAAGAAACCAATCAAAATCAATTAAACGATCACAAGCATCGATGGAAACTCCTATTGAAAGAAAACGTTCAACTCGATCAGAACAGATTTTTTTTAATGTTTTTATTGTGGAAATATGTGCACACTTGACAGTCGCCATCCTGAGAGAAATAATTTCATAGAAGTAAGAACAAAATCATCAAAAGTTTATCATGCAACTCTAGAATTATGCAACGAACGTAACGATTTTTTATCTAAAACAGTTGAAGCTAGACTTTTGAATATAAATGATCTTGTAGCTGTTGAAGCACGATATCACATCTATTGTCGTGCAAAATTTGAAAAACCTATTACTACATCAAGCTGTGGAAGACCAACATCAACAGAAAAGCTTACTGTCTTTAATGCAGCATGCATAAAACTTGAGGAAGATATTGATCTATACACAGTCTCTGAGTTTTACGAGATGATGCAAACATTTGGAGAAGAAATATATTCCCTTAAAATGACGCAAAATAAATTAAAAGAAAAATACGGAGATTCTATGCAATTAGTCTCGCGATAAGGTAAAAGTAATGTAATTATACTGGACAGATTTAGACATATATTATGCGAAAACTGGTACACCAGAAAAAAACACAATGCAGAGGACGAAAAAATCAGACTTATAACTGCAGCAGCAAAACTATTGAGTGATTGTATAAAGAATTTTGACCATGATGTAAAAACGTATCCTTTAATAGAAGATGTAGCTAACAATGAAAACACCTGCATACCCTTATTGCTGAAGGTGTTTATCAGAGAACTAATTCCTGTGCCATTAAAACAAACGTCAATTTCACAAGCATTGTTTTCTGCAGTGAGGTTTGTTTATTAAGTGACGACGAGGTTTGTTTATTAAGTGATAATTTTATTTGTATTTGTTTTTTAAAAAAATTTTTACACATAACAATATAGAATACAAGAAAAACTAAATTTATTTAACAGGTCATTCGTTGGGGCAAATATTTACAAATATAGAAATAATATTTTTTATCAAGGTGCGCTGAAATGACAGAAGCAATAAATTCATTAACCTCGCCAAGAAACTCAAGTAAAGAACACAAAGAACTTTGTGCGGGAAGGATTAGACGTGACTCTGAAGATTTTCAAAAAATTAAATCATGGTTTGATTCTCATAGCCCATTTGATGTAAGAGAACAACTTCAGGCTCTGGACTCAGGGCTTGTAGATGAGTTTAATCAGGTGACTTGTGATTGTTCTGAAAGCATTGGTGCATCAATACTGGCACAAATGAATGATATGACATACACAGAAGTATCCTTCAAAAGGAGTAATCAACTCAAAAATCTTCAAGGACTGTACTCAAATATTAAAGTCAACAATGAAAATATATCAGTTGATCCCTTGACATTGTTTTTGCGTTTATCAGTTATCGTTGAGAAAAAACCAGAAAAAGAAATTGAAGACTACTTTTACTATGAACTAACTTCGTTCCCTATGTCACTTTTTAAAGATGGTCTTATGCGCAGTGCTCAAAAACACAAGCTGAAAAATTACCTAACAAAGCCAGTTATATCTATGCCATTTGCTCCTTATTCTTTAAAAGTTGCCGATGGTGGCGCTCTTTTATACTACTGCGATTGGAACAAGGGTGAAATATTTGACAATATTTTTGAAAAGTACATCCAATTTCTTAATTACTTTAAAGTTAGTGTAGTAGTATTCGATGGATATGAAAATTCTACAAAAGACGCTACGCGTATAAAGCGTGGATCTTTATCACAATTTGCAGTTGAAATACATAAAAGCAATCCTTGTCCGTCTGATAGAAGTAAATTTTTCTCTAACTACGCCAACAAAAAATCATTTATCCGAATTCTAGAAGTTAGATTAAGAGAAAGAGGTTTTACTGTGTATGTGTGTCATTCTGACGCAGATACTACAATCGTTAAAATTGCACTTAACTTTTCCAAAACAGAGCCCGTCACAATATTTGCTGATGACAGCGATATTCTTTGCCTCTTATTACACCACTGTAAATCAGTTGAATCTTTACACAAAATATATTTAACAAGTATGACAAATAGAGTTGATTGCCAGCGTGAATGTTATGACATTGATCAGATTATTGGCAGTACAGCAGAACATGTCATTAACAATATTCTTTTTGCGCACGCATTTACAGGTTGTGATACAACATCAGCAATTCACAATTTTGGAAAGACTTCAATTTTTAGAAAGCTTGAAGCCAAAGACTTGTGCAATGCAGCAAATATTTTTTACCATGATGATAAATCGCCTGATGAGATTGGAAATGCATCAATTCGTTTCTTTCAGCTGCTACATTCCTCAACATCAAATCTACAACAAATACGAAAGCAAAAGTACGAGGAAATGATAAACTCAGATCGAGCTCACATAGACCCTTCTGTTCTTTCACCATCTCCTAGAGCTGCTTACTACCATGGATTGAGAGTATATCATCAAGTGCGTATTTGGAGATGTCTAAGTGAAATTGATCTTGACTCACTTAATTGGGGATGGAAATTAAATGGCTTTATGTACTCACCAATAGCGACAGATGAAAATGCAGGTCCAGAGGATATCCTAAAGGTTGTTCGATTTGGGTGTAAAAACTCCTGTTCGAGTCGATGTTCCTGCAGAAAGATGGGACTTCACTGCACTTCATCGTGTGCTACCTGTCACGGGATTAACTGTACAAATATTGAAAAAGTTGACGAAGAAAATGAACCAGCCCATGACCGTCACTTCTCAGATGTTTTTACATAAATTTTAATTTAATCAGAATAAGTAAGATAAACTTAATGCATAAAGATAAACTTCTTTGTAAATTTTTTTTAACATGCTCTTGGTAACATTACAGAATAATTACGTTTAACAGTATTTTATATATTTTGAATATATTTGTTTTGTAAACACATCTTTAAGTCAAATTTTCAAAAAATTGGCTAAAGTAGCGTCCCCCTCTACCTTTATACCGTACTTTTAGTTATTATTATTTCGCTTTCAGTTCATTAAACCAACTACTAATACTTAGGAGTAATAAATATAAAAATATATTACATTTACTTGCTTAAATTATAAATTCTTTTAGTAAAAAAACGTCAATTTTGGTGCTTTTCTGCTAATCTTTATGACGTCACAACTTTTTTTCCCCAAAATAAAAAAAATTACCAATTACTCATTTAAAAGAGGAAAAAATAAGCTTTCCAACGATATATAACATGTCTTTATACTAATTTTTTCTAGGTTAAGACTAAATTCTACCGGACTATATAGCTGTATATATGTTTCAATTATGTTGTTTCCATGTTTTCAAAGTGGTGTGACTTGGCATTATGTTGAGCAAGATTGATTCTAGCCTTTCTGATTGTCTAGCCTTTTTTAAATATACTGGAAACACAATACTGGCTGTTAATGTTTAGCGTTATGTGTATGGGAGAGTATGCAACCTTGATCTTTAAATCTAGGGTGTGTTAATGTCCTAAATTTGAAGTAATTGAATAACTAATATTGAACATAAAAACAAATATACTTTTATGTAGTTATATATTTAGTAAAAAGATAAATATATAGTTAACTTTGAATTGGTTTTCTAATTTTGCATTTCATATTTTAATTTGGTTTGTTATTTTTAATGGATTTTAGGATCAAGTGTAAATATTCTATTGTTATGTGTTATTGTTGTGATGTTTTGTGTTGATAGACTGCTTGGCTTACGTTGGTGTCTATTATTTAAAATGAATAATAGGTAGTTTCATTATTGGAACTTACTGCTTTTATCTATTTACTACAAGCCAAAACAACATGCTAAAAATGCAGTTTATATCTTAATTTGATTTTTTTTTTTTTTTAATGTTAATATTGTTAATCCTTTTGCACTTCGAAACAGATTTTATAGAAACATTTTTGATAAATGTTTATGTTAACTGCAATGTCAAAATAGGTTACTATAAATAGCTAAATCGATTTTCAGTTTTTATGAGGTGTTTTTTTCTTTAAATATTATCGATTGACGCATCAATACGATTTATAAAAAAAAAAACCTAATTACCTTTTATTGTAAATTTCTGTCAGTTAAAATGATATAAATATATGCAATTAGTTTAATTTTTTTTAAATTTTCTTTTTTTTATGCCTAACAAGTTGTTGTACGTAATTAGGGGATCTTTTTAAACGGGGAGTGAATATTGTTGTTTTGCGCATTTGTCAAATATCGAGTTACTTAAATTTTGTAAGGTGTTTGACTAATTTATTAGCTTTGTAGGAAAGAAAAAATTATTATACAAATTATTATATATATTTATTAGCTTTGAGGAAAGAAAAAATTCTTATGTATGTTAAATTCTTATATATATTAAAAAGAAAAAGTTCTTTTATATATTAAAAAGAAAAAATTCTTATACATGTAAATCATTGTTTTACTTTTTATTATTCTGGTGAAAGGTCTCCAACAAAAACTTGATTACTCTTAATAAAAATTACTCTTAATAAAAATAGCTCTATTCTCGTGACCACGATTAAGGCAAAAACGGGGAAGAGAGGTCCTTTACTGAAAACTTTTGAAACAAAGAGGGCATATATAAAATTGGTCAGATTAGTGCCATATATAGTTATTAGGGTGTCCCAAAAAAAAAAAAAAATTACCTCTCAAGCTTTTCCCATTCTCTAAGGTCTAAATGGGCTAAAAATACCACAGAAAAATTTTTTGTTCCAGTAAAAGTGATATCTGTAAATTTTTATTTTTCAAAAAAAATGCAATTTTTTGGAAAAAAATCATGTGTTTTAGAAATTCTCTTGAAAATATATATTTCCAGTTTAAAGAATTAAATATTTTTGAGTTGTTTCTTTGTCAGGTACTTCTTCAGCTTCTTTCTGTTGTCTTTGGCAACCAGCATGAGGTTCTGTTTCATGCTGTCCGACCTGTAGCCTTCAACAAAGTCCTGGATTAGTTGGATATTCCTTTCAGCGCAGTCATTGATACATTTAATCGACTTCAAAAACCTTTTAAATATATCAACTGTCTGACTGGCATCTCCGCTGCTCCACTTCTCCACCTCTTCAACAGGGATCTCACATAACTTGAACAAGATTCAGCTCTGGGAACCTACCAGCTCAGTAAGCTCTGTTGACCTGCTAATAACCGGTAGCTTCGGTTTCCCCATATGAAAATGGTCAGGAACATCACACTTGACCAACTTTTCCAACATTTTCTTCTCTATCTCGTTGTCAATATCATCGTCAGCTATGGACAGAATAACTAACTGTTCTGTTAAATACAAAGCATGCCGCTGCATGCTGGAAAGAAGGGCCTGTCCAAGTTTTGGGTAGTGGTCCCTTATGTCAAACTATGACTTAAAGGCAGCCAAGTCATTTGAAGTGGACTTGTTGACCATACAGGAATTTAAGAGCCAGGGCCCATAACATACAGAAACAAAGAATGCCGCTGTCTTTACCATCTTCTTCTCTTCCTCATTCAATACCTGGGCTATCTTCTCAGTCATCCTCAGGGTCAGCAGGTATAGAGGATCTGCCATGAACCTTTAAAATAAATTGTTATTATTACTAAATTTGTAAGAAAAATTTGAAAATGTACTTTCCCCTAAACACAAAAATTATTGATAGTATACTATAACTGTATCCGGCTTCATGGCAGGCTCCAGGTTGATAAAAATGAAATCCAGGCACATATCCACCCAAATAGAAGATTACTAGCTCACAAAGTTTCTTGTAGTCCTCCCTGTTAAATGTCTCTATAGTCAGTGCCCTCTTGCCAAACTCCAGGGCCTCCCTTGCAATATTGTACAAGGATGATCCGACCTGTAGCTCATTCCAATCAAACCTAATGATCTCCTCCATCTTGTCTACCTCCTCCTTGATGTGTGGCCAGGTTTTCTGCAGTCTTAGGTAGAGTGCTCTTCTTGACCCCTTTGTTTTCTCACCAGTAAGAGCCTCCATAAAATGAGAAGTGTGTAACTCCAACATGTGTCGCCTGCATAGAAACCAGAGTAAAGGAATGTTGAGGATGTTTGTGAGGATGTTAATGGCCCCAACAAATACTCCAGTGTTGGAAGCAGTGGTGTCACAGCATATGGCAAAGATCTGATCAACAATATCATAATATTCTAGGAGATTTAAGATCACATCTGCCTGGTTAATTCCCTTGGAGTTTTCAGCTTGAACTACTCCAAGGAGAATGTCATGTGTGTCATCAATATCAGGAGATGTAACACTGATTGCAATCCTTTCAACAGTAACAGTTATGTTCAGGTTTTCCTCCATCTCTTTGATCTGTTTGCCCTCTAAATGCAGGACAAGCCTCTTTCCCTTCAAGGTTTTCATTATATCTTGTCTTATCTGGTCTTCTAGTAATTAAAGAAGAACCAGCATCAGGTTCAAAGGAAGCCTCAGAAGAGCCAGCATCAGATTAAAATGAACCCTCAAGTTCACTTAGAACTAGTTCTCTTGTCGAGGAGTTTGCTGCTCTCCTTAATGAACTCTTCCTGTAGCTTATTGAATCTACTAATGTTCGAATCCCAGTTTAGATCTCTCAGATGGATTAGTTTGCAATATTTAATGTGGAGCTTCAGAATCTTATCCCTGATTATACATAAAAGAAGTTTATTAATTACATAAATATTGGTTTTTTTTTTTTTATTTGTATTGGTATTTAATTATTTATTTGTTTGTTTTTTGATTTACTTCTTTGTTTAATAACATAATTAAAAGTTACTTTATTTTTTACCTGACAGCAGCTCCAGAAATGAGTTCTCCAAAACCAGCCTTGTTCCACACATCCATTACAAGAGAAGTAACAATTTATGGTTGGGATCTTTACAGGATCTACACTTGCAGATACGTTCTTTGCCTGGAAAACTTTGAGGACAAGCTACAACAGTTTTTGTAGATTTGAACTTTAAAGCTTTGGAAGATTTGATAAACCTCTGAGCACATTTCCAATGATGGGGAGCTGGTTCGTTGGCAGCTGGTTGATAGGATACTTGAGAAGAAACAGTAGCCTTCTGGGATTAGTCTGTATCTTCCTCTTTTTTCCTTTACTCTTGTCTTTTTTACGATGACGGTCCATTTTAGAAATTACAATTAAATATTAAAATATATAACATACTTTAATTTATCTATTCATTCGATCATTCATTGAACAACTATATTATTCATTGAATCTTTTTTTAATTTTTAGCTATGTGCAAAATACATTATGTAGCATGGCAACAAAAGTAAACTTGTATGTAGTACATATCTCTAAAACGTGTCATATGATCAAATCGAGCGTAATTAAATTTACCTTTTTAATTGACCACAGACGACTTAAATTGGCATTTAATCACACTAATAATAATAATAATATTGTTAAACTAGGGGATCATCACTAAGTTTATTAAAAACAAAATATAACATAAGAATAATTTCATTACAAATATATCAAACATTGAAATAATAGACATTTATTTTTAAAAAATCGTATTTTTTAAATTTTACAGATATCACTTTTTGACAACGGTTTTTTTATTTTCGTTAATTTTTAGCCTTAGGCGGCATCAGAGAATGGGAAAAACTTGAGAGGTATCCTAAAAAAAAAAAAAAGTGTGTTTCTGGGACACCCTAATAGTTATGGTCAAATGATCAGTTATTTTTAATAAATTTACTTAATTGAGTGTATTTAACGTTTTAAAGTCAATTTCCTTTTTTTAAAGAAACATGTATCAAGGGGATACCAAAAAATTAGTAGTTCATGTATAATTTACGTTCGCTTTATATTAATCTTATTAAATAAAGTTCATGTTATAAAAAATATTACAAGATTTTAGCTTTACTCTTTCATCAATTTAAGGCATGACGAAGTCTTATTACTTTGTGTCAGTAACTAAAATCGTATTGTTTTGAGCTTAGCAATGTCGAGGAAAATGGTTCTGCCTTACACTGATATGAGTTATGTCAGTTGTAAATTACTCAATGATAAGTAATTGGTAAATTATTTTACCTGCGCATACTTTTTTTTTTTAAATTAACAGATGGTTTAATTTTTTCAATTTGAAGGCGTTTTTTCTAATTGGGTATTAGTTAAGGTTTCGCAACTTTAAATTGTGGAAAACTGCCACTTTAAATTAAGTAACAGACCGACGATAACCCTGCTTTTTGCTAGTTTACATTAGATAGGCAAATAAAATTAACACCGTTAAAGAAATGGTAAAATATTTGGCAACATGGCTCTTTTGAAGACCGATAAGGAACGAGTTTGATTCTCATTCCCTAACAGAAAATGGAGCAAGATATGAGTGTAACTAAGAGGGTGCTATTCGCTGGTGCAGAACTCATGATTTATTGGCCGAAAGCATAAATTGTAGAGTATATGGCGTTCCGAACACACAGCAAGTAAAAAAAAGCACGACTGATCCAGGAATTTGGAGATGTCCCGTTAAGCGCTGCAAAAGAACATATAGTTAGAAGTAACGGCAGTTTCTTTGTGAAATCTCACTTACATTTATAACATGATTTAGGGTTAAAATAAGTTTGGATTAGAGGCGCAAGTGAAAGTCGAGGGTTTTCCTTGAACGAAACAAAGCAAGAAATCAATATTGAATCTGATCACACAATTGTTGATTGCAGTCAATATTGCAGTGACATTTGCGTCAAATTTTCATTAATAAACCTGCACCAATAGGCGGGCCAGGGTGCATTGTTGAAAATGATGAATCCGTTTTTTGTAGAAGAATGAATCACGTTGGTCGCGTAACTCCGCAGCAGTGGATATTTGATTGTCATGAACCTGCGACTAACAAAAGTTTTTTAAATCGAGTGCAAAATCACGACGCTGCAACATTGATTCTAATTAGACGAGTGGATCCTTCTTGTCACAACTATCTGAAACGATGTGGGCCGCTTAAAATGATTTGCAAGAGCCTAAATATCAACACGACGCAGTTTACTACACCTACAACTTCGTAGATCTCCAGATGGGGCCCCAAATCACGTGGAAGCTACGTGGTGTAAAGCTAAAGGCAAATTTAAATCATTGATGGGTTCAACCTATCGCGAGATGATGGAAGATTACATATCAGAATTTAAGTGAGACCAAAGATTCAACGAACATCGTTTATTTCATTTTAGGGATTAAGTTGCAACAACATATCCTGTGTAATCATCATAATCAATCATAAATAAGGGAGGCAGAGGTAGAAACCACAGTAGCGCCCATTACTTATGTATCCAATGATATTGTTGAGCATTTTATTGATCATAAGATTCTCCATCGTGGGGAAAGTCTAGTAGAACTGATATCGTGAACTAAACTTTATCATAAAAGTTCGTACAAGATGTCACACGGTTGGCGAAAGAAACTATCACTCAGAAGTCGATAAAAGTCCATTTGTAATTATGCGCATATTTGCTTGAGGTATAATTTAGCCAGTTTTAAAATTCTAATTGCGCGAGTTTCAAAGTGGCTTTTAAAGGAACACACTAATCGAAACGATTTAGAATGGATGCGGCAATGAAAAGGTAGTTTTTAAAAGTTATATAGCGTTTCCATTAGTTAATTTTACAAAACATGAATATTTAAAAAAAGACTAATTAGTATAATTGAATTGTTTACTAAATGTTACAATAATAATATAAAAAAATTATAGTTTTGTATTAAAAACTTTTTTAATGAAAGTTTTGAAACATAGTACTGTTATTATTATTGCTATTATTATTGCTTTTATTATTATTATTAATACTATGTATTAGAACTTTCATTTTTTTAATGATAAGCCTATATATATATACGCTTATCAATGATAAGCTTATATGAAGGCATATCATCTAAACAAACTTATTATTTTAGTTCAGATTTATTAGATTATGATGACATAACTGACATGTCAAATGATGAAGCAGAAAATTTCATAAATGTGAAATGTTATTTGATTACTTTTTAGTGATTTATATTGATTTAAATTATCTAAAAATTTTAATGTATATGGTACAAATTACATGTTTTTAAGTTAATAAAACACAGTTGTTAATTGTAGAAAAAAATACAACACACATTTGCAATTATATTGAGAAAGTTTTACAATGTCTTGTTTTAGATAAGAACAAAATAACATATTAGGTTTGCAAGGTTTTTATTTATTTTTGTTTCGAGTCAATTTGTCATAGTTATACTTAAATTTTGATTGAATAAAAAGATTTAAACTCTAAAAATGGATCAACAGCTAAAATATTAGATAACATGTGCATTTACATTTGAGATTCAATGAAAGAAGCTGATCTATGTCTTCAAAACTATGCGATATATAATTCTGTTCGGTATGCTGCCTTTTCAACCCCAAAGAACTTTGGTAATACAGGTATTTAAATCATTATTTCTTGTTTGATTTTGAAGTCTTCTAATCATCATCTCTGTTCAACTTAACTGTTTCATAGATTGTACACACATGGCTAGTTTTCCTTTTATTTAAATAATGTTGATAGAAATAAAGATTTATTCCTTTTTTCTTCTTCATCGTGAGCTTCATGTATCTATATTTATTGTAATAGAATTGTTTCTATTGTAATAAACATAATTCTATTTCAATAAATATAGACACATAACATTCATAACAGATTTTATGAGTTAAACAATTTTTTTAGATATGCATGCTGATAAGCACAAACTGTTGTGGGAAATGTCTTCAGACTTTCATAACACTCCTTATATTGTTCTGTCAACAAAAAGATTTGACTGTCACCATGGCTTTGATCGAACTTCTCGTAAAAAGTAGAAATATGTAAAAGCAAAAGAAAATCAGGTAGCAATCTTGACAATGTAGCAGTATTAATATGTTCTAATTTTGCATTATTTTTTGTTTGTTTTAGCAGTGCTGGGTAAAATACTTTATAAAAGTTTTTAAAATAAAAATAGTTCCAAGTATTTAAATTAAAATTTATTTAAAAAGTATTGAAAATATTAAATACTTTTTTAATTCAAAAAATATTCTTTATTTCAAGAAATTAGACCATTGGTACAAATCTGAATATTTTATCATTCAGGATAGAAAAAAATTTGAATGCCCTGCAAAGGTTAACATGAAAGAAGTTGTATACTTTACTAACTTAAATGTAATAAGTTTTGTCAGCGTTGAAATATTCCAAAATCTCTTTAAACTAACTTTTTACTTTGGATTTTTTCTTAGGTTGTTAACCCAAGTAATTATTGCAAGAAGCAAGTGTCTAAAAGTATTCACAGTGCTTTGTCACAACAAAATGTTATGACATATTCTAGAAAAATTAAGGTTGATATTTTGTGACAACTTAATATGTCACAAAAATCATCCTCTTGGAAAGGTAAAATTACATATAGCTTTTATAGAAATAGTAGGTATTTTGATGATTCCATTTGCTTTAACAAGTAGTTACTTTCTATAACTGTATACTTTAAAAGTTTATATTACTATTGTAGTAGAAAACTATAACAGTAAATAAATTGTTTAGAGTAAACTTCTGTCTCAAAAAATAGACCATTGGTTGTCAAGTAAAATTTCTGAGTTTGTTAAACAAGGCATTTTGAATGTTCGGGAGATGAAAAGAATTTTGAAACTAACTGTTAATGAGATGTTTGGAGAAAAAAATCTTCCAACTCCTAACAACCGTAGATTTTATCCTAGAAATGATATTATCCGTGCTCATATTGTTATGGAATGTAAAAAGCAAAAGGTAAAAGTATAACATCAATTGAGGAGTGGACTTGCAAAACCAGATAATTCATTTTTTTTCATTCTTAGATAATGGCAAAAAATGTTTTCCATTAAATCGAATAGCTAAAAATTAAAAAATCAAAAGCTAAACAATAGATATCATTAAAAAATGTTTGAGATAAAAATTTGAAAATTGTGCTCTTTTGATCTTATTTTTATTACATTTTTAAAAAAGCATTTTATTTGGTTTTTCATGACAATTATTTTTATATCTGGTTTTGACCAAAAATTTATTCCTAACTGGTTTTCCAAAAAGCTTATAAAGTTAACTTGACTGGTGACAATTTAAATAATCGGTATAATTGTGCAAAGCGTTCCTCTGCTTTCAAAATGTGTAATTCTAATGTTTGATACTTTTAAAGGGTTGATAAAGTTAAAACTCAATTGTGTAAATATGGCTTTTGTGGTTTTAGTAAATTTTTTTTACATGATTTTTTCCACACCACTGTCATCAGGACGATCCCAGTTTGATTTTAAGGTAGTTTTAATATTTTTTTAATTAACACTAGTTTTTTTTTAGATACTCAAAACATTGATCAGGAATGCTTAGAAAACAAAATAAAAGATTGGAAGAATAGAGATGGTTCTCTTAAAATTCATTATAAACCAAAAGTGAGTGAACGTCAAGACGAGTTCCTTTTTGTTTACCAAGCAGGCTGGCTAAAAGAAACTGCTCAATAAATATGGAAATGAAATGATCTTTTTAGATGCGACATACAAAACCACTCGGTATTCGTTGGCCTTGTTTTTTACAGTTGTAAAAACTAATGTTGATTTCCAAATTGTAGCAACATTTGCTTCCGAAAATGAAACCTTTGAATCAATTAAAAAAGCACTGAATGTAATAAAGTATTGGAATATTGATCTGAAACCCTTATATTGTATGAGTGATTATTGTAATGAGGAAATACGAGCTCTGGAAACTGTTTTTATTGGTTTGTTTCTTATATTAATTTGTTTGCTTACAAAATTGATTTCTATGTTTTCTTATAAATTATTCAATCTTAAACACAAATTGTTGCTGAAATGAATGTCATGCTGATTATAACTTCTTTTTTTTGTTTTTTATTAGGGTGTGAAGTTTTTATATGCGATTTTCATAGAGAACAGCCATGGGATTGTTGGCTTAAAAAGACAGCAAACGGTTGCTACAGCAGAAAAGATGAAATTTTGAATATATTACGAGGTCTTGCTTAGTCAAAAACTTGTGAAGTGGAGGTAAAAGCCACCCAAGTGTTAGAGTTTTCAGAATTCTGGAGACAGGAAAGTTTTTCTAAATTAAAACAATATATTGAAACTAATTGGTTGCCAATTAAGCAGGTATTTATTAATAACTGTAACTCAACTATTTATACTTAATTTGATTATAGATGTATTTAAAACCTATACATGGTTAGAGTTTCTAAAATAAATATGCTGTTTTAATGTAGAGGTGGATCTACTGCTACAGACAAAATCGTCTACTTATCAGTTGTAACACAAACAATGGTGTCGAGAGGCAAAATGCCTCTTTTAAATATTCCTATTTAAAAAGATACAATAGTTCATCTTTGACTGGAATGTTGACCTTATTGACAGAGGAATTTTTCACTGATAAACTGGAAAAGTTTGTGTTTTTTCCCCAAACATTTTCTACATAAATGACAAGGCAACTAACATTTCTCTATGATAGTTTACTTTTTCTATACTAAAATTTTAACTTTGCTTTAAATAAACAAATTATGGATTTAATTTTGAATAGACTAATGTCTTAAGTGTTGGTTTTATTGTATATGCAAATTTTAGTTACACTGATTTCAACTTCAAGATGGATGCCAGATACAGAAGATATGCTTGTTGGGTGCCAAAATATCTCTACAATCGCCTGCACAGTTTTGTTAAGCATTGCTTAAAGCGAAAGTCCACTGCTGGTTGCATGGATTTAAACAAAGTTGTTATGATTAAGCATGGTATTTTTTCAGTATCTAGTACCTTCGATACTTCAGTTCAATATTTTATATCATTTGGGGATGAGATTAGTATACCAAAATGTACCTGCGTTTATTGGCTATCAACAGCTTACTTATGAAAACACTTTTTTATTGTATTCCGGAAGTATCCTGCATGGTCTTGGAATGCATTGTCTGTTCTTTATAGGAATTCTCCATACTTGAAATTAGATTCCGAAAATTATGAAATAGAGCACGAAAAAACAATTTTTAACTCATTCAAGGCATTGTTGCCTCTAAAACAAGAACAGACTGTTATTGCCAATGAGACACAATCATGTAAAAATAATCAACCCATTTTTTCTGGTGTAGATGTAAGGGAGATGTTAAATACAGTGAAAAATTTATTATTTGAGCTTGATGAAAACTCAGATAAAATCATGCCACTGCATAAAACTCTTTCTTCACTTATTGAAAAATTGAACAAAGGAAGAGTAAGAGAATATGGTATTCCTGTTCGCCGTAAAACTGATAAGTGTACACATTGTTGGTCTACAATATATCACAGAACATCAATAAAATATGGAAGAAGCCTATATTAGTAGAGAAGAAGCCTATATTAGTAGAGAAGAAGCGTTAGATTTTGAGAGGAATGAAGTTGATCAGAACTTCTGGTCAAATTTCTCGCCAGATGATCTGCACAATTTTGTTGAAATGATACAATATCAAGGCTTCGATGCAGTGGCCGTGATTGCATCATTCATGAAGAAATCAGCATATAGAAATAGGCAATTGGAGCTTGCTCAACTAATAGCTCTGGCCATGGAAAGAGGCACTAACATCAGTAAAATGAAAGTCATACTGGCGAATATATGGCAAATATAGTTAAAAAAAATAATATGCGATGTTGGACTTATGAAAGTTCTTGGTGTTTGTACTGATAATGCAGCCAATATGAAAAAAGCATGGCAACTAATAGTTACTGAATTTCCTCACGTATATCCTTATGGATGTCTAGCACATACCTTAAATTTAATTTTTACTGATGCGAGTAACTTGAAATCAATAGCAGATTCCCAAAGAAATCGCACAATGGTGGTAAAAGGGATAAAGAACTCTCAAATTTTATCAGCTTTGTTAAAACAACATTAGCAGAAATCAGGACAAATCATTAAACAATCACTAAAGCTTCCAGTAAAAACTAGGTTTATTAAAAATTAATTTTATAATAAAATTAAACATAAAAACATAAAAAATAAAACATAAAAAGTATTATTATAAATTTTTAAAAAATTTACATTACATTATAAATCATAATACTTAGTTTGGAAACAACATTAGGCAAATAAATATTTAATTATAAATAAATATATTCTTCAGATGGGCTTCAATTATACATTGTATGGAAAGTCTTCATAACAACAGATTAGCACTACGGGGATTAGCTATTGACGATGAAGCAAAATCTCTTGCTAAGCCTATTCAAAACCTATTGTTGTCAGAAGTGTTCTGGGATAAAGTGGATGGGTTTATCAAGTTATTAAAACCAATAGCCATAGCCATTGCAGCAGTTGAAGGAGATAAAGTCTAAGTTGAAGGAGATAAGTCTCTCCATTGTTGCAAAAACATTTTCAGATTTAGAAAAGTCTTTTCAGGACAATATCCTTTGCAGTCCAATTCTAAAAAGCGAGGCAAATGCAATGATGGAAATAATTGCCAAAAGAAGGAAATTTCACATTCGAAACATTCATCTTGCTGCAAATTTAGTGGATCCACGTTATAAAGGATGTCATATCTCTGGAGATGAAATGGTGAGTATTTTCAGAATTTAATCCTCATTTAAATTAATTGAAAAAAAAGGAAATTATATTTAAAATGAATTAAGATACCTTATTCAAAACATCTTCTTTAGATTGATGCCATTGAAACGCTACATAAATTAGGAAAAATGGATTCTTCTATTAAAGAATGTGATGACAAAATTTTGGGTGAGATAGCTGATTATAGATCAAACGAAGGACTTTTTGCAAAACCTTTTATATGGGCTTCAGTAAAACATTCATCTCCTGTAAGTTGGTGGAAGGGAATATGTTGTTCTTGTGCTCCAATACTATCACATATTACAAGTAAAATTTTATTACTTCCACCAACAAGTGCTGCAGTCGAAAGATCATTTAGTAGACAATCTTGGATCCACAATCAAAAACGGAATAGATTAACAAATGAAAGAGCTTCAAAATTAGTATTTATATCACATAATTTACAACTCAAAAATCTAAAATGTAATGCAGAACCATCAACAAGTGAAAGCCAAGAATTTTTTCTGGACAATGGTACTTCACAGAGTTTAGAGTCAGAGGTATCAAGTGACTCTGAAGAATACGGATTTGACTTTACAATAGAAGACCTTAATGAACAAGAAAGCCAGAATACAGAGTCTTTTGTTAATTAAAAATAAATTTTTCAAGTGATGTACTATATATTTATCATATATCATGTCACTATTATATATTGTGTTACATTTATAATAAAAATAGAAATTAAGTAAAAATAATTTTTTTTAATCTAAAAAAACAAAAAAAAACTTTAAAAAACAAAAAAAAAACACAAAAAAAACACAATTAAAAAAAAACGGTTTTTTTTGCAACTCTATAGTCGATAACAAAAATGTCAGCTCTCCAAATAAAAGGTTAAGAGATGTTTTTAGACAATAACCCAATATATTATGATGGCACTTTGCTTAGGGATGTTGCGTAAAAACACCTTTTCTTTTTAAAATCTTATTGCATTATTTATGGAGTAAGAGTGAATATTGAAAGATAAAATTTTATTTGGGAATGATAAAATCACTTTCGCAAGGTTAGTGGTTTACTAGGGGAGAGGTGATAAATCAGAAGTAAGATAAATAATTTACTAAGATGAGGTGCTAAATCAGCCACATATAAAACAATTTATAAAAATTTACAAAAAAAAATACATAACTAGCTTGTAGAATTTTTATCACTATCCAGGCCCGGATTAAGGCGTAAGCAGTGTAGGCTTCAGCCTACACAACCACGGATTTAGGGGCACGGGCACTACGTACTATCCCTTTTTTTTTTTTTAAACCAGAAAAGTTGTACAATCTGTAAAATAATTATTGACAATAAGCACAATACTATCCTGATGTTATTTTTATTTAAATAATATCGGAAATTTGAAATAGTAATAATCAATGCGTTTTGTCGTACGGTCTTCTAAACCTCGTTTTATTTTTAGATTGTTATTTTTCCGTAGAACCGGTCGCACACCGATAACGTATGTGGAGCTGCAGACGGCAGACAATGCCAGTGCGTTTACTTATTTATAATTGTCGTAGCTCGCCGCCGATGGTCATAAATTGGGTAAAATAGTATTTAAACTATTTTACCCAATTTATGACCATTTTTTAAAATTTTTTTAAAATATTTTTTTTTTATTTAAAATATTTTAAATTATTTTATAAAATATTAAATAGTATTAGTATTTCGTATACACGTGTCACGTGCATCGAAAATTCCTCCGTTTGGACGTACGTATGTTTTGTTAACACTATTGTAACTTGTAAATTTAAATTATAAAGGTTTTTTTTTAGTGCGAGTAGTGCGTTTTATATATAGTTTAGTGTTCTATATTTATGTAAAAATGGATCAGAAAAGACATATTAGTGGAGCCCAAGAGCGAAAGCGTGTAATTTTTAAAAAAGAAAAAGAAGTGATTTTACTTAGTAAAATGCCTAGGTTAAATAATTTTTTCAAACAAATAAATAACATTACTCCTAGTTGTGTTGAAGATAAAAAACTAGAATCTTCTAATGATATAACTATTACTAATAATTGTTCTACTACTTCTACTTCTATTCAATGCACTGCGTCTTCTTCAGATCAATCAGTTGTTGATGTAAAAGAGGAATCAGAAAAATCTGAGCTAAATGTCATTCCTAATCCTCTTACGCAGAATAATACAAATAATTTTAAAGATCCAGCAGATTGGATAAATAGTAATATATGTCGTAATTATATTGCAAAATTTGGATATGATTAGAACATTGATGCAGATTCTACCTCATCAAAACGATGTTATTCTGATTATGATCGTTATTGTAGTAAATCAATCTTTACGAAAAATCGAAAAAACGTAAAAATGGCTTGTTTATTCAATTTCAAAATTTGTATTATTTTGTGCTCCATGCAAATTATTTGGATGCAGTACTCAACTGGGAGATGCTGGATTTAATGATTAGAAAAATGGACATTTACTTATTTTCCAGGCACGAAAATTCTTTGGCACATAAAAATAATACATTAAGTTTTATTACATTACAAAGTGATGTAGGTAGAATTGACACTCAATTGGCAACAAAAGTGACTGATTAAATGAATTACTGGAAAGCTGTTCTTCACCGAATTGTTGAAGTAATTAAATTTCTCGGTGCAAAAGGTTTATCATTCAGAGGTGATAATGAACAATTTAACAAAATTAACAATGGGAACTTTTTGGGAACGTTGGAGTTACTTGCTTAATTTGACCCTTTTATTGCTCAACATATAAAAAAATATGGGAATAAAGGGAAAGGAACTCCGTCTTATTTATCATCCACAATCTATGAAGAACTTTTACTTTTGATGAAGAATGATGTAATTAAAATTGTATTAAAAGAATTAAAAGCAGCCAAGTATTATTCTTTAATTGTTGATTCTACACCTGATATAGCAAGCGTCGATCAACTTGTTATTGCATTAAGATATGTTTTACCTAGTGGTGTATCTGCAGAAAGATTTTTAATATTCATTCCAAACAGTGGTCATAAATCTGAAGAAATGAGCAATGTTGTAATGGATTTTCTTAATTCACACAATATACCAATTGAAAATTGTCGTGGCCAGAGCTACGACAATGCGAGAAATATGTCAGGTCAGTTTTCTGGATTGCAGTCAAGAATTAAAAGTTTTAATTCATTTGCAGAGTATGTCATGTTCTGCACATTCTCTTAACTTGGTCGGAACGTGTGCAGCAGAAAGTTGTAATTCTGCTACTTCATTTTTTATGCTTCTCCAGGAACTATACAATTTTTTTTTTTTTTTTCTACTGCACGTTGGGACATTTTAAAAACATATTTGAAGAAAAATCTTTGTGTAAAAAATTTATCAGTAACTCACTGGAGTGCTTGTTTTGATGCTTGCCATGCTTAATTTAATTCTTATTCATTTATAATTGAAGCTTTGCATTGTGTAGTTAATAATCAGAAAGAAAAAGCTATATATAAAGTAGAAGCTAATGGGTTGCTTGCAAGATTAAAAACTTTAGAAACTGGTTTAATGATATTCATATGGAATTCAATATTAAACAGGTATTTTTCACTCTCTAAATTGATTATTTTTATATAATAAATTATGCTTTTATTTATTTTATTTTATTAGGGTAAGCTTAATAGATAAATAAATTAATATAAAGTTTAATATGATTTTAGTTTTAATGCTACAAATAAAAAATTACAATCAACTGACATTGATCTTCATACAGTATTAGACCTATATAATGGCCTTGAAAACTTCTTGGTACAGATCAGAGATGATTTTGATGTTTTTGAAAATAAGGCTGTAGAAATTACTGATTGTTCGGAGTATGCCAAAGATTCCAAGAGAAAAACAAAAAGAGAAAGGTATGTTTAACTTATTAATTTTAAAAGACATATAAAAAAATTTGAAAAAAGTCATAAACATTAACAACATTAAAAACTTTTTTCTTAGGCTATGGCTGATGAATCAGGATCTCAACCTCTCACAGAAATCACAGGAAAATTAGATTTTGTTAGAAATGTATATTATGTGATCATTGATACTCTTAAATGTCAACTTAGTTCAAGAGGACAAGCTTATGAAAAAATATCAGATATTTATGGGTGTATACCCACATCGTATAAAACACCAAGTTCTATTGTTATAAGGAACACATGTGAAACTTTGGCAAAATATTTTATTGATGATGTTGAAAACTCAAGCTTACTCATAGATGAGTGTATTCTTTTTTCAAAATTAATTTCCACGGATAAAAATGTAAAATCTGTTCTCTCTATGTATAAGTACATCAAGACCAAAGAATTAGAGTGTATGCTTCCAAATTTAGAAGTAGTTATGCGTATGTACCTTAGTACAGCAGTTTCAAACTGCTTAGGCGAAAGAGCTTTTTCTGTACTTAAAAGAGTTAAATCCTACTTGAGGTCAACCATGAAGGAGGAAAGACTGAATGCATTAGCAATATTTAGCATTGAAGCAGAATTGGTTGAAAAATTAGATTTTAATGATACTATTAACACATTTGCCCATCAAAAAGCAAGAAAAAGAAAAGTATAAAGTAATAGTTTGTTATTTTTTGTAATATGATTATTTTATATTTACATATATCTAAAATATATTTTGTTTTAATTTTTATTTTATGTTTTTATTTGTTTTCACATAGGTATTATATACATGTACATATTGATGTGGGTAATAAACCTAAAATAAAGTTTTATTATTTATTCAAGTATTGAGTAGATAAATATGTAAAAAAAAAAAATTTAATTGGGGGCACCAAATATTTTACAGCCTATGGGCACTGTAGACCTTAATCCGGGCCTGTCACTATCGCTTAATACTTTTCTAACATTATCCTACTAGGGGGAGGTGATAAATCAAAAGTAAGATAAGTAATTTACTAGGGGGGAGGTGATAAATCAGCTATATAAAAAACAAATTCTAAAGTATTTCCAACAAAAATACACAACTAGGTTGTATAATTTTTATTACTATCGCTCAATACTCATGTAACACTACCCTTCTAGGTGGAGGTGATAAATCAGCCATATAAAAAACAAATTCTAAAGAATTTACGACAAAAAAACATAACTAGGTAATTTGTACTTGTATAATTTTTATCACTATCGCTCTATCCTCTTGTAACACTATCCAACTAGGAGGGAGGTGATGAATCAGAAGTAAGATAAATAATTTTCTAGAGGGAGATAATAAATCATAAGAAACAAATTTTAAAAAAATTACAACAAAAATACATCAGTAGGTTGTATATTATTTATCACTATCGCTCAATATTTTTCTAACACTATTCTACTAGGGGGAGGTGATAAATCAGAAGTAAGATAAGAAATTTACTAGGGGGGGGGGGGGGGGGGGAGGAGGTGATAAATCAGAAGTAAGATAAGTAATCAGCCACATATAAAACAAATTCTAAAGTATTTCTAAAAAAAATGCATAACTAGTGAATTTAAAATTATAAGTTATAATATAACCTATATGCTATTGTTTTTCTTCTGATTATCTTTTACAAATATAAAGTTGGAACATCACAACATGACCGAGTAAATTTAATTTCTAGAATTGTTGACCTTGTTTTTCCTTTTAGTTGTTGTTATTAAAGTTTATTGCGCTGAAACGGACGCTTTAGGCACAATTCTAACAACTATTATATGAAAGCGCAACCTCGTTATAGGTTTTCTATGGAGGGAGGTGATAAATCAGGCGGAGGTGATGAACTACTACCAATGTCATAAGTGTCATTGCAAGTGAAACTAAATCTTGACTTATAGTCTAGTCAAATTAGGGTCCAACCTGGACAAAATTTGGATAAAGATGAATTTGGTATCATTCGAAGCGTAATTTTATCTACTTTAACATATCCAAAATCCACCAAAATCCATATTGGGCAAAAAAAGTTATGATTATTTTAGCTCACCTCACTTTTATTCAAATTTATTGAAAATACAAAAAAAACCCGTCGTGTCAACTGTCAATAAGTTGTAATAACTTATTATAAAGTTGCTTAGTCTTTATAAAATTTTGCGCAGATATAGCCTAATGTGTAAAAATTTAAAAAAATGAAATGTGCTTCAGAAATCTTTTAAATGCTGATGTCAGCAGTTTTTTTACAATATTTTTTATATAGGCTAAAACTAATAGTATATTAAAACACCTTTACTTAAAAATTTATTAGATATATAGTTGATATTGAGACGGAAATAAAAAAAAAACTTGTTTATTAGTATAGCTATTTAAAAAAACAAGCATTTTTGAAATGTTTTCTTTCATAATAAATATATTTTTAACTACTTTTGAATAATTTTTCATTTAAAGTTTAAATATTAGTGCTTTTTACACTCGACTAATATAATTAGAAATAATATCAAGTCAAAAATTTTTTCAAAAATGTTTCCATCTCCATCTTTACTACTTTCATATTCATTTTCGCTGTCATCGATATTGACGTTATTTTTTGGTACATTTGTGCACTCCAAACCTTGGCACTGTCCGCAGGCTGTCATGCAATTTATTCCATGACGTTGACATTGGCATTGTTTTCCACATGGTGTTTTAGTATTAGTGCCGCAGTTACATCTTATGATATTAAGAATGTGAATTGGATCCTGAATAAAAAAATACTGAAGTTGAAAAGTTAATTAAAACTATTTTTGGGAGCTGGTTTAAACTTAGATTGTTTATTGAAAAATGAGTATTTTCAAGAAATCCGTTTTGAAAGTAAAATTGGCATTTGTGGTTTATTTTTCTGCTCCAGTATACGTACCTTGTCTGTCTTTATAGGTACTAAAACGTAATTTTCCCTTCTCCATCCCTTCTTTGTTTCATCCATATTGACTTCCAACGATTCCTGAATTTGTAAATACACTCGAAACGAAGGTACTTGATCGCGCTTTCAGTAGGTGGTAGTCGTTCTGGCTAAAAAAAATATGATCATTGTCTTGCATACCATACATGTTCAAAACCACTTGTATTCCAACATTAGCTACCTGATCTTGTGTTGCAAAGGGATCTTGGAATACTGTACATAAAGATTGAGCGAACTCACTAGTCGATTCAATAAACTTCAGTACAGCTATCTTTCCTTGACTAAAAAGCGCAGAGGTAGTATCACATCCACTCCATGCATGGATAGACAACAAACATTTTTTCACGTGATATGATAAACTTAATGTCACATTCTTTATGCTGATTGTTTCAGTATTTTTTTTCATACTTTTTTTAGCTTTGCGGTGCAAAAAAATCTCACTCATGGTTTGATCCCACATGTGAACCAACATAACAAGAATGTCTATATCATCAGCTTGATAGTCACACATTTTCCATTTTGTACAAGCTCAATTCCTTTTGTAGTAATGGTTCTGTCAGCGTCTCCTTCGCATTCCGCTATTATATGACCTTTTTCTCTTAGCTTTATTACCAATGCTTTGATCAAAGCAGTTTTGTTATTACTGTTTGACAGAAATTCAGATTGTTTGCAGTTCACTTGGTTTTTTGGTTTGAATACAATGTTGATAGACTTTCTTGCTCTCCTTTGATGTTCTTGATCTTTGATGGATGATTTGTAACCATTAAAAATAATTAAAGTATGATTACCATACTTTTTTGTAATATATGTACAATATTGTTCAATAATGTCTGAAAATGTAGCTCGGAGACTCCAAAAAACTCGATGCAGCAAAGCTCGGCCGTCATAAATATAGGTTGTGTCATTATTCACTGTTAAAATAGTTGAATCCTTAATGAGTTCTCTACCAAGCTCTGCTTTGTTTGGTTTCCTCATTAATCCATCTTTGAAGAGAGATGTGGGCTCCGGTGTTAAATCATATTCGAAGCATTCAGTTAAATCTTCAACCCTCTCAATTAGCATGATTAGTCTTTGGAACAAAACATAAGGAACTACGTGGACTGCATCGCCATTAACTTTAACAGATGGCATCAACTTGGCAAGTGTCTTGACCTGCTTTGAACGCTTGATAACTGCTTGATTGACTGCAATATTATTAAGACTGTTTTGAATCTCTAAACCCACATTTTCTGCTTGATCACAATTGACTTCATCATCCTTATCAGCACATAGGCCAGTAAATATACATTGAAGTCCTGAGTCTTGAAATTCAAATGGGTTAAACAGCTCGAGCTGCTCCTTTAATGCTTTAAAATCTTTAGTATCTCTTTTTCGCCGAGACTCACCAGATTCACATTGTTGCTGATTGCTCTCAAAACGATGCTTTGTCAATGTTAACATGGAATTATGGATTGCTCCGCATTTGTGCAAGGTACTGACCCAAAGATTCCTTGTAGTCTCTGACATACCCTGTTCCTCTGGTTAAGCCTCCATTGCTTCTTATTGATTTCATCATGCACTGTCCAATTACTAAATCAGGCCAAAGACCAGCCCAATATCGATCTGTGCGTCTAATACAATGGTAACCTGATTTACAGTACTGCTCATAAAGCCAAGGATGTTCTGAATTAAGTGAGTGCATGGATTGTAGATATAACCGAGCACTTTTGGCATAGTTTATATGCCCTGTTGCGGCAAATAAATTAAGCATCAGCCTGATGGCTTCCAGATGTTCGTGCCAATTCCCAGTTCTCTCTGCTCTGATGAACATTTTGATAATGCTAATGTATTCAAGATATTGCAACCATAGTTTTGCTGTTCTGGTTGAATGGGAAAGCTGTATTTTTAAATTTTCAATAAGATTTGTGAATCTTATAACTACACTGCTATTGTTTATCTCTTCCAAATCCATGTTTCCTTGGACCAGATCCATATTTTCTAGAGAACTATCAGCTTCATCTTTAGGGCTTTGTTTAAAAAGTAGACTCATCAAGAAAGACTCAACTAAGAAGTGAGCTCTTTGTGCTCTATAGAGCACTAAGAGCTCACTTATAGCTATATTTATAGCTATAGCTACTGCTTTACCAGTCATTGTATGCGTGACAGAGTTGCTTGCATAAATAAGTTCGAGTAATCTATTCAGCCCTCATGACCATACCAATACTTCCTAGGAAGCTCATTAAGATGTGGTATCCTCCCAATCGAATAACTTACTCAATTACTTAGACTTTGCAATTTCGTAAGCTTTTAACCATAAAGGCTGATCAAAAGTTACACTTGGAGTAGGTAAATTGATTAATTTTGCTTGGTTTTGTATAAAAACAAGTGCAGAATGAATGCAGTTTTCATCAGATGGGTTTAAGTTAATGATAGGCGCCATGAATATCTCACTTTTCCGGGATGACAGTTACTATTATGATGAAGTTGATAATAATATGATGATAATGATATGATGATAAATTTAATGATGATAAATTTAATGATGATAAATTTAATGATGATATATTTAATGATATATTTAAAATGATGATATATTTAATAATTTATCTAAAATTCAAACATGAAATTTAAAAATAATATTTAACAACATCAGCTCCACTGTTTACCAAGTACACAAAATATATTATTTTAAAAGAAAAATTAGCGCATTTTAGGCATGCTATGCTGGTATTAAAGTAAAAAATGATGATGTCAGCATTTTATGTAATTAATTTTTACATTTTTATAATTTGTAAACTTTAAACTATATTTTTACAAAATATTATATGAATCGCGTCATTTTTCGCTGAATTATCACAACTTATTGACTGCAAGTCGTACGGGTTTTGTTTATTTAAAAAAAAAAAAACTACAAAGTGAGGTCAACAATAATATTTATAACTTTTTTTGCCCAAAAAGAATTTTGGTGGATTTTGGATATATTAAAGTAGATAAAATTACGCTTCGAATGATACCAAATTCATTTATATCCAAATTTTGTCCAGGTTAGCCCTTTTTTAGACTTATTTTGACTAGACTATTATCATCTGAACATCGCCAGACGAGTTAATGAAATTTAAATCATGTTTGTTTTAATTTTCGGGCCATTAACTTCAGATGGTTTTTCTCTTTCCTATTTTTTCAGACATGCATATTCGGGTTTAAAATCAATAAAATTCAGATAAAAGCGAATAACAAATTTCAGTGCCTTTCGGAAACTCGAGAGAAGTTTTGACTTAGATATGTAACAATGAGAACATGCCTAATTGAAAAATGCTAATTAATGCATTTATATGCAATATATCTAACGTACGGTTCGGTTAGAGTGCAATGGTTAAGTCTCTTTTATTCATTACGTTGGTTTAGTAAAAAGTATACTCTTTTACTCTACTTGTAGTGTTCATTAGTGTTTTTCATTGAATACTGATCATCTTTATTCTTACTTCTTTACACAATTATCTTTTACTTTTCTTTATTTGAAACGGCAAGAGTTTCTCTTAATTCTTCTTTAATCAATATTTCCTCTGATTTCTGTCTAAGTCTTTCTTTCTTCTGTTTATTAAAATAAAATTTTTTCTTCGATAACTCATAAAACTTCTTATTTATTCAAATTTTCTTTAACCACAAAAATTGTTTTTCCAAAATTTCCTCATAAAAACTTTCCTAAAAAAATCTCTTTTGCTTCTCTTTAAAACTCTACTCCGTCTTCTCTCATTCTGTCCGTAAAAGTTTATTTTTGAAGGGTTTTATAATTTCGGATATGATATTTATTCATCATTTATTTATTTAACAGGTTGATGAGTCTTCGTGTTGAAATCTTTTTCCGATTCATTAAATATATATATATATATATATATATATATATATATATATATATATATATATATATATATATATATATATATATATATACATATATATATATATATATATATTTATTTATTTATTTATACATATATATATATATTAGGGTGTGATAGTTGCCCTAAAATGTTAAATTTTTATTGTAGAGGGCTGCTCATGATTTCAGTATTGCGTAATGGTCTAACTAGCATTTATGTGAAATATCAAGAAGATTGTGCAATTTTTGTGGTAGCGCCGACCTTGCAAAGTTTTTGTTTTTTATCATTTTTATCCAATATGTTGGGCTGAATCCGACTGGCAGTATGGGGGCTGGAGGCAAGACACAAATAATACCCTTATGTTAGCAAAAAATTAAGCACAGAATAAATTAAATCCTTAATCACTTAAGGGTGTAATTTTGGTTTTTTTGGAGATAAGTGAAGAGGATATTTCTAATGATTTTATTCAGTAAAATGTGATTAATAATTTAATTCTAGAAATAACAGCAATATTTATTGCATTGTATTTACAAAATTGCAGCATATAAAGATTATTTATTACTATTATTTTTTTTTTCTTTTTGTGTGTTTTACTTGTTCATTTTTTTTATAGTTGGGCCCAGGACCTTCGTGTCTTGCAGGGGCCAGGGGGCATACCCCAACCCATCGACCCTAGTTCAACCCTGATGTTTATTAACTAGTATACACGCACACATACATACATACATACATACATGCATGCATGCATGCATGCATGCATACATACATACATACATACATACATACATACATACACACACGTGCTCTAAACATTATATATACTACATTCCTTTTTGTTTTGCTTTTTCTTTTTCTCGAAATGATCATCACAAATAAAGTTTTTTCTTTTTCTCGAAATGATCACCACAAATAAAGTTTTTGTTAAAAATACATTCAAATTAAAACTTTCGATAACTTTTCTGTTGTCAAAACTTTCTAACATAAATAGACTTTGTTCCACCGCGTAAAGCATAGGAAAAGAATTAATAACATGACTTGCCACTATTATCGAGGGAGTTTATTTTTTTCCTCTGAATAGTAGGACAATATATTCTGTTTTTCTGTTAATAACATCAAATAACAGATTTATATAAAAGATTTTTAAAAAATAACAGATTTATTTAAAAGTGCATAAGTGTAACAATACATGTAATTGTATATGATATAAAATATAAAATTGCATCTAAGATTATATGCAGTATTAAAAATCTATTAATTTTTATTTTACTAATCGTACATAAAAAAATAACATATAGATTTCAAAAAAAACGTTGAACTTTTTCTGTAAAAAAACATTTTGTTTTGAAATTTGAAATCCCGCAATTTTTAAATAACAGTTCTGTTACGAATGACGCGTAAAATAATTTATATAATAAATTTACCAAAAACCACAGCCGAGAATATTGAGGATATATATAACCGAGTTAACCATGAGCGAGAAAAGGTTTTTTCAAACCGAGACGAGACCGTGACGAGAAGTTAGTACTTCTCGTGAGACCGAGAACGAGACGAGAAATTTAACAATTTTTGAAAACAAATTTATTAAAATCAAAGTAAAAAAAAAAAAATGTAAAGATGGGTTTTGACAAATAGACACAAATGACATTTGTCAAATGTGAACAACTTTTTCAAATAATAATTCAGAATTTTTTTGCCAAACTTTTCCAACAAGACAATGTTTTCTCTGATTAAGATGATTTGTTCTACTTTTTCTGGGTGTAAGTTGTGTCTGGATGATCGGATGACATTTCCACCTGAGCTAAAAACTCTCTCTGATTTAGTTGAACTTGCTGGAATAGCTAAAATTTGTCTAGCTAATGAAGAGAGTTCTGGCAATGTATTTGAATGCAATTTCCACCAATCAAGAATCGGAAAGTCTTTTTTAGCATCAGAGAGATATTCATACTGGCACATTTCGCTCAAAATAGGATTCAGTTCAGATGTTGGCTCTTGCGTTTCAAGTCTGACGTTTAACTTGCGCTTCAGTTTTGAATTAGGGGACAAATCTGCTGAAAGTACTCTGTCAACAGGTTGGCACTCAACATCCTTTACCTGTGAGGCTAACCATTCTTTTGTTGTTTGAAATTTTTTGAAGAGCTTCAAGTGAAGTCCCTTTAAAGCAGGATTTAAGTAGTTTGCTGCAGCACTCAATAAGTTTCCAGTGTGACAAAGAGGAAATCTTTTCTCAATGCAGCTTTTCAAGTTTTTTTGCATACAAGACACCGTAGCCATTTTTTCCATCCGTCTCAATAAATTGATCAATTTTGTCATGGATTAAATAAAGAGAATCGGCGACAGTGTTAATTGTTGGAATAGACTCAGCCGACCACGTTTCTGTAGCTTCTTTAAGTGGTGCCAAAATTTCTACTGCTCCCTCAATTGATTTCCACTGTGATGCACTGATGGTCTTTGAAGAAAACATATCTTCATTTGCAGATAAGCTGATAATTGCACTCTTTAGATGTAGGACAGAAGCCATGCAATCCAGTTCACTATTCCATCTTGTGTCAACAGATTGACGTAACTGTCTAAAATTGATTCCTTGAGCATCTGATTCTGATTCAAGCAACTCAGCTGCAACTGTTGACTGGTAAGTTAAAAAAGCCAAATCTTTCCATGTTTGCAACGCATCATCCATTCCAGCAGTCATTCCAAATGAGTCTCGAACTGCACATTGCAAAATATCATTGTTGCACAAGTATTGGTCAAGGCGCTTTGACAATTTGACTGCAAGTTTCATGTTTCTTGCCTGGCCGTTTACGCAGTACATTGGCAAATCAGCAGGCAAATTTAGTTCTTCTAAGAAAGTATCCAGCTTTCCTTCAATTAATATACCTGTGTGTCTGCCTGGGAACTGTTGAACATGGGGTGTCCAGTGATGTAGTCTCCAATTTTCGTCAATAGCATGAAAAGTCCAAGAGATGTAGCTGTCCTGAGCTCTAGAAGTCCAAAGGTCAGAAGTAAATGCAGCACTTTTTAGATTTGGCGTAATCTCCGTTATTATGCTCTTCGTTCCAGCTTGAACTTTTCTTGACCGAATTGAAAGCTTTCTTGAATATGTTGTTCTGTGATGAAGGCTCAGTTTAGGGTTTGCAATGTCAAACAATTTCTTGAAGCCTCTTCCTTCAACTGCTGAAAAGGATGCCAGATCAGTGCAAAAGTAATCCAGCATTGCAGAGTCAAACTGTTTTTGAATGGAATTGTATTTGTCATATTTGGACTTTGTTTCAAGCATTTCGACCATGGTTCGTTGTTTCTTCTTAGGAGGAGGAAGAAGAGAGTCGTCAGTTTTTTCAGAATACTCAACGTAATCTTGGCTGTGTTTTTTTTCGAGGTGACGATGAAGTCCGCTTGTGTTTCCATCTTTTGTTTTCAAAGACTTTTTGCACGCCTTGCATTCAGCAACGTCACTTGTTTTTTGAAAATATCTCCAGATTTTGTTTTTTCTTGGTGACATTTTTGATCTTTGAAATGAGGCAAGAATATTTCTTTTCAACATGAACAATATGTGTCAAGTTCAATTCCACTGGTAAACTAATGAAATTAAGTCCAAATAAACTCCAAATAAACAAAGAAATTCCAAAATTCCAAATAAACTCCAAATAAACAAAGAAATTATAATTGAAAGAGCGCACAGAACAGGGTCAATTAAGTCAGGAGACGAGCGATCAATTGTTTTAAAACTTTTAAATTTCAACGATAAAAAGTTAATTCTGCAAAATTCAAAAAAACTACGCGGAACAGGTGTGTTTGTTAACGAAGGCTTTGCAAAGGAAACAATAGAAAAGCGTAAAAAAACTCTGGGATGAAGTGATTAAATTAAGAAAAGAAGGTAAATACGCAATTCTCAAGTTCGATTCTATTTTTTGTAGAGATCATAAAAAGTAATTTTTTTTTTTTTTTAACATACAGTGTTAAGAAAGTTCTTCTAATTTATAACACAATCAAAATGTCTGAAGCAAATGATTTTAAATCGTTTAGTTGTAATTTTTCAGAAATGAGACACTTCGCATCTGATGAAAAATTTGATCCAGATATTAATTATTTCAATGACATTATTACGGATAGTTCTTATTACTATCCTCTAAAACAATATAAATTTTTAATTAGATTTTAAATTCATTAAATTAGATTAAAATCACGGAGTCAAAATGTTAATTAATTAAAAAAACAAATTATTAAGCATTTTGTAAATTTTAATAATTTTTACTTTGGAAAATAATATAATATTTAAGTCTCGTTCTACTTCTCGCGAGAATTTTCTATTTCTCGTTTCTCACGAGAAGTCCCATTTCTTACGAGAAACGAGAACGAGACGAGATCTCGCTCATGGTTAAACCGAGTCAAATACAACCGAGACTCATTTTTATTACAAGATACGTCCAAGCATTCGGGCGCGAAGGAAATGTTTATGCCTATTCCTTGCAAAATAAAGATAAAGATAATTCGAAACTTTTTGACATATTCGAAAGTTTAGGTGAATTACTAACAAAAAAAACATTAGAGTAGGTTCAAACATTCTGACCTGAATTTTAACAATGAACCGTAGCGTAGTAGGCGGATTGCGTAGAGCGGTGGTTCTTAACCGTTTTGAAGTCGGGGAGCACTTTTGATCATGACAAAAGTTTTGGGAGCACTGAAATCAAGGAGTAAAAAGAACAAATACGCATGCTTAAGAATTTTATTGAAAATAAAAGATTAAAACATAAAAGTTTAAAATGATAACATGACAAACAAATTGTTAATAAACATAAATTTAGTAAGTAAAAAGATAACATTGAGCAAAACTTAATTCAGAAAAATAAAAAGGTTTAAAGTGAATTCTGAGCTTGACGGTTGTTACAATTTTCAGTGATATAAAGCCTAATTTTAGAAATAGCTACCCTCAATTCTTCATTCAAATTAGTAAGTGTTGCTCGTTTTTTAGTTTATATGTTGGTGATTATCGAGAAATCGAGGTCACACAAATATGATATTGAAAATTGCAACAAGATTTTAAGTGTCTTCATGGACATAGCTGAGTATTCTTCTTGCTGAAAGATCCAAAATTCCTCAAAAACCATTTCGGAAATTTTCATTTTAAGTGTGCGATCCGATGATAGATTGATTAATTCTTCTTCTTGGTATGGCAACTTACTATTTGATGTATCAATCTTGGCGAATGGATTACGTATCCAGTGATATATTTCTACGTTTATTGATGGAAAATAAAATTCAACCTTTTCTTCTAATTACTGCTGAAATAATTTCGTTTTATTCCTTCTCTTAATGATAACACTACCGACGAAATTATTTCAGTAGTAACTCTCCGTTACTGCTGAAATAATTTCGTCGGTAGTGTTATCATTAAGAGAAGGAAAGATATCTACTTTCTTCTTCTCCAAAACACAATTTTTCCAAAAAATAACTTTTTTCTGAAAGGCTGTCAATTTGTTGGTCGATGTTAAAAATTTTATTTTCTTCCTTTAAGGCTGGAATTAACACTATTTACATAATCAAAAAATCAGCTAAATATGCCAATTTAGCACACCAAATGTCATTTTGTGGAATATCTTCAAGAAAGATCTGGAAAAAGGTAATCAATTCATCCCTCAGTTCTAAGAAACGACGTAACACTTTTCCTCTGGATACCCATCTCACCTCAGAATGCAAAAGCAAAGATTCGTACTTGGCTTCCGTAGAGATGCAAAGTTTTTAAAGACGCGTATTTTCAAAGGTATCGATTTTATGAAGTTTACCATATTTACAACTTTGTCTAGCACAGATTTTAATGCCACCGGTAATGTTTTGGACACCAGAGATTCTCTATTCAAAAAACAGTGAGTAGATATAATATTGGCGTTTCTTTTCTTGGCGCGAGTCACAAACCTTTTTAATGAGCCTACCATTGATTGAGCACCGTCTGTACAATATCCCACACAAAACTCCCATGATATTTTGAATTGTTCAAAATAGGAAGAAATAGAATCGAAGACATCTTGTCCTATCAAAAGTTCGGTACGACAGAATAGAAATTGATTCACTATTTCGTTATCATCAAGGTAAAGAACGAAACCTAGTATACGAGCTTTTCCGCTTATGTCAGTGGACTCGTCAATTTGCAGAGCAAAATACCGTTTGGAAAGCTTATCGGCAACTGTTTTGTCGATGTCATCTGACATTTTTAATTCTATTTTTTATTGCATCATTTGAACGAGGACTTTTCATTATTTCCTTTGTTGCTTCATCGCCAAACATAATTTTAACCATTTCACAACATGCAGGTATAACTAAAGACTCTGCTACGTTATGTGGTTTTAACTAAGCAGCAATAATTTCAGCAACCCTATATGACGCCAACTGTGCCTTATCGGAAATTTTCACAGTTTTTTCAAAATATTTTACTTGTTTAGTTAGCGTATCTAACAATCGTTTGAAATAATCTTTAGTTTTTGAAGCAAGGTTGGCGTGATTTGTAGAAAAGTGACGTTTCAACTTGTTAGGAACCATCACGCTGTTGGATAATTTTTCTTCACATACATTACAATGTGGAATGTGATATTCTTCCTCACAAATGTACGTAAATCCAAGACTAAAATATTCTTCAGAATACTGTCGATTAATTTTTTTTTCTTTTAATCCTATCGTTTGTATCAGACACAATATGTGCAGCAAGAGCATTACTACCGCATCCACTTGTAGTATACTACTCGGTCCATTTTTAGTATTTTATTCTTCTGAATCATTCGCTTATCGTTTGTTAAGAAATTTATCCATTATGGGGTATTAATGTAAAAAAAACCAAAAATGATTTGGGAATTAATACAGGACTTATTTTAATTTTTTATTCCCCGACAAAATGTCTGATTAAATTTAATTTTGGTCGGACAATGTCCGATCAAATTTTTAGGATATTTGTAGCAAATTTTATTTTTAATTACACAGCTCGTTTTATATTTCAGCTGTTAAAAGGTTACAATAAACTAATTTTTTATAATTAATTTAAATAAATATTTCATTATTTATTTAATATTATTATTTTTTCAAAATTCTTAAAAATATTTTAGTTTTTAAAACACCTTTTAGATTCCGTTTAACAACGATTTTTTATTACACATATTAAATTTAAAACATTAAACGAGTGTGCGAATGTTTTTCGCTTTGAAGTCACCGATTTTAATAGTCATAACGACTATTAAAATCGGTGATTGCAAAGCAAACAACATTCGCTCAAAAAATAAATTTTAAAGTAAAAAAAACACGTTGTTTAAAGTCCTCGTTATTTGTAAAACTTTTCGTTGATTTAGTTAATTTTAAAAAGTTATGTACAGAATTTTAAATAAATAAAACTGCCTTAATATTAAATTTTATTTTTTTATGGTAACTTAAATTAAATGTAATTATTATCAATAATCTGTAGAAGTTTTATTTCGTTCTTTCTTAACTTTAATTAGTTTTTTCTTTTACTCAATATGTATTAATTAAGCCAACAGCATCCTCACGTAAAGGAAAGTATGATTTCAAACCAGCTATTGTACTTTCATTAAACAAGTCGAGAGCTACTTGAACATTTTGTTTATATTTTCCTGGGTGTAGCACTTTATTATTTAGTTTTGGAGCTTTACGTAAATCTGGATCTAAAGCAAGATCTTTATCATGGACGTCATGAAACAGTTTCCAAGATACTTCTCCACCTTAAACTGTAATATCATCTTTAAACCCAATAAACTCAAATATGGGAAACAAAAACCTCTTTCGATTTAACAAGCTGTATCTCACATTTTTAATTAAATGTACTGCATCATAGAATAAATAAACTTTTCTGCAGTTATATAAAATTGAGAAACTATGAAATCCATTTTGGTATTCTAATAACAATTTATTAAATGCAGAAACATTGCTTGCATGATTATCGCACACAATAGCTCGCACAACAAACCGACTATTAAGCAAAAGATTCAAAGTTTCAAGAATCTCATTTTTTAACCAATCACTATCAATTTTTACAACTGGAATAGCTTTTATAATGTATGAGATGTTTTCCTTAAAACTGTTTATCATAAAACAAACAGCACTTTTATAGAGTTCACCAAAGTTGTTTACACCTGTTATAGTTCCACTAGAGTATTCAGCACATTTTTGTAAATACATTTCATCAAATATTATGCAGACATCTTGTGACATTTTGCCATCTTCAAGTAATAATTTTGCAGCTTTTAGTGCATCAATGTTACCAGAACAAATTTTATTAAATAAAGAAAGTGATGTTAATCGAAATTCTTCCAAAAGTACTTTGTAGGATTGCATAGATGTATAGCGCAATAATAATGCATATCAAATTAGGTTCCCAGAGTAAATTGGTTTTTTTAGATATTTTATTTTTTCAAGTTCTTCAAAAACTGAGAAATTTTTTTCTGCTTGACTTCTTAAATAGGCAGGAAAGTTTTCAAACATACTTTTACGAGTTAATGTACAATTATGACCATTACGAAACCATTTTGGTAATGGTACTAAACAACCCTTATAAAATAGTTTTATGTGTAAACTCTTGTCAACTCGTATACACTCAATAACTTCTGGTATAGAAAGCTCATTAAACAACATTTTTTATAATACAATATGATCATTATGTTTTAGCATTTGGTAGTTACTTGGGCATGGAATATCAGCAATGCAATTTAAACTTTTTTTTAAATCATTTTTAAAAAATTCACTGCTTTGATCATTCTGGTAAATACGTTTTGTTGGACATTTTCTTTCCAAATTTATTGTCGGTATAGAAGATTTTGGTATAATATTTGGATGTATAGTTGGTATTAGTTTTAATTTCTTTATTAAACGAAATCTTTTTTCTTGTTTTCCATTTTTAAATATTTTTCCTGAAAATGTTTTGAACAAATAACTGATGACTTAGTTAGTATCCAGTTTAGTCTATTTACAAATTTTATCCATTTTGTTCTTAATTCTTCATTTACAGGAAATAAAAACACTGGCACCACATCATGTCTGGAATAATTAGAAAAACAGCCAACAACACAACATTTGTTAACCATTCTTTATTTTCAATATTTCAATTTTAAAATTATGTAGATTCGTTAAACTTTTATTTAGAACCGCATACTAAACTGGCCTTCTATTTTTTCGGCAAATATGCGGAATATAAGGCCGTATACTTTAAGTAGGCCATGGTATATCATTATACATTTTTAAGCATGCATCGACTTTACCACAACTTTAGCGCGTTCCTGAAGTCTAAAGTTCCTCATTCAACGCACCTTGCATATTATATTCAAAATTTGCCCATTAGGCCTCTACCAAAAATCTAAACCCCTAACGACCTTGCTACGTCACTGACCATTGCTTCAGAGGCCGCTACATTTAGAATAAAAATCATAAACTACTAAAATTACTAAAACTACTAACACCTTGTTGAGATAAAACAACTACATTGAATAAGTATCAATTATTCCAAAGATATTTTATAAATAGTAATTATAAATATACATAAATAAGTTTTAAAAACTCTTTTTAATATTACAGTTAATGTTAATAATAAAATGAAGTTTATTGTTCAATTTAACAATAACCTACTTTAATTACCAATAAATTTCAAGGTTCAGGATTAAACAGGCATGTGCCACGGTTCCAATTTTTATTTATCTTTTGTGTTACCTTGACACTTTTAAAGTGATTCCTTTCAAGGCAACTGCTACACTCAATTGATTCTGTAGAGACATTGAGATCTTAAAATCTCTTAAAATCTCCCACGCTTGTGCTGTAAAAAACGGCTTTAGAATTTCAAAAACTACTATCTCATTAATTATAGATCATGGAAGATCCTTAGCATCTAAATTAAGATCTACAGTATCAGCAGGCGTTACAATTGTAACATCATTAGGTCTTCCTCCTTTAAGCAAACGCCGCAGCAAAACTAAAAAATAAGCAAAGAAGGAATTAGGATTTAAATTCATCTCATTCATCAAAAAAAAAAACACTATGAATTTTCTAGATAATATTCAAACGGTGATCTTGTAATCAAACTCCAATTCAGTTATAGGTTCTTCTTAAATATGTGGATTTTTGTAAAGGTTTCCAAAAGCAAATTTATGATCATTGTCATGTTAAAATCTGGATACATTGAAAAGAAAATCTAAATGATGATGAGAAAATATAAATAGATACATCTATATATTGATTTCTGAACTTAAGAAAAAAAGACAAAATACAAATTATAAATATAACAGTTCACACTCTGAACCTATGAACTAATAAAAATAGTGATTTGGAATTTTTCTTAAGCTAAAGACTTACAAAATATCCCTAAAAAGTTAACATTATTATCACATAACATATTAGTTCTAAAGCACCATTACTTTTTACTCCTCATGATTTCTTATTTTTTAAAAATAAACATGAAAAAAACTTTTTAACTTATGCAAAGTTAAAAAGTTTTTTTCATGTTTATTTTTGTGCCTCTACCAAAAATAGTTTAGTGAAATTCAAGGCTTTCTTTACCCCAGGCCTTACAATCAAGCAATCAAGCCGAAAAAATGAAAGCTGGTTGCAGACATTTTTTTTGGCATATAATTTCAAAGTAAAACACAAAATAAACGATTTATTTCATTTATTGCTCAATTTTAAAAAATAAAATTGTCTAATCAAAATGCATCTTCAATACTTTTTTTACACTGGTTCTTTTTCAGAACGCAAAGTTGCCAGTTTTGTATAGTTATTTATAAGCATATTCGATAAGATTTTACTGCAGATTTTAATTTGTGGAAGAACATAACAAAAATAAATTTCATTAACGATATGTAAACATTTAGAAAATGATTTTCGACAAAACCATTTAAGTAAAATCTAATCAAATTTTGTGAAAGAAATTACAAAAACAACAAAAAACACCCACTGATACACTATAACCAGTAATATTTAAACACCCGCTATTGAGTTTTTTCATATAACTTCTATATATTTCAAAATATTTAAAAAATTTTCAGAATGACCAACTTCAGTTTTGTAAACAATGTATCTAGCAATATAAACACACGCCATTTTGCTATCTTCTTTCATAGATCTTACTAAATCATCCAACATGTCAAAAATCTCACTCACAATTTTAACTTTCTGAGAAGTCGGAAAAGTCTGCATCAAACCTCAGAAGCAACTTGGCATGGTAAATTATGCATTTTCTCAACAGCTTATTGATCAAATATAAAATATGATGCACCAGCACCCTGCCTTAATTTACCAAGAACTTTCTCTAAATGATCAGTTAACCCCTTAATGCACACATTAGTTTGGGATTTTCTATCAAAAAATGATCAGTTTTTTTTTTCATTGATTTAGTATTTATGTATAATTGGAAGTTCACCAAAATTGTTTACACCTGTTATAGTTCCACTAGAGTAATTAGCACATTTTTGTAAATACATTTCATCAAATATTATATAGAATTTAAATATAAGTACATAATAAAACATAAAAACATAATGTAAATATTTAGAAAAAAATTAAAAATTTGATTTTGTATGATATATTATAAAACAAGGCACAGCACATAATCCTACGTCACAATTTCTACAATAATATCTGGTTTCTTTTCTTTTTTTTTCTTTCCTTTATTCTCCCTTTTACTGCAGCACACAGCACAGTATCTACACGGAGCAGCTTTTTTTCTGTTGGAGGAACATAATCAGGAAAATGGCGTCCGGTCAGTCGTAAGGGCCCAGGTTGAGAACTTGGTCTACCTTTCTTTAACGTTGAATGGAATTTTTCAATTAGCTCTTTAATCAGTATCTGTCGAAACGCTAAATTGTCCCTCCTGCCTCCTTTTTTTAATGCAAAACAAATGAATTCCATGATGTTATATCTAAGAAGTGGAGAAACACTTTTTTATAATATTTTTTACCTGTCTTCCTTGCAAGAGGGTAATCATGAAGGTGTTGATCCAATTGATCAACGTCCACCCCCACCCCCCCTATAGTGTCGTTGTAGTAAAGCACTGCCTTTGGCTTTTTTATTGCATTGCTATCCCTGTCTTTTTTTTTTAGTAGCTTCCATTGTCGGATTATGTACAGTAGACAGGAGACAAACATCTTTTTTATCTTTCCATTTCAAAAGCATTAATTTGCCTCGTTGAAAGGCAGTAATTTCTCCTTTTTTTAATTTTTTGTTTTGAATTCCTGCAGGAACATCCTAACGGTTCATTTGCAGAGTCCCATATATATCTGTTTTCCGTTTTATGAGAAAATCTGCTAGTCGAGGAAAGGTGTAAAACTTATCAGTTGTGAGGCAATATCCTATATCCAATAAGGGTTCCATCAAAGATAATCTGGGACGATATAGGCCAGTCTTTATATGTGTCGCTAATGAGAGTGCCTTTTCCTGTAAATATTATGCATGAATATAAATAGCCAGATTTTGACTCACACAGCAGGTAAAATTTTATACCAAATCGAGCTCTTTTCAAATGGAATGTATTGAATCCAACCTAGACGGCCCTTATACATCATCAAGCTTTCATCAATAGATACATCCCTTACGGGAATGTAGAAAGAACTAAATTTGTTTTTCAGATTATCAAAAACAGGCCAAATTTTGTTTAGTTTTGGGTGTGGATTTGCCTCAGGATTATAACTTTCATTATCTACAAAATGTAGTGCAGTCGGTTGATGTTTTTTGACGTAACAATATTTCACTGCCGGACACCAACAAATCCTTTTGCATAACTAAAGGTTGTATATTCCTGTATGTAAAACAATGGAGACACAGACCGTTAAGCGAATAAAATTTGTTGAATTGGTCTTTAAAGATAAGAAGGTTTGTTTCTCGTTGACGCCATTACAGGGTGACAGGAAAGTTCTGCCAGTATTTCACAATCAATTTATTTTTAATAAAATATACATAAACTACTGAAATTACAGTAACAGATCAAGTAACATGTAGTGTAAGTATACCAAGAATAATTCAAATTGGTCTCCTTTTCGGTCCACTGTCAATGATAATCGATGACGCCATGATTGTATGGCGTTACGATTTATTTCCATAGGAAATTTTTCCCATTCGCGGATCATCATTCGTTTCATGGAGGCCAAGTTATGATGTTGTTTAGCATTGACCTTGGACTCCAAAACACCCCACACGCAAAAATCAAGTGGTTTCATTTCGGGAGAGAACGGAGGCCACTCATCCTTAGCAATAAACTTAGGGCAATTCTGTTCGAGCCATTCTTGCGTTTTTTTAGCTGTATGAGCTGGTGCTGAATCCTGTTGAAAACACCAGTCTCCATTGGGATATAACAAATTGGCCTCTGGTTGCAAAATTGCCTTCAGGACACTCTCTTGATAAGATACTGCATTAATTTTGGTGCCACGTTCGATAAAGACCAATGGCAATTTTCCTTTGCTACACACTGCTGCCCATACCATCACCGAACTTTGATTCTGATACCGCTGAACTGTTCCTGAAGATTGAGATATGTCCTTTAATGATGTTGACAACATAATATTGTTTTTAGCATTAAAACTTAGTTCCATCACGAATAACTTTTCATCAGAAAAGATAATGTCCTGGGTGCGGATTCACAACACTTTCGTAAGTCCAAAGTTTGCGTAAATTTTGCTTAAGTTCAAAGTTACGCTAAGTGGTATTCACAAACCTTGCGTAAACAAAAACTTAAGTTTTTACGTAAGTTATTACTTACGCAAAAAGTCTAAAAAACGGTATTCACAACATTTTCTTAAAAAATGCTCAGCAAACTTTACGCAAGAAAAGTAACGTCTGCATTTTTCTGACTTAAGTTTGGCGTAACTTTAAATCATCTAATAATATTTAAAAAAGGCGTTTTAATTATCATAAATGATTTCAGATTTTTTTCATAATCGGCATACTACAAAGCTATATGAAGCTATATGAGTAATATTAAATGATAGTTGTATTATTGAAGTAAATAAAAAGAATAAAAATGCATAATAACATTAGTATTTATATATATATATATATATATATATATATATATATATATATATATATATATATATATATATATATATATATAATAGTAATAATAATAAAAGATGATTAGAACCACTCAAGTTTATCTCACACATTCACAGTATTAGAAAAATCTTATGTATATTATAAATAAATATAATATATCTCTTAGTAATATGAATACCTAGTTACCATCATTCTTAATGAAACTCAAATGTAATTTGGTTGAAATGGATATTCAATTAATTCAAGAAATGGAATTACAAAATCAACATTGGAGAACAGCTCAGCGAATTGTCCTTAATAATTTTTCAGATGTTGAATGTTGTCATAAATTTCGATTACCACGGCATAAAATCTTAGAAATTATTAACACTCTAAATGATGATTTGTCTCCAATAACAGATAAAAACAATTCTATTTCACCAGAAACAAAAGTTCTTGTTGCTCTAAGATTTCTAGCTACAGGAAGCTTTCAAAATACTATTGGTAAGAACTTTTAATATGTATAAGTTTGTCTTTGATATGTAAAACTGCAGTAACAATGCTAAAACAAAATTAAATAAGCTAATGCTTCACCTTATTCATATCAACTTTTGCAAATTATCTAAAAGGAAGTGTATATATGTCATTGTGGATTTTTTAAGTCTCAAAAAACCAAACATGATCTTTAAAATTAACTTAGCAGTTTTATCTCAACTAAATTTTATCACTAAATGAGGTTGTATGTTTTGCATATAACCATAAATGTATAATTATGGTTATATGCAAAACATACAACCTCATTTAAAATATTTTAGTAAATATAAAAAAGAGGTTTCTAAATCTGAATTGAAAAAAACTATATTTCTAAAAATTTATTATTATTTAAATTTAGGAGACACATCTGGGATAAGCCAAACAAGCACCAGTAGAACAATTCATCAATTTTGTAAATTTTTTATTCAACACTATAGCTACCTTGTAAAATGGTACAGTAGCCAAGAGGAAATGGCTGAGGTAAAAAGAAGATACTTTAATGCATGTGGAGTTAAAGGTCTTTTGGGCCTAATTGATGGTACAATGGTACCCATCAAAGGTGACACTGGGCCTGATGAGCCAGCTTTCATTTGCAGATAAAAAAAGTTTGTAAATATTAACTACTGTAATCTATATGTAGGAATGATACAAATAGATTGAATAATAGATAAATAATGATTGATGATCTCCATGCAGCTATGGGTCTATAGCTATTTCTTAGCTGCCGCAAGCAAGAGGCTCTTTTTTTTTTAGCTAGAGACTTTTTATCTTAAAGAGCATACGCTTTGATGTTTTTTTTTTTAAATAGGCCCTTTCAAATATCATAAAGGAGGTGTTAAATTTGAAGTTATGCTACCAGATGCAAACATTTATTTTATTAATTTAGATTTATTTTCTATAAGTTTTAAAAAAGTTTAGTTTTGTTCTGTACTCATAAAAAACTTTATTTTATAGAAAGGGTTATTCTGCTATAAATTGCCAATTTGTTGTTGACCCGGAAGGACAGTTCAGAGATGCTGTTATCAAATTTCCAGGATCATGTCACGACGCTTTTGTTTATTCAAATTCAACTTTGAAACAGAAATTGGAGGTTGATCCAGCTTCAGGGTTTCTTTTTGGTGATTCGGGCTATGGGTTATCACCTGTCATGATTTTTGGGTTATCACCTGTCATTTAGTCCTGCATTAGACCCTAAAGAAATATTGTTCAACAAAACCCACTCAAGTGTTCGAAGTGAAATAGAACGTTGTTTTGGACGTCTTAAAGACCGATGGAGGTGTCTACATAAAAGTGGTGGAACACTTCAATATACCCCATCCAAGTGCTGCTCAATAATATTTACTTGTGTAATACTCGAAAACATGTGTAATTCACTCTGTTTAAATGATCCAGATACCATAGAAGTTGTTGGTAACTAGGGATTGCAATCCCGGAGGTCTTTTTCAATCCCGGGATTTCGGGATTGAAAATTATCAATCCCGGGATACCGGGATTAATCCCGGTATTAAAAAGCAGATACAACATCTTTACAGTATTAAGTAGAATAAAAACAGTACATTTAACTAAAAATTTATTTGTTAAATGAATTTGCTTTAGCATGTTAATTAAATTTCACAAGTTAATTAATGTAAAATTATTATGTTAGAAATAAGGAGATATGCTATGTTTTTTGTGCTTCGAAATGCGGCTTCAGAAAGCATAACGCGTCCAAAGTTTCATCGCCCAAACAGTTACGAATTTTTGTATTGAACAGTGCAGCGGAAAATGCCCACTCAGCCTCGACACTTGTCGGTTTCACGGTCATTAGAAAAGAATAAACTCTTTCTAAATAATTGTCACGTGTACCCCCATTTTCAAATTGTGTTAAAGAAGGACAATCACCAATAAAATCAATTAGACATTAAACATTGTCATCAAAAATTCAAAATTTCTTTTTGAATTTTTGATGACAATGTTTCATGTCTAATTGATTTTATTGGTGATTGTCCTTCTTTAATAACACAATCAAGTTCCTCTTCAGTACTTAAAGTACTGCTTTAAGACTCATGTACCATTTCAGGTTCCTCAATCAAATCCAGCATGTCAGACTCAACTGATACTCTTACTAGAGCAGGATTGGAAGCATTTAATCTTTCCGAAAGTTTTCGACATTTAAATGAAGAAGGCACTGTTATTATTTCCTCACCGAGGCTTCGACCGTTATGCAGGTATTGCAGAAGTCCGCTCATATCGGTTCGGCGTTCATGCATGCGAGTCATTAAAGCTCTACGCATTTTGTTGCTTGTATTATTGTCAGCATCTTTTAATTTTGAGCATGAAACTAATGGCAATGTCGGCTGTAAATAGGTTAGAATCTCGACGACATATTGTTTCAACCGTTGCTTTAATTGGAACTAAAGTTGAAATAATCTCTGATAATATTGTCAGTTCATCATGTGACAGAGCTATAGAGTTATCTTGCACTGGGTAAATGTTAATTAATGCTTTTTGTATACAATTTTTTACTTTGTAAAATCGTTTAAGCATTAACAGAAGGCTGCTCCACCGTGTCTTGCAGTCCATTATTAAAGACAGTTGTTTTCCAAATTCAGCCTTAACATATTTTTGTAAGATGTCGTTCTTGTTAGGTGATCGTCTAAATTTTAGCATTAGTTTGCGTACTTTTTTAATGACTGGCCCATAATGAACTTCATTTAGTTCAATTTTAGGTCTTAGATTTTCATGATTGTGGTCCAACAAATCTTCCTCAATGTTCTCATTTTCGGATCAACTACTGTCAGAAAATTCGTTGTTAAATTCTGGCTGATTTGCATCGAATTCTCTCTTTTTACAAAGAGCATCAATTACAGCAAGTTGTATGCCGTGAGCAAAACATAATTGTTGGTTAGCAGGCAGCAACCTGCCAACTTTTTTCACAACACTAGCTCTCTCGGTCATTATAGCCACAATGTCGCTGTATAGATCAAGAAAATGGTCTTTAAGTCTTTTTTCTAATAGTTTTCAAAAGAAAAAGAAAATCTCTCACCCAGACCGAATTCCGTTTTCTTGCGCACTTCAATTTGATGAAATAAACCAACTAAACCTAATCTTGTTTTTTTCCTGTACTCTACTACATGATTACGAATTGTGTTTACTGACGCTGGTAGATTTCTGAATTCCATAGCAGTTAGAGCGGCACGTAAGTCTATTGAAGAACAAATCACATTAAATAAAGGCCCGTCAGACGCCGTTAAACGAGCAAGTGTAGCACAAAGTGTTTTATCTTCCCTTTCATAAATCGGAAAGTATCCTGTCAGTGGTTTAGATTTCATTTTTGGTGGTTTATTTTAGAGATGGGAATCGAACCCTTTTTTTAAAGTTCGGGTCCGGTTCGGTTCGGTTATATCTAATGTTCGAGTTCGGTTCAGTTCGGTCTTAAGCGCAGTTCGGGTTCGGTTCGGTTCGGTATCAACATAACTGTTTTTTTTATTAGTTACAAAGCTTTACATCCACAATGATAAAACACAAATAAATTAAAGTAAAATTAAGTAGTTAAAGCATTACAAATAAGTTGAAACTATTTGCAATGCTTTTATACTGCAACTTTAAAAGTTTAAAAAACAATGCAGTTACTAATAGCTGCAGTTAAAGTGCACAAAACATTAAAGTAGTAACTTTCTGAACACAGATAACGGTAGCTTAAGTAGCCTACTGTCAGTCTAGTAATCAGGGCTGCATATTGTATTTGAGAAATATCAGCATTTCTAATGTTTCTGGATTTAGGCGAGCCCTGCGCTCACTCATCGTCACCCCACACACTGAAAACACTCTTTCACTGGCAGTACTTGCAGCAGGAATAGCCAACAACTTTCTACCAATCAATGCCATCGTCGGAAGCTTATGTTCACCGTTATTGTCTTTCCAGAATTGTAATGCATCACACGCTGTCATGGGCAGTGCCAAGTATTTGTCAAGTTCATGTCTTGTGTCATTACTGTCGGCGTTAGACAATGGATTGGCAGTTGTTTTTAAGTCTGCCAGAAAATCATAAGATTCAGGGTCACCTTTATTCTTCTTTGAAGAAGGCAGCTGATCTGAATGACTGCATTCACTAAAGCTGTCTATATCTGTATTGCCTTTCGTATCACCTGATTTGGTAATAAGAAATAATTTTGTCCACCATACAAAGCATTTCTGAATAAACAAAATTGCGATCTTCTGTGTTGACAAAAGACAAGTATTTGTAAGAAGGAACAATAAGTGTTGATAGCTTGTGCAAAGGATGAATAATATGCTTTTCATTCAAGCTGGACAGAAAAACTGTCTTCAAATCACGCATACTATTGCTGTCTTGATCTTACAGACTGATCGAAGATAAAATAGCATTGGCCATACATAAGGGGACGTCGGCACATTATCATGTAACAATTGTACAGTAGCCTTGTGAAAGGGATGCAAAAATTTTACGACGTCATGCAACAACTTTTCATTAACGTTGTTCAGTTGCTCAAATTTGTCAAACTGCTTTGAATCAGCAAGAACTGACTTGACATGATCTAACTGGCATGACAATGATTGCAAAAGAAAAAATTAACTGTTCCAACGAGTTGCAACATTCTGTTTGAGAGTGTGATTTAGTTCCTGGTTTTTCCCACTTTAAATAAGCCCACCATTTCCTTTGAAGTCTTGATCATTTCATGAACTAAATTAGCACTAGGGGATTTCAAAGCCTTTTCAAAAGCTAAATTCAGAATATGACCTGCACAGCTAAGTCTAACATCGTTGCGATAAGCCGACTTCATATTACTCCCATTATCAATCACAAATACCAAATTGTCACTTTTTATAGCCTGAGGGAAAAGCTTTTTAAGTATTTCAGTTGTCTTTGCTTTTACGGCAATGCCAGTCTTAGACTCACTAAACTCAAATAATCCAGCACACTTACTTATAAGGCAATAACTGCTGTTAATGTAATGTGCTGTAAAAGTCTGATAAGAGTATTTTAGAATGTCATCGGTCCAGTGATCAGTTGTTATTGCGATATGAGTAACCCCAGCAAGTTCGTCTTTCAGCTTTCGAACACATTCGTTGTAGAACTTTGGTAGTAGCGTCTTAGACAGCGTTGTTCGATCACACATAATACCCTCAAGTTTCACTGGTCCATACTTCGATCCAATATCAATCATTTTTTGAGAAAAGTGACGGAACCCATCATCCTGAACACACGAGAATGGCTGAATGTCTTTTGCAATCATTTACAGGGCTGCACGTTGAGCATTTTCACAAATGTGTTTAGGAACCTGTAAAGTATAAAGCAATAAACAATAGACATTAAATACATACCAATACATAATGGCCTTTTTTTTTGTACTGCAAAAAACATTGTATTTCTAAAATATTGCTAACAACTTGTAACAAATATATTTTGCTATCAATGGCAGCAAGTAACAAGTGAAAAGTTAAAACAGTAAATAGAAAAAAGCAAGATCCGCTAACTATATTTACTAACCTCTGTCTTTTTAGGTAAAAAACTTGTCATTTTTAATTGTCCAGGTTCTGAATTGATCTTATTGATGTGTGATGTATTATGTCTTTGTAAAGTTGTAGTATGACCAATTGGCACTGACAACCATAATCCACACTGCTTACATACGGCAAACTCCTTGGCAACCTGTTGATCATAACATGATTACTCACAGTTATCAAATAAAATGTATTGTAACTAAGGTCAATTGACTCTATTTAGCAATTGATATTCAATTAATTATCAAACCTGAATGCTGCTCAGTTTGGCATTGTGTGCAATATGAGAGATGCAGTTAATTATTGATTTATCGAAATATTTATAAAACTAAATAATTACATATGCAGTAAGTATAGCTACAAACCTCATCCCCAACTTCAACACGACGGAAGCGTGTCCAGCATTCACTCTTTGTCCATGATGCAGGTACTAAGCGAGCCGCTCCGTCTGTTATCAATTTCTCCAACACTTTTTTAGTCCATTTACTATTACTCATTATTACTAAAATATTATGTAATTATTGCAGTCATTAACTACTAAGATATGAATAAAAACTCAGAACATTAACAACACCTCAATATTGCAAATGTTTAGAAACAACATTTCCATTTTGGTTAGTAATGTTATGAATTGTAGACTTATCGCGAGGTTAGAATTATTTTGTTCTATTTCCCATTTTAAACGTTGGGAGAAAATATTTAACTTTTTTCTAAAAATAAAAATTACTTAAAATTTTAGCTTAGTTTTTAAAGAAATAATTAATTATGCTTTAAAAAATTTTGATTTAAACAAATTATTTAGAAAAAAATGTGAAAAATAAAATATATTTTAAAAGTAGTTATTAATTACTAAAATTACTAACTCATTTTCTTCCAACACTTAAAATGAGAGATAGAATAAAATAATTCTAAACTCGTGGTGTGTTATGCATCATGTTATGTATTGTGGTGATGTGCGAATTGCAAAATTTTCACTTTTTCAAGCCTCTATTTGGCTTGGGTAAGAACAGTTGGTTTGATTCTGTTCGTTCCCAACAGTTTTAAAGTTCGGGTTCGGTTCGGTTTGGTAACAACTAAAGTTCGGGTTCGGTTCGGTTCTGTCGTAGATAAGGTTCTAGTTCGGTTCGTTCGGTTCGGGTTCGGTTCGTTTCCCATCTCTAGTTTATTTGGTGTGCATTCTTCGGTAATATTAAGTTGGGTTGGAATTTCGACCTTCACATTTTGCACCGACAACATGTGTGTATGAAGTCCTTTTGTTGAGCCACCACCAATTTTTAAAATCTTCTTGCAGTTTGGCAATTTACTTATCGCTGTTAGGCTTTTTTCATCCCGTAGAAAATATTTCCAAACAGCTAAGTTAATTGTATAATGATACAAAGTCTGGGTATTATACATTGCTTACAAATCTATTATTTAAATCAGATTCTATTCAATTTTTAAATAGTGTATATGCTAACCAACATGACATAGTGCAAAGATTTTCTCTTTTGTTTTTCTCTAAATCAATCCTTTTCGATATCGTATTTTATTGTACAACGGAAAATTCAATACTTTTTACAATTTTATACTAAATAAAAATTATTTTTTCTTGTTCTTTTCTTTTTCCCAAAATCGTTGTTATTTTTATATATTCTTTCATTACGCTTTGTTTTGTTCTATGTTATAGGAAATCCCGGGATTGATGTTAGACAATCCCGGGATTTCGGGATCATAAAAAAGGCCGGGATCCCGGGAATGCAATCGCTAATGGTAACACTGAAGATAATGGCAACTGTTCTAGTGTTGGTCGAAGACAAACCAACCAAACTCGAGTTGGTATAGTTAGAAGAAATAATTTAAAAAGCTATTTGTTTTCCAATAGACATCACTGTGTCTCATGAAGTATTTAAAAAAATAATCTTGTTTTATGTAAAAACTATGTTGATATGATTAATAATAAGAAATAAAGTCAATAAAAATCATCTATCAGTCGACAATAATAAGTTTACATTTAATAATAAATTTACATTAAGAAATATAATTACATTTATTGATTATTTGAGATAGCTGAAGCAATCTCTTTTATGGGACTCACAATCTTTTCAAATGAGTTCGCAAGATTTTCTGTTGGTTCAGTAATGCATCCTAAGGTTACAGCAATACTTTCCAAAAGAGGTTGATCAGTTTGCCTTGTTGGATTAAAAGCAGACGCTATTTGCTGTCCGGTTGCAACAATTTCTTCACCAAGCTTAGACATGTTGCTCATGTAAGTATCCACATTTGATGGCGATAGTTTCCGTTTTTTAGATGTCTTTATTGACTTCGATTCAACATCCTAAAATTATTTTTAAACTTAATCTTAATCCACGTTTATAACATTTTTAAACTCAATATTATTAATTAAGAAAAAATGTTTAAAATTTTCATTATTTATATGCATTTTTTATTTATTTTTGAATTCAGTTTTTATAGTTGTTTAATTTTGTGTAAGGAAGAAAAATTTTGGATTGCCAAAGAAAAAATACCTTAGATTTTAAATAACTACTATTACTATTATTACATTATAGTAATAATGATAATAATAATAATGATTTAAAATAGTGTATAAAAGATAATAAATAAAATAGTTTTTTTCACATTAAAAATGTTTTGTTTTTATGTTTATGGACAAAATCATTTGTAATGTACCGCTTTTGTTAAAATTGTCTCAATAGATATTTTATCTTCCTTTGTCGTAGATGGAGAAGAACTAGTTAAAGTGTCAGAAATTAGCAGTTCTTCTGTAGTTTTAGTTGCAGTAAGTGAATCGTATGATGTTGTAGAACATTGAAGAGTGTCAACACCGCCGGATATTCCCTACAATAGAAAATTATTCTTTTAATGTGCAAAGCAAAACTTTGAAGGCCTGCTGGGTAAAATAAACGACTAAAGTATTACCATGTATGAAACCTTTGGCATTTTAGACAACATTTGCTGATCGATAAATATGAGCTCTTCCGAGCATTTCTCACCTCCACCAGTTTTATTCATACTAAATATGATACGAGCTGCTTTGCCTTTGCTCTCTGATTTCTGATCATACAACTTCTTTTTACATTGGAGAATCGTCCGATCAGAACCAATCAGGGAAACTTGGTCTGCAATTTTGCTCCAAACATCATCTTTTGTAAATTTTGAGATAGTTAGAAATAATTTTTATGTAATTTTAAAATTATAGGCGTTAAAAGTCTTATTATTAATATTACATACTAAATCTTAATAAAAAATATCTTTATTACAAGGAGAAAATTTTCCATCAAGCAATTGCTTTTTTTCGTTGTACAGCTTAATCTAAAGAGTCAACTGTTCATTCGTCCAATTTTCAGCTCTTTTTTTGCAATCTTTATTGCTTTCTGACACTAGAATAATAAGTTTTGTCAAAATATAAGCAGCAACATATTTACCATATCTTTATACTAAAATAACATAATAGAACTCAATACATAAATATATAATATATATATATAGTTATATTACATATATTTTATATACATAAAATCAAAAAAAACCTACTTCAAAATAGTGAAAAGTTATTTGTGTTACTTTAATGAACTTGATTGTGTCAGCTATTTTGTGATAACTTCATCAGATATTATACATTGATCCTGATCCGTCTAGACATTGGGTAATGTGTACATTTATGTCTTTAAAATTATTTGCTTATTAGTTCATTTCTTGAGTAATTAGTAGATTAAACTAATTACTCTTGAGTAATTAGTAGATAATACTAACTACTCAAGAAATTCTTGAGAAATAATAATATTTAAAAAAATAATAATAAAGTAAAATTAATATAATAAAAATGATAATATAAAAATAAATAGCAGTAGAACTACTTTCTTTATATCAAATTATGTTAAACATTAGCGTAAGTTTTGTCTTAAGTTTTTGCGTAAGTTTTGCGTAACTCAAGCGCAACCTTAACTTTACGCAAATGCTGCGAGAAAGTTGTGAATACCAAATAGTTACGCAAAAAATATTTTGCCTATGTTTTTCGTAACTTAAGCTCAGCTACGCAAGAGTTATGCTAAAGTTGTGAATCCGCACCCTGTACCGCACAATGACCATACTGACGTAACAACGTTTTGCATTTTTGCAACCTGGCCAGCTTTTGATTTGCAGTCAATTCATGAACTTTATGCTTGCGATAAGGTTTCAATCCAAGCTCTAATTTAAATAATTCCCTCATCGACTCCCTGGGTACTCATTCCTCCTGAGCCAATTTTCGCGCTCACCTTTCAGGGTTTCTTCGAATTTTGTCGCGTATTCGTTTAATACGATCTTGGGTTCGAACTGTTTGTGGACGACCTGACTTTTAACGGTCTTCAACACCAGCAGTTTCACGCAACCGTTAGATAGTTCGATAAATACATCTCTCAGTAATTCCATGCACCTTTACTAATTTGAATAACTCAGCACCCGTAAGTCATTCCTCATAATGTCGTTGAATCAACAAATAATGAACATTCATAATGACAACAATAGAAAGAACAAACCCAGTTACTATTGACAAATTCAGTTACAATTGATAAGCATTATTGTACAGATAGAATTGTACTAAACTGATAAAAAATTTAATGATAGACACTTGCAAATAATGAAATATGGGAAACAGGAAAATATGCACGTTGATTACTGACAGAACTTTCCGGTCACCCTGTATATAACATTACGGTCGTAGTAATAACCAAATTCGGACGAATAACGGACAAATAAATACAAACATGGAATGTTGTTAACGATTTAACTTTGCAATGACATCGCAAACGGTGGACACTTTTTGTTAACGACTATAAATAATTTTTTAAAGAGTGAAAAAAGAAAAAGAAAAATCTATAAATCAGGAGAAATTTTCCTTTAGTTTTTCAAAAATAAAATCAGTTATAAAGATAAACCGAAATGTATAAAAATAAGAAAAGAGAACGAACTATTTGAAAGGATGTAAAATAAACTACAAAAGAAACGAAAATAAAAGTGAACAAAAAAAAGTTTAAAAGTGAATGAAAAAGGAAAGAAAACATTCGAAAATTTGGGAAAACTCGGCATAGATTATGAATCCATGTTTAACTCTACTTACCACACTATTCAAGAAATTGATTTCATTAAGCTTTCCTTCCATTATTGTTAAATCTGAAAGTGTACAGTGTTTCAGAAAATGTAGTGTACAGTGTTTCAGAAGGATGAGGAAGGTTGAAACTGGAAGGTGGTTGAGAACTAATTAATGAATGTGATGACATCAGAGAGAATGATGTTGACAGGGGATAACAAGGGATGAAGGACTTCGGTGGTGGAACCACAATATCATCATATTCAGACTCAGAGTCTGAAGGCAGTACTCTTTTGTTTAACTTTAGCCTGAAAAAGGATCATAAAAAGACATATAATTAAAGAATTGCTGTTACCTCAAACAGCTTAAATACTCATTTAAAAATAACAAAAAAAAACTTTTCTAGTGAGCAAAATATGTGAGAAAGATGGAGGATTCGTCAAGCAATAACAAATAAATACTTTTTTAGCAAGTTTACTAAGATTCTCTTGGTGTTACCAAGAGAATCTTGGTAAACTAGCTAAAAAAGTATTTATTTGTTATTGCTAAACTTTTTCCAAGATTCTCTTGGTGTTACCTTTTTATGAACAAGTTGCTTGATATTTGTTTCAGCAGGTGGCCAGAAGTAGATATTCTCCTTTTTTGAGTCAAACTATTTTGAAGGTATGATAGCAATAGTAAATGTCGCTGCAACCTCAAAAATCGGATTGAGAACCATATTTTTATTCTTTACTGCAATTATAGTACCACTTATTTCAAAACAACTATCTTGTTTAGATTCAGATTGCAAAAAGTTACTACTATACTTCATAAACTGATAAAAATTACGGTAAGTGTCAGGTATTGGTCCATCAAAATGAGTTTTCTTACAAGATAATTTTCTCACGCCTATTTTTTCCCTCATCAGTCTTTTGTTCAGCAGCGTGCTGCTTTTCTGCACAGCGACGAATTATCTTGGCAACAAGGTCAAAGGTCATCTAACTAATTTTTTTAAATAAACATTGTAATTCTCAAAAGGAAAACATAAGATGTTGTTTAAGGACCCATACTTTCGAACATCTTGTACAATGTCAGACTGTGTGCATTATAAACTAAATTTGATGCCATAAGATTTAGCAAGCTTTTCAACATAATCGCATACATCAGAAGTGGGTTCATTACTTAAAAGAAGTCTTATTGAAACAGAAAGGATCATGAAATTTTTGTATAACAAAGGAGGCAATCTATTCTTTAATACTATTGACCCTGTATGGTATTATAGTATTAAAGTATTTGTACAGTTAGACCCCACGTACAAACTCTGTTGGTACATGGGGTCTAACTGAGTTAAGCTGACTTCACATGATATTTGCAGTTGCAGCAGAAATCATCCCAGTTCCCTTACCAAATATTCAAAGGAGAATAAGTTTCTTAACAATACCAAAACACACAAGATGCATATAATCTAAAACAAACTGACTAACGAGACCAATTCCTGTGTCATGTAAAGGTGACTTGCTATTATGATGTCCATCATCAATAAGTTTATGGAATTGAACATCAGTTCTTAAAGGGGAATCAAGTTCCGGATATATGACACGATTATTATGGTACTCCCCTTTTTGTGAACATCTCTCGCAGCTATAATACCCTGTATGACCCTTGGTACATTTCAAAAATGCTCGTGCAGGTGCATCAGAAATCAAAGCATCAGGTAGAGCAATATTTATATACTTACCTTGAAAATGTACACACTAATCATGTCATCGACAAAAGCCCGTGAATAATCATTTACAGGGTTAGGCTTAGATTTTCCAGAGAATATGCCTAATATACACAACTAGCCTGGGTATTTCTTTTAACATCCTAGGATTGGCCAGAGGCATAAATTTGAACTTCTAGATAAATGTATACCATAAATGTTTACACGAAGTGTAAGTATATCTGGTATGTCATCTAAAGATACTTTTGCTGCCTTAAGAATCGAAGTTAAATAATGAGATATTCCAAAATGGTAGTATTGAGCACCTCCAACAGACTTTATATCAGTTACTTTTGGGCTAGATAATAATGATCTTGCATCAAATGTGATATCTGAAAAAAAAGGCATTTGTGGCTGCATGTGAAATATTGTGAGTTGCATGTGAATTGCCCATTCTGCTAACTGCTCTTGAACATTACTATCTGGTTCGTGCTCAACTTCTTCATATTCTTGAAATTCATCTGATAAATCATTATCATCAAAGTATACATCACATTGTTCTACACAAAGATCAATATCTTTAACTTCCATCAAATTTTCTACCAAATAATCTTCATCAGCAACATTTCCCTCCAAACCAATTCCATTTTCATATTCAAAACCATCAACAGCTTTTATCTCTAAAGTTAAATCCTCCTCAGCTTGAGCAAAATCAAAAGATTTCTCAGCTGCAATGCGAAAATGCTTATCTTCCCTAGAACGGATGTGACGTCGTCGACTTCGCTCGCTATATAGTCTATTAGACATCTCAGTAATGTATTTGAAATCAAATAAAAGAAATTAAGACAAAGATAGGGAAAAATTCTCTAGAGAAGTTATTTGCCTAATTTCGGCGCTATAAAAAATATTTCATGGCCGATCAGGCTATAAATAGGACGGCCGCTTCGCAGTGGCCGGTTTGATGGGCGTCCCACATAAGACCCATGTCGAATTTATATTGCTAACTCTGGCCCAGATCAGCCCACGTAGCCTAGGTAAAAATTAGATGGGCCCATGTCGGCTTGTTGGCTTTTGAGAGTTTGAGCATCGAAATTGACTTTAAGGCAAGAATTTTTTTATTCAAAATTGTCTTCGAACACCCCGTGTCTACTAAGACTTTCGCTACCCTACCGTTAACTTTTAAACGAATAATAGATAATGCGCTTATTCCACCCTTGTTTCGGAGCGAGGTAGAGCAGATTTGACGCTCCTGCACTGGTTTACCTGCATATTCCACCATTTTGATCCTGTGTCCTTCCTCACTTTATTTAAAACATCTAAAGATCTTCGGAGACAAGTTCTTCGCAAGCGAACAGTACTTTGTAATGTGGTTCAAATCTTTGCAGTGGTAACATACTAAAGCAGTTTTTGTAGCATTGCGTCTAGATACAGCCCCAACAGCATCACCATCAATCACACTTATGCAGTTCAAACCAGCTCTCACATTCGATAACATTATATCGATCGGGTCCATTACGGTTCGAAATCTTGATGATAAAACTTCTGGCAAACCTACAACAAACGCCAAACGCACTGACTCCTCTGAATACTAAGCAAGGTAGGCTAATTTTCTTAAATTATCTAAAAACACTTCTGCTTTTTCTCTATCAAATAGTTTTCGTTTTGTAAACAGTTCATATGCAGTGTAGGCATCTACAGAAAACGCTGCTAATAAATAACGCTCGACTTCTGCAACATCTTTTTTATCTTTCGAGGTTAAAGCATCATAAACTGCAAACAAACAAATCACTTCATCACAATAATTTTCTCTCTTACCAAAAAATTCCCTTTTTCAAATTTTCTCCTCCATTTATACCGTAAACTTTTCCTAAAATATCCTTCAAAAACTGTCATATGTAACTGCAAATACATATTTACAATTTTTTGGTTTTCACTGGTAAAAGTAGTTAAAACTATTGAATCCATAACGTCATTAAATGTTCTATAACTTTCCGCAACTGAATTACATAATCTACTTCTTCAGAGTTATTGCTAAGATCTTTTATGCTAATAACGCTATTACGATATTTTGTAAGTATGGTAAAAATGGACTATGCCACACGCCCCGGGAATCATGAGAAACCGTCACGGAAGACTCCGAAAAAATCCTTTAGAGGGAATGATTCTCACACATTACTGTTCTCAAAAATTCAAAGAATGAAATCTTTTGTGACCGTCCGAGAAAAAAAATCAGTTTGAATTTTTTCATTTATTCCTTAAAATAATGAAATGACAACTCTGACTCTTTTTGCATTTTTACAGCATATCTAAACAAGTTCTACTCAAGCACTCTTTAGATATGGATACTAAGATGAATGTGTACACAATAATCTTTAAAAAGGATTCCTAAATCAAGCCAAACAGATCATAAACTCTTGATGACTTTAGACACTCTTGCTGTTGAAGTCAATCATGCATGTTTTAAGCCACTTTGCATACTCTGGATGGTTGTTGGGCCTTTTGTATCTTTCCCAATGATATTTGAAGCAGTGATGCAGTGCCTCAGTGGCTTGCTCACTGTATTTGCCAAGTGATTCTTTTTCAACAAAATAAAGTCTTCCATATAGAAGAACACTGCGTGAACTTTTGGGGTGGCACTGACCCCTTGGAGAGAAAGGTATGATGCTCTGAAGGCCTTAATCTTTGAAGCGAAGTGAGGATCAAGGGTGCTGCCAAAGCAGGAGGACACTACAGCATCAAACTTTTGAAGAGTGTCGATGATGCCAAAAATATTGAAGGCACAATCCTGTATAAAGAAATGCTCAAATTTAGTAAAGAAAAACAGAAACAAAACACTATACCTTGTACTTCTGAGGAGATTATCATAAGGTAAGTTATAAAACTTAAAAATTATCTGCTCAGCCAGTTGTCTCAGCACATCTACATTCCTCAGAAGCTTACGACATTGATTGCGAGCAAAGTGGCCACCATGGAAAGGCTGGTTCTTGATGTGCAGTGATCTTGGCCAATCATCAGCCTTTGGCCAAGCCTCTTTCAAGGCCTTGAGGAGGTGATTGACCACTCCAAGAAGGAGGTGTAGCTCCATGGGTGCTATAAAGGTGAGGACCAAAGAGCTGTTTGGTTTTTTGAAGAGTGCCAAGTGAATGACATTCTTGAACATTCGTGCTTGTTTTGGATCTTTCCCATGTGCCTTAAACACAAGAACAATTTTATTTTTCCAATTTTTCTATTAAATTGACATTAATGAAAGAATAAAGGTAAGATCTGATATCAAGAAACAGCTATTGTTGTTTGAATTGGTAATTGAAATAGTCAAAAAATAAGGCTGTTACAAAATTCCAAGTAAAGAAGGAATGTAATTTTTTAATTTGTAATTTTTTAATCCTCTTAATAGTCCCAAGATCCTCTTCCTTGAGATTTCGATTCTTTGTCAGATAAAAGTGGACATTCTCCGATTTGATTACTACGGAAAGTTCTTGTAGCTAATATTCCCATCTAATATTCTCAGTTTATTAATTAATGATGATGTAGAAAACCAGTTGTCAAAGTAAACACAGTGGTTTTTGTGTTTAGGCATTTCTTGAACTAGTCGAAGTATTACATCTTTAGCACCACAAGTTTGGCTACCTGCTCTAGTAGCACCTGCATAAATGAAAAAGTCGTATATAATGCCTGACTTTCCTGTTGTAACATTTTCCTGCTGTAACAATTTTCCTGCTGACTTTCCTGCTGTTTTCTTCTATTTCTTGCTGAAATATCTTTTTTCACTTTATTGCTGAAATATCTTGAACCAAGCGAGTCTCTTTGGTGATTCACGAATAAACGTAATTAACTCCCTAGTAAGCTGAAGAATATCTCTTACTTCGATAACATTCTACCTAAAGTTTTGGGTTACGAGATTTAGTAAACGCGTTTGACGTGGTACAAATAATACTCTTGATTCGATGGCTGTTATTTTTCCTTGTAAGTCGTTATAAACTCCTGAAATATTACTCTCACCATTAAAGAATTGCCTTTATAAATCATTTATGGGTAAATCTAATGTGGTTAACATATCACAAACCACTTTCAAAAGGGTTTACAATCAGTTATGTCTGTTTCGTAAAAACCTAAAAAGTATTTTTCAATTTGAAATTTGTCATAGTTGACCGATCGAACTCACAATGAAACCTGTTCCAATACAGGTATGTTTAAAGTCTCGTCAAGCATTATTAAAAAGTATTTAACTATTCTGGCAGAAATAGCTCTGATTATTTCCGCTGCCGTTATTTTAAGTAATCAATTTATTATTTCGTACGAAATCCATTCTCATTTCGTTCTCTGCAACCATGTGCGCAATTGCGAAACATCTGGAGCTCTATCTTTTAAAAACTGACTCAAATTTAAAGCTTCATCTGTATGATCTTGAATGGCAAGTCCTAGTCTTCCGATTAAGGTAGCAGTGGAAATAATTTTATCGTGAGTTTTTCTTGATTCCTTATTTTACATTTTTTGTGCTAGGACGAAATTATGAAGATATATTTATACCTTTATCTTGGTATGATTCTTTAGTAATACTTTGCCCGATTTTTCATGCATAATAAATCATACAATAGCATTTTTCCAGTTATCAAATCCTTTAGGGTTAACTTTGAATAAACGACCCTTTAAGTTTCCTTTCTTTTACATTTTAAACAGGCAGTTTTATTTTTTTCTTTGTCATAATGAAGCCATTTCTAAGTGTTAAGCCAGGAATTGAGAAATTTACGGGTTGATTTTCTAAACGTCTGCTTGGCAAAAAGATTCAGTTAAATCAGACCGTTTTAATTCTTGTTCGGAGGAACATTCTGACATTACAAAAAGATTCTGACATTACAAAAAGATTCAGTTAATTTAGAACATTCTGACATTACAAAAAGATTCAGTTAAATCAGACCGTTTTAATTCTTGTTCGGAGGAAGCCTAAGCCGTTGGTGATGCTGGCTGCTCGATAGATAGTTTACCTTACTATTAAGTTAAAGATTACTAATAAAATTATCAAACTTATAAAAATGTGTTTTAAATCTATGTGTTCTGTGGTTTCTCAAAAATCATTCTAATATACCGTCCAGCGCATGTTCATCAAGCGCCGGTTCTTGTTCCTCTTGCGCCAGTTTTTTGTTCATCGGCGCAGGTTCTTGGGCAACATCATCATTCTTATTCGTCTTCTTCTACATCATTAATATCATTTTCCTTAGTCTCGAAGATTTCTTTTTTGGCCCTACTACTCGCCACGAGGCCTGTGTTAAAAATGCGGCTATTGAACTATGTGCTTGAGCTATTGACGTATTGGGAAAATTGTACATTAGAGAATTAAAAAAAAACAATTAATGAAGTTGATAATAAATTGATTATTCAATTTTTTATGTACCTACAGGGTTACAAAAATAGACTGTCAATAGTCTGTTTTTGTAACGGCAAAAAAACTGGTTTAAAATTATTTTTATTTAAAATATATATTCAAAAATCAACATCGGAAACAACTTTATGTATAGAGAATCTTCTGAACGGAATTTTTAGTTTGCTGGAGATTACTGAAATTACCAGTAAGAGGTGATATTTATTTTTAAGTGTTTAATATAAAGTGTAAACATTTTCTTTATATGTATAACAAATTCTAGAGTAGAATTAAGAAGTTAGGTTTGTTAATGAGTTCTCTATAAAACCCTGCCATATGTTAATGTAAAAATTACGTCAATTTTTCAACCAAAACATGACTTTAATCCATGCTAAGGTTGCCAAAAATTGATTTAATTCTTAACTTGAACAATATTACTTATTGTTGACTAAATAATTTCCGAAGACGACAGAAATTATCGTCAACAGAAAATTTAATTTTTAGATAATCTATTTGTTTAGAAAAATGTGTAGAGTGCTTTGAGAAATGAACTACTTTTACGAGAGATGCTGTTGATAGAGCGTTATAAACATAAAAAAAGAAGCAGAGAAAAAGGAAGTTCGTGGAAAGTAATTGCTAATAATCTTCGTTCTAGTTCTACTGATGGGATTTCTTTTAAAGTTGACGCCGTGCTGTGAGAGAAAAATTGATTTTCAGGTTATAGTAAACCAAATTTTTCTCTCACAGCACGAGCAGTATTTATCAAAACAGAAAGCTCAAGAGAAAACAAGTGGTTAGTAATACGTAAAGTTTATTCATTTTTCCAACTGCGCTTAATTGTATTTACAATTTCTTTTTAAAATCCAGAATTGCAAAACTGTTAATAATTTTCCAAATACCCATTCCACTGATGATGCTTTACTCATAGCTTTGTTAAATTCCTTTTGTTCTGGACTTAATGCATAATGATTACAATAAGAGGTATGAAGATGAATTTTCAGTGGAAGTGCTAGATGTCCATAAATACATAAATGATCTCCATTTTGCCTCAAATTATTTTGAAGTAATAAACTTTTTAGGTTTAATGAGGTAAGCATAGAGCTATCGTGTCTACAACCTTCTACTGGCCCAAGCAGATTTGGTATTAGTCCGATTAGAAGTACAACTGATTGAACACTGTGAACCACAGTGACCGCCAGGTTTGATGTCTCCCCACATCCATTTTTTTTTAATTGACAAGTAATATATTAGTTAAATAAACTAAGAGTATTAAAAACCTCCATAGAGATGGATAAAATGAAATAAAAGAAACATTTAAGTTTTAAATGAAAAAAAGAGGGGCGTTACATGGTTGGCTGTTTTGAAATAAAGATATTTCACATATCTTTAAGACAAAATTAATGCATGATATGTCTCAAACTAATTTTACTCTGTATTATATGTCTTCTTATATTAAAATGCATTAAAAACGGTATGTATTTATAAGGCTGCAACTTATAATGCACAAATGACAAGATACTCTACAAAAAACAACAAGCTTTCTTGTTTTAAAAATAGTTTGAAATCCAATTTACTTAAAATGAACAATAATGTTTCGTACAGTTTTTCACTAGGTCAACAATATATCACTCCAATAACAAACATAAAGACAATTTATTTAATGCTGCAAATTCAACAATACTTGACTTAAACCTTTTAGCATATTCTGAGTGGTTTTGTTGTCTCTTATACCTAATCCATGTTTTTTTGAAGTCATGATGACTGAATCCACCAGCTTGTTCTGAGTAATTTCCAAGTCCATTATTAGTATTAGTACTTTTTAGGAATGGTATAATATGGTTAACTGCAATATGAACTTTGCAGGGAATGTTTAAAGAAACATTTTCATAGTAATTATTTACATATTCCATCAAATTGGCATAAGATGTCTTAAATTCTGTAACTCGTCGCGTTGGTTTGACAAGGTTCTAACTGATCCGCGAAGAGTTTTGAGTAAATCAATTTTAAAAATTGTTATGTTCCCACCATAAAATATTATTAAAATCTATCGATAATATTTTTTACTCATGATAACATAAGCATTTGCTATAAGTATTATTAATTTTTATTAAAAAATGTTTCACTCTTCATAGAAAAATGAATACCCCCAAAATGCAGTTAGAACCTTGTCATAGTGAAATAATCGTATACTCACTATGACAAGGTTCTAACTGCTATTTAACGGTAGTTAGAAATATGTTAGTTACTTTGAAATTTTGTGACTGAAGCAGTTAGTTACTTTAAATTTTGTAACTGAAATGATAATATAATAAAAAGCTAATTTTTATAAATTAGATTATTGTTTCAGTCACAAAACAAGGTTACAACATTTTGTTTACTCTTTTTTCTTACATTAAGTACAACCCTTAAAAGCTTTTCATGTTTATTTTATAGGTGAAGAACAACTCGATAGTAATCTCTGTCCTCGAGAGGAAAAAGAGAAATGCGGCTTTTATATCTTTTCTTTTTAAGTCTACAAGTTCCTTTGTACAATTTTAAATCATGGCTAGATTTAAAATGTATAATGTAAGATGTATAAGTAAATATTAGAACAGCAACGTTAGAAAAAGGAACTGACTTGTAATTAAACAGCTTTGCTGTTACTGAATACTCCTTTAAGTCATGTGGTTTCATTTGAATGATATGACAAGGATTTTTTGTGTTAACTCAAATCCTTGAAATTATGTGGTTTCATTTGAATGATACGACAAAGATTTTTTCTGTTAACTTGTTTCAACATCCTTATCAATCCAATTGGACTAAAAAAATCAGTTTTCCTCATGAGCTTTTCAACTTCCCTATGGGCATGATTCACCTCTTTGGCGCATGAATGACCTGAAGGGAATATTTCATATTAATTGAGTTAATGTTAGGATTGTCTCTTAAAAAATGTAACACAATATTTGATAATATACTATTCTGATTTTGAGGAACGCAGGAGTTAGACCAAGTAATTAAATCACTTACGTCGTTTTCCTCTGCCACATCACTCAAAATTTTGCAAAAGGCACTGGCAAGATAATTGCCGCTTCTTCCCGCCATTGATTTAGTCCATAATGCACAGTACACTTTTTTGGTTTTTGAAAAATAAGCTGTCAAATTATACACGCTTTGCTTTCTCAGATAAAAAAGGGAACTAATTTCTGCATGCGGAGTCAAAATAACATTTTGAAGGTCAAAAAGTAAAACCGGAACATTTTTATCTTTTTTTTCTTTAGCACTTATATCTCTCATTTCTTTTTTAAAAACTTAATGTCTTTCAAAGTCTTCTCTCAACTTTTCAGACATAGTATCAGTGTTTTCAGCAACTTTAAACTTCTCACAAAGGTCGCATCTATCCTTTTTGGGAAGATTGAATTCGGTGGAGAAATTATGGTAGTAAATAGATTTTTTTACTGGCTCAACATTTTCGTTTATACATTTCTCTTTGTAAAGATTATATATTTTTTTAAATATTATGGTGTGACTCAAGGTAATCTCTATTGGTTCTTACACGACAATGTGACTCAACTGTTGGAAAAGGTTTTATGTGATCCCTAGCTGAGTTGGTGTACGTTTTCGTGCACTGTGCGTTTGCATTTCATTATTTTACCTCGTAGATCTTGTGCAGGAGCATTTGTTTCAAATCTTCGGTAAACTAGCTTTTGTGAAATTGACGGTGTAGTTAGGTAAAATGTTTTGGTAACACGGACTTTTTCTCCTTTTACATGAAAAAAATATCTATTGGCTTAATTCCTTTTTGAAAAAGTTTGTTTTTCAGCGTGGTCATCAGTTTTTATTTGCATTTTCACTACAATTGTTTTCTTCGTGGTTTCTCTTTTAACTACGTAGCCTAGTTTTTATTATTGCTACAAAAACGTTTTATTATAAGTTGTTTAAATTTTAATATTACTGATGTTTTTTATTTAACAAGTTAAAATAGTTGCATCGGTGTCAAATTAGAACACTTTTTGTTGATTTTTAGACCTGCTTTTTATATGATTTTTGATGGGTATAAAACTCTCTATCGTAATAGTTAATAAAAACCAGCAAGAGATTATGAAGTTATTGTTAGTTAGAACCTTGTCAAACTAAATATTAGTTAAATAAAGTTGCAGATAGAACTTTGGCACTTTAGCAGTTTGCTTGTTTTGCGCTATATCGCTGTAAATTTCAGTTTATTTTGTTCATCATGATTTAAATAGTCTAATAAAATGATTAAGTCAATTTTTGCAAAAATGTCAGTTAGAACCTTGTCAAACCAACGCGACGAACTGTAATCTCATAACTAGCAGTTATTTTTACACCAAAGGAAGCTTGCTTCATTGCCTGAAACTTTCTTAAACATTCAATTATTGGAAATAACTCAAGTTTTCCTTGATCAGAAATATCACGAGCAAGGATATCTAAATTATCCAAGAATCTGTTAGCATTGTTGCAATCAAATCCAATGACATGGTAGCCTCTAAAAAATTATATAACTTGAGTTTAACTATTGTTCAAAACCAGACCATAGTTTCAAAAATAGTTTTCCGAAAGTGGCGACTATCCCAATTAATGTATGCAACTTAGGTACTGGAACTTAATGTTCTATAATTGTACTTGGATCCTCTTCAAGATACAATACTCTTGGATTAATTACAATTTTGTAATCAGCCATCTTTGATTTTGGTTTTCCAGCTTCAGGGTATTTACTGTAATGGTAATCAAGAGAACCAAGTGTTCTTTTTTCTCCAGCATCCAAAAGACTCTCTCCTTAACACCACAGACAACTATATTTTCCAGCATGACTTGAAATACCAAACATTTAATTTGCACACTTTAAATCAAATGCAACAGAATACTTAATATTTTGAAGATCAAGAGGATCATAGAATTCTTCTTCTTTACAAGTAAAATACTCATCCAACTCAGCTTTTAAAGCCTTTAATTTTTCAAATATATTTCCTTCAATGCTATGTCAAAACCCAAGACTTGTTCTAAATATAGAACACATTTTCTTGGTTTTATGCTGGGCAAGTTCTAGACATTTAATAAGCTCCATTATTGTTCCAAAAGAAACTTGACTAAGACCAGCACGGTCACTTTTTTTGTCTTGAATCCCAGCTATTATGGTCAATGGTTTACCATGCGTAGCAATTGTGAATTTTTCACCTCTAAAAATATTTTCCTGTTTCATTTTGGTTTTTGAAGCAACACGCTCTGCACTTGCTGATCCCAACCCATATGCTGCATCAACTATATTTTTTACAGTTCGAACTTTCCCACAAACGTGAACAATTCCTGAAGTAACAACTCCATAACATTTTAAGCACTTTCTTTCACTTTTTACTTGATTCAATTCAGAAGCATTAATATTAATAACGGGTGATTACTAAAAATCTGACAAAACTAAAAATTAAATAACTTTTAATCTAGAAGACCTATTTTATTGTTTTAAAAAGAATAAAATAGCAAATTTATTCTAATTTTAATAAAAACGTTTATCTTAATTCAACAAGACCTTGTCTTCTTATTGTGTCGAGTCTTCTTCTTGTAGACTCTGCCAAGCGTTGTACCAGCTCTTTGTCGAATTTCTTAAAACAGTAAATTATTCTAGAGCGTAATTAATCAAAATTCTCTGCCTGCCAACCATTTTTGTAAACATCTCTTTTGATACAAGACCAAAAATCCTCAATACAACGACATTAAGGCATATTTGGAGGGTTTTCACTTTTTGTTACAAACTTTATACCATTTTCATTCAAAAACTCAACAGCTTTGTTAGTAATGGGCACTTGCTAGATCAGGCCAGAATATGTATTTGGTATTTTTTGGAAGCTGTTTGATGTGTGGTAATAGTTATTTAGTCAAACATTCATTAACATAAATGAGGGGCTCAGCGGAAAAGTGGTCTAACCCACATTTTTGAAATTTTCTGGATTATCACTGCAAACTGTACATTGAGTATGTAGTTTGTTGTGGAAAAAGTGCCAAACCCCAAAGCCCATCCATACAGTGCTACTACCTATAATCATATTTACTTTAACAGAAAAATAAAATTTGAATTGTGGAAAAGTTGCCTATACAACAATCAACATGGCGAAAATGAACTGCTCAGATTTGGAAGAGTTTCTAATGAAAAGTGATTGTGATGATTCAGATGCAGATAACAACACTTCTTTAGAGGATGATGTTAGCGAAGGTATGTATATAATTAATGCAGGATCAAGATATACTTTTCATTGAGTTTATCATACAATAATATAGTTTCTAGCCTTAATGTTCTTTAGGCAGGTTTTCCTCTTCTAGTTTTTCAAAACTGACATGCACTTTTTTATTTCAGTTTCAAGTATTGGGGATCAATATGTTGAAGAAAATGCAAGACCTATATTTATATTAACAGGAGTTAATGGTATGTACAATTTGTCTAAATTAAATAGGCTTATAAAAGGAATTTTTTAGTCCTATTGATATGGCCTAGGACTGATTGTTTACATTGGTGTTAGGTCTAGCATTAGACTAGCTAGGGCCATTTAGTTTGTTTTGTTAGGAATTCTTTTCTTGTTAGAAAATAATTTTTGCCCAACATTTTCATTGCAGATTCAAATGTTAACCTTGTTGGAGAAGTAGGAGAGGACGACAGCTTTTCCCAGGAAGTACAAGGAGAAACCCATAGTCATAGACATAGTCGTAAGCGCGTTGCTCATCCAGAACTACACAGAAGAAATATTTTGAAACAGAAAAGGTCAACAGGGATGGGAAATGTTACATCAAAGGGCAAAGTAGTTGAACCAAAGATTTTTATTAACAAAGATTGTGGTTGCAATCTAGAGTGCAGCAGTAAAATAACAGTTGCTCACCGTAATCAAATTTTTTCTAACTTTTACACCATGAACTGGGATTTAAAAAACGCCTCTGTGATGGGTTCTGTTGATGTAAAAGGAAAACACAGGACGTATACTGCATGAAATAACTCCCGTAGGGCAAATAGTCGTTCCTATAAACTAAACTAACTATATAGCAGAAAAGACAACTAGTACAGAAATTATTTGCCTCCAACTTTACGAATGTCAACGATGTACAAGAAATATGTTTGCAATTGCAATGAAAATGATCGCACCCCACTTAATTTTGTATTTCGACGTATATTCAATACAAAATTCAATTTACATTTTCACCATCCGCAATCAGATACATGTCAAAAATGTGATCTATTTAACAATAAAATCAGGTGTCTTTCAGAGGGTGAAGAAAAGAACACTGTTAGGAGGGACCTTATTATTCATCAAGAGATGGCTGAAAAGGCAAAAGAAAAAATGAAAGAAGATACACTAGATGCACATACAAATCCAAACAAGAGGGTATTAGTTTTCGACTTACAAAAAACTCTACCGACACCAGTGCTTAGTACAGGAATAGCCTACTATAAAAGGCAAATGTGGACCTACAATCTTGGAATCCACGATGAAAACTTAAAGACAAGTTTTATGTATGTATGGAGTGAGGAACAAGCATCCAGAGGTACTCAAGAGACAGGTTCGTGTATCCTCGAGCATGTTTTTCGACACATACCAGAAACTGTGACCCATTTAATATTGTATAGCGATAGTTGCGGTGGACAAAATCGTAATATAAAAATGTCTCTTATATTACAATATATTTTGCACAAATCTCTATTTCTGAAAACCATTGAACAGAAATTTTTTGTACCAGGGCATAGTTTTTCCTCCTGCGACCGAGACTTTGCTGTGATTGAAAAAACCAAAAAAAGGAAAGCTAAATTTTTGTTACAGATCATTGGATAGACCTTATTAAAAATGCAAAGAAGAGGGCCCCAATATTTATTGTAAGAAAAATGGAGACCCATGAATTTCTCAGTACAAAATCATTGGAGAGTGGGATAACCAATAGAAAAAAATGAACAAATGGCGAAAAAGTTTTATGGTTAAAGACATGCTGGATAAAATTGGAAAAAGGATCACCACGCTCATTTCAAATGAAGCAAACACATTTAGAAAGTGACACATTCATGTTGCTGGACGTAACAAAGTGAAATCGTGGACGGCCATCTACCACTATCAATGTTGAACTTGAGCCCTTGTACCCCAATGATAGAAAACTCACAAGAGAAAACCTAAGTGATCTTTTTGAGCTAATACAATTCATGCTACCTTTCCATCATCCCTATTACCTTGCTCTTAAAGGTGACGAGGAGGCAACTGATTTGGGTCTAACAGATGATTCTGGTGACGAAGACATAAATTAGTGCATGCTACATATATAAAAGAATCATTAACAAGTCATAAACAAAACATCCATTTAGCCTAACCAACTCTATTAACAATATTTTAAAAATTTTGAAGAGGCAAAGTTGCCTAACATTTTTATTATTGCAGAACACAGTAATATAGTGTCCTAATTTTTTAGTAGATATACCAGTGTATTTTTTCACCTGTCTTTATAATAAATACTATTTTTCTGATAATGATACTTTTTCCTGTTATTTTTAAAAATACCCTTAAAGTCTTTTACAGTTTACTAAAAATGAAGTAATTGTGGCTTAGGCAACTTTTCCGCTGAGCCCTTCAAGTATGCTGGTTAATAGCTGTTCCAGACTGTACAATGTATGGAGTTGATAGGCCAAAAGGCGAAATGACCACGTTAACCATTAATTTTTCTTCAAATTTCTTTTTTTCTTTGAGTTTAACATTGTTTGGTATTAATTCGACGTTACTTGAATAGAAATTATCATTACCATTAATTTGGCTGTTCGAGAGAGTAAAATAAGACTCGTCATCAAGAACCCAAATAAAATCTTTATAATTTTTATAAAGTTGACCACACAAACGTCGGCTTTTTGCTCTCTGGCTCTCAGTTCGACTTGGAATCTTCATTTATTTTCTTTGTTTTATTGATGTTTTGGTTTTCAATGCCTTAGAAATAAGTGACTGAGAACATTTGAACTTTTTTGAAGCTATACGCTGAGAAATGCCACATTTATGGTCAAAAAGCTTGGTAAGTTGACTGATGGCGCGCTTAGTCATTATTTTCGGCTTTCTACCACTACCAGTTTGCCTTTCAAATGGTTTATCTTCTTCTACACGTTTAATAATTCCATATATAGTCGATCTTGATAAATTTTCTGCTTCAAAATGAGAATCAGTGAATGATTTAGGTTTATCTGAATTTTCTTGATAAAACTGGTACCCACGTTTTCTCTGGAGCTCTTCGTTTGACGTCATTTTTAAAAGTTTATATATAGTTCACAAGAAGAATAAATTTCCAACATTTTAAAAATTGTTTGAAAAAATAAGTATTAGTTGCATATAGAAATATGATGTAAGCAATTTTGTCCAGATTTTTAGTAATCACCCGTTATCTTTTGATATTTCTGAAATATCTGAAGTTCTTCTGATTATTTGACGTTTTATCTGAACAGAAAACATCTTAATATAGAACAATTAACTTTTTATATTTAGTTACAGAACTGAATTTCAATGAGTCCTTAAATAAAAACAATAATTATGACCACAAAAATCTAACAGTATATGTGTAGAAATATATAAAAAGATAATTTACAAAGCTTATTTAATAATTTATAAATATAAATAAACAAACATACAGTACTGGTCATAAGTTTAGAGCCACCCCATTTTTTTTAGTTTTTTGCAGATTATAAAGCCATAACCCCAGTGCAGCAAACTAATATATTACTGAAACATGTAAAATATATTGTTATAACATTTTAGTACCAAAATGAGTATTAAAATGTTAATAATGAGTAGGTCCACCTTTACTTTTAATTACTTCAGCCAACCGGGCTGGCATAGTTTCAACAAGCTTCTTGCAATCAACAGCAGTGATACTAGTCCAAGCGGCAAAAATAAAGTCCCAAAGTTCATGTTTATTACTAGCACGTTTGCCTGTACTGCGGCAATCAATTTCATCCCACAAATTTTCTATGGGGTTCAAATCCGGTGACTGGGGTGGCCAGTGCAAGACTTGAACATCATTAGGCGCTAGAAAATCTTTAGCCACTTTGGACGTGTGCTTAGGATCATTGCCTTGCTGAAAGATCCATGGAAAAGTTGCAGGAAACAATACTGTTGCTGAAGTTAGCATATGCTTTCGCAAAATATCTCTATACATGGTACCATTCATGATTCCTTCCACCTGATGCAACTGGCCCGGCCCATAAGATGACATACAACCCCACACCATGATGCTACCACCACCATGCTTTACAGTTTCCTGCAAACATTCCGGTTTATATGATTCATTTTGACGACGCCAAACGATAATACGTCGAGATTCATTACCAGCTAAATTAAATTTGGACTCATTAGACCACAACACCGTTTGACAATCAGTAACACTAAAATGCAAAAATTCTTGTGCAAATTTGAGACGCTTCTGCTGATTAATTTTGGAGATAAAAGGCTTTTTAATAGCAACACGACTATTCAAACCTTGTTTATTCAAACGACGACGAACAGATTTTAAGAAATTAAAGGTCCAACAACATCATGCCACTGTTGAGACAAAATTTCGGAAGAAAGGCGACGATTTGTTAGGGCCAGGCGTTTTAAGGTTCTATCTTGACGTAAAGCTGACATTCTAGGACGGCCACATCTGGGTTTGTCCGTGAATGTATTTGATTCCAAATGTTTCTTATATGCATTTTGTACAGCATGGTGACTTTTTTTCACTTTTTTGGCTGTATCATTTAGGCTTAAGCCACTAATTTCCTTCAAAGCCACCACCTGGGCCCGAACAGTTGAATCAAGGCTTTTAGCTTTGTCCATTTCAGAAAATATTTTCACTTAAACTCTAAAATATAAAAGAAAATAACATTAAATACATTAACTAACTAGTGTACACATTTCAAAAAGTAGCATAAATAACAACTGAATTAACCAAAACATTGATACCAATACATCATAAAGTTACCAAAATATGTTAAAATATTCAAAAATTGGCTATAATGTTAATGAACTCATGAAAACCAATATTTATATTTGGTTTAATACACAATTATTCATGAATATCAATAGATTCGTAACTTGTCAAATTACTATTTGCATTGTTATGCTTATAATGTTAACCTCGCCATACTTAATCCGCAAAATGATGAAAAAAACAGGTCGCTCTAAACTTATGACCAATACTGTAGTTCTTAAAATACACTGTTAAAAAAAAAAAGCTTTTAAATTTATGAAGGTGCATTGAGATTAAAATTCTTTTTTTATACATAACTATAAAATGAGTTCTTGCCTTCTATAAAGTTGATAAAACAAAACAAAAAAAAAAAACAAATAAAGCTAATCAAACAGTTAACTAGTCATGAATAAAATGAAAATTTATCTTATTAACTAACCTGAGATATTTGTTTCAGCCATTTATCAATATATTTTGTATTATTTTTTTCCAAACAATAAAAATTCTAATAACAATTGCTACAAATAGCTTGAGGATGGTTTGCTAAATTTTGATCATAGCTATTCCAGATAAATGCTTTTACTTTTTCTTTAGTAGCTGTAGTTATTTTATGAAGCTTTGTAGATTTTTTACTAAAAGTTTTAAAACAAACAGCACACACATTGTTTTCCTCCATCTAAGAACACTGAAGCCCCTGTTTACCCAAATATGTTAAAATACAGAAATGCCGTTTTTTTAATTGAGAAGTCGATATTTTTATAAAAATGGTCGATAGTTTTAAATAAAAATTCCTCTTTTATTATTTTGATTTACCTATATTTTTCCACTCTATTAGAGGTTTTTCCCAATCAAATATTTGTTTTCATATATGAAATAAGGTATGCGTAAAAAAAAAATTGATGTGGGGAAAAATCAAACCTGACGGTCGCTGTGGTTCACAATGTAAAATTTATTGGAATGAACTGGTTTGTGACTATTCTACAATACTTGTTGGTCTTATTGCACAAAATTGCACAGAATCTTTAAAAATAAGTTTTTCAAAAGGCAAAAGTAACATTCTGACAAAATATTCATAAAATATTAAAAGAACCTTTAAACAATACTTTTCTATAGTTATATTCTGTTTATAAATCTTAACTAATTTCAGAAAAATATTTGCTGTATTGACCAAATCTTACTCTGATGAAATTTTTTGTCTTGATAGCATTTTTAATCCAAATAAATTGTCCCAGCACACAATACAAATATTTTTTGTATAGACTGATTTCGATTAAAGCTAACCCCTGCAAGTTTCAGTATAAAATACTGTCATGTTAGAGCAAAATCATAATTTAGTAAATATACTTTGTACTTCAGGCCTTAAAGGGTTAAATCTAATTTGTAGTCACTGTGTTTCTGACATGAAAAGTTAAAATTTGCTCTAGAATTTATTTCATACAATAAAAATTCTTTATTCGAAATCTCATTTTGGTTGTGAGCAGCTAAAATAACTTCTTTTTTTCTCTGAAGGAGGCCATATTTTTTTTACATGAGTTTTACTTTAATTTACGGAAACTTGATTTGCATGTTGCTTAATTTATAAAGCTGAAAACGGAAAAACTCAGAACGGGAGTTTAAATCACTGAAACTTAACCGTTGTCTACATCACCCGCCGTCTTAAGGTCCCTGTTAAAATGTGATCTGTACGAGATAACATTAGTATGGTTTTGTAATGCACATATGTTTGTTAGAGAAGCAGAACAAATAATCCATGATATTTCTTTTAGCATTTTAGTAACACAACAATCAGAAAAATACTCAAGGATGGCTTCTTTACATATTGAGTTTGAGCTTTCTAATACAACCTCCGTTTCACAATATTTGTCAGATATGATGCATAATTTTTGTTCCATAATACCTTTCCCATTTGATCAAACTTTTATAGCTATAGCTTCGATTGTGTTAGACCAATTTTCAAAAATAATTGCTTGTTGAAAAGGGTTACTCAAGGCTTTTTAACAAGCTTGGGCACTAAAAAATAGATGATCAATAGATGAATAATAAATTACGCGTCAGGAATAAGTTCTTTATTAATTGTATAGTAATGAAATTTATTTTAGTTAATTCATATTTAAAAAACTTTTCCTATTCTCCACGGCTTCGGCATTACACTTTAAATTTATGGAGGGTCGAAATTCTTTTCGAAGTTTTTCTTTATTTATATGTGTAATCCTATAAAAGTTGTTTCCGTTTGATATGATGATATTTTCCATACAAGTTTGTAGTGTTAAGAATACACTTTCTAGTGTCTCGATCCAATTGCTGGAAAGCTGCACTAATTAAATCATCAATATTTTTATTGACCATCTGATGTCCAATGCTTGTATAGAATTAAATAACCCAAGGTTCAAAACATTTAACTCTGGGCTATTCGGAGGTTGATATTTCAATTGCACACTCCAGCCTTCTTTTAAAAGTTCTTCTTGTAAAGCAGAATCATTATTTCTTAAATGAAGCTCGAAATTGTCTTACTGTATGTAAACAGAACGTGACTTTTAACTTTTTGGAAGTTTTTCACCTGGTAAAACATGTTTAATCATCATATTTCAAATTTCTTCTTTGTCGATCCGTTCCATTACTTTCATTACTGGAGTTCCCTTTAGACGATTTTTAGAGTTCTCTTTAGCATTTTCTTTGAAAGTGAATGGCCAGGTACCAATTTTTCCATCGAAATTTTCGTTTTTAGATAAATCCCATCTTCCTCTAGCCACCGCTGCCATAAACATTACTTTAGTGATGAATCTTTTACTTTTAAATTGTCTGTAAAGTACTAATTCCTCTAAAGATATATAAAATGACTTTGATGTTTTTGTGATATAAAAACCATTTTTCATCTATATGAACAACATCCTTCATTTCAGGAAAAAAAAACCATTAGGTTAAACATGTTGTAAAAAAACACTGAGCTCTTTCGACTTAGTTAACGTCGGTTAAGCTTGGTTTAATAGAAGATGAAACACGCTTTAACACACTCTGTCTTTAAAATTCAATGCAAAGTCGTTCTTGGTACATTCACTGCATGTGATAAGCATCTTAGTATTCTTCTTTGGTTTAAAGGAATATCTTTAACTTTTTCCAATAGATGAGAAAAGTCTTTCTTCTTTCCCAACGTCCACAACGTTCAGGCTTTCTGGATTCCACATTGAAAACTTCATTTCCGTTTTCTTTAGATTGCTGTGCTCGTTTCCAAAAAGATATTGTTCTGCGATGCACCTTAAAGTTTGCTGCTGCTTCATTTAAAGCTCCATGATTGAGATTGCTATCTTTGTAACTTATTGATAAGAATTGAAGAATACTCTCACGCTGATTTTGATTGAGTTCCTTTTGTGTTCGATTATCATCCATTTTTAATAAAAATGAGTTTAAAAGCCCTTAAAAATTACGAGTAACACAAATGGGAGCTGATATCATCAGTAAACACGAAATTATTGTCAAAAACTTCACACTTGAAAAAACAGATCACACTCAGTGTTTGTTATGAGCATGGGCGTGTGCGCGCGCACAAATTTTAAAAATAGGAGATTCACACTGTAATACTACTAGTATTGTGTTGTGAGTACTTCTAATTTTTTATCTTAATTTTTAGAAAATAATTAGAACGGTACAAAATTAGAAATTCTGAATGTGACAACTTTTATTGAACGGAGGTAGCATAATATTTATATATTGAAAGCTTTCATCTAAAAACATATCTGCTGCTGTTATTTGTCTACTGTGCTTGTTTCATTTTAAGAAAAATATTGAACCTATTGAGCTGAGGTTGACGAGATACAAGTAAAAACTACATATCATAAGCAACAGAACTACACAGTTTAGGCAGCAAGTTTAACATTCCTTACATGTTTTTGAACTGAAATATATTTTTTTGAAAGTATGTTATCAGATTTTGATTTTTCTATTTCTTGCATATCATGCAATCTTTTAAATAACTCCATTTTATATGATTTTCATCTCTGTCTACAAATATCTCAGTTTCATTTAAAATATTTCTAGCTAGTTTTAGCAAGTGACAAGGATCAGAAATAATATGTATTGGATAATCAACGTCACCATATAAAAAGTTTGGCTTAATATCATTTGATTTTTTACCTAACTGCGCTCCCACTGGTAAAACAGAATTAAAATTAGTACTAGCACAACCGAAAAAAATGCTACGAAAAATGTAACCAATATGTGTCTTCAAGTGCCTTTAAAACCAACAAATATAAAAACTAAAGCTTCTGTAACGAATGGTATCCGGACCACAAGCTCCAATATCTTTACCATAAACAACAAATCTAATATATTGACCCATAGTCTTATCAAATAAGTTGCTTTTGTTGCCATAGCATCTTTAAGCAAAGCACAATTCTTGTAATTGCCATCAGATTTTGATTTCTCTTGAAGGAAAGAAATCAGATCATTAAATAAACCAGGTTCTTAATTTAGAGAGGAAGTTTAGTTGGCTATTGAACTTGCAGCTGGAAAAGACAGTACTGGTCGAAGAAAATTACAAGCACATGGCGAAAAGAAATGTACAGTTAATGCAAATATTTCTTATTTTGTCCAAGTATCGATGACTTTTAGGTTTAATGTTTTGATTGTAAAGCTGATTCTTAAAAAGATCAAGTTATAAACCTGAAAATTTTTCTATAAGAGTAGTTGATGCATAAGCTGTAAGTAAACTTTTGATTTCATCATATGTTAATTTCAGCGTTGTTTCTATTTGTTTTGTTGTTGTTTTTTTTTTTTTAATTTCGTGACTCAGCGTTTTATGCAAGTGGGCTAATAGTTTTTCTTACAGTAGAGTAGACCAGGGCATTTTGGCCCGCTTTTTTTCTTTCATTCCTAGCTTCTTCTTATTTCATGCTTTTTTGTGTGTTTTTATAGGAGAAGATTACTTAAACTATATGGGGGAGACCGGAACTAGTTGACTCGGTTTTTATTCTATAAGCTCTTTAGCCCTAATGGCACACTTTTGTGAAAATATTTAAGTGTATTCCCAAAGAGTATGAATTTGGGTAACTTTTAAAAGTTGCATTCATTTACAAAAAAAAAAAACTAGCGCTAACTTATCCCACCACGGGGTAAGTTGTTTATACTCAAGGGGTAAGTTGACTCACAATAATAAAAGTTAAAGTTTAAGGTCCTATTTATATGTATTCCAATAATATTTTAACCCCCCACCCCTTTTTTTTTTTAAAGGAATCAAAGCTGAAAAATACTTTTATCAATATCATCAAACTTTTAGGTCAAGTCATTTTAACATTTTAAGCAAAAGAGTAATTATAGTTAAAAAGGATGTATTTAAAGTTTATAATATAATTAAAAAGTAAAAAAAAAATTAAAACAAAACAGTGTTCCCAATCTATGGTTATACAATAAGAATTAAAACGTATATTGTTTTGTTAATATTTTCAACTAATTGAGTTTCAAATCGTCTAGCAGCAATTATTGCAAATAAAAAACAAAGAGTTTTCGATCATCCATGACTTGTGACCCCAAAGGTGACATTGGGTGCATTGAACCCAGACTTCTTCTGGTTTACTTTTAGAAAACATTCCAACACAAATCAAACAAAAACACTCCTATTCTACAGAGCTATTTTGACGATTTAAACTTTTTCCCATTAAGTGTATACTTCCTTTACTAGTTGATCTTTTACTTATCTTATCGTTATCTTTATTTTACTTTTTTGTTTGTTTGCTCTCGTCAATTGCTATTTTTTTCTTTTTAGCTGATTCTCCATTTTTAAAACATTCATATTGGTGAATCTGTAAGAATTGATGTGGTTCTATTTCTTTTATCAACCCTGACTCTTTTTTTGGTTCTGTTTTTTTTTAATGCTTTTAAATCTTCAGGCGATAGAACTACAGTTGACTCTGTAGATGCATTGTACATCACTATTGTTTGAATATCATGACGTGTTTCTGTATCTTTTGAGCAACCAGCTTCTAACATGTCATTCTCTGATATTGTAAAGTCAACATCAGTTACATTACTTATATTTAGTGCTGTACTTTCCACAGCACAGTTTTGTTTGGGAGATGGTCTTTCTGTGGTATATGCTGGCATAAAATCTTGTTCACTAAAAATGTTAACATTTAGTGAGAAAATTCCTGTTTTTGCAAAACCAGCCTTGATATTATTATGAGTACATGCTAATGGAAATGAATTACCCACAATACCTGGTATACTGTAAATAGACATTGTTGAACCAGGGTGCATTGTTATCCATGCATCGCAAGCTGTGTTAGAGTATTTTAAAAGGTCCAAATACACTTCGATCTAGAAGTTGAAGTTTGTGGCTGCAATGAGGAGGAAATGAACAAACTGATACCCCATTTTCTTTAAAGTAATTTAAAGCCTCTACTGAAATATGAGAGTCATGATTGTGTAATAGCAACTAGTCATCCAACCTGATGGGTTTGCAGCGCCTGCACTTCCATTAGGAGCACCATTTAAAAAGTAGCTTTTAAATTTCACAAGAGGAAATATGAAAAATGGAGGATTTGAATTTCCACTTGCAGAAACAGCAACTGCCACAGTTACTAAATTGCCTCTCTCAGCAGAAGTGACTCTTCCAATATGTTTAAAACCTTTTCTTGCTACAACATGATCTGGAGTTTGAACTGTGGTAATACCAGTTTCATCCATATTCCAAATATCTCCACTTTCTAACTTTAAACGATTAAGAACAATTTTTAAATTGTTGTAAAAGTTTTGAACATTTGTTGGATTAAAACTGGAAACACGTACTTGACTTGTTGCCTCAGGTTTTCTTATTGACAGTTTTTTGTGCCTTTTGAGGTAAGCACTGAACCAGTCCTCTCCAGCTGCTTCATTTGCACTCCAATTATGAGGCATTTTTGTAGTTTCGCATAAAAAAGATCGTTTATAGTTGTGCGAAAACGCCGATATATCTTTTTAAAATTCAACACAATTTTTATGCAAATAATTCCCTAGGCTTTCACACATCTTTTCACACATACAATTATTTACAAGTAACGCTATAAGGCATTCACACATATCTTTTTACACATACAATTATTTACAAGTAACGTTATAATGACATAGCTTTTACGCACATAATTATTCACAAGTAAAGCTATAATTACACTCCCCCTTGGCCATAACGACTACTTCACCTCATGGCCTATATCGCTCAGCTGCCATCCTTTTTTGGGTGCTTCTTTGCAACATTGGCGTCTGGTTTGTCTCGTCTTCAGGCAACACAACGCATAGTTCTTCATCATCTTCTAGATCCTCATTCGACTTGTTATCAACTCTGACGGGTCTTAGGTCGCGTATGTGTCGACATTAGGGATATGACTTTTTAATTTTTTTTCAAATAAAATGTTTCCTGTATCATAAATCGATGAACTTTTACCTAAAATCATGAAAAAAGGCCCAAATAGCTTTCTGCAACAAAAAAAGGTCACCCCCAAAATAAAAATTTGATTTACCATTTTTATACATTCATTTTTGACCGATGTTTTAATCTTAAGCTTAATTCTCAGCTTAATTCTCAGTGTTGCTAATGTGAGCTCAGTGTTGATAATGCGAATAGTTCTATGAAGTACTCTGCGTGTAACTGAGCTAATAAGGAACTACTGTAGCGAACTAAAGACGCTGTAAGTGTACGAAGTATAAGTAGTTGTAGCATTATCGTTAGGATACGGACTGGATTATCGAGCTGTTATCAACATTGACTGGATTATCGAACTATAATTGGATTACTATACAGTTAAAGTATTTTATTAATTAAACGACTTTATTAAACGGATATTTACGCTCAGCTATCCGTAAAGTCGTAACAATATTATATGATGTCTCACAAGAAAAGTCATACCACAGTAACAAAGAACAAGAAGACTTGGACTAAAAATTTGGTGAGATTTCAAGAGTCACACAGAAGAAGAGGAAGCGTGGCTGTAGAAGAACATTCACTCGATGAAAAATCCAGAATACCACTTCAATTGCAGATCGTAGGAAGAGACCAGTTTCTCGGAGCATATGTTAAAGGAAGAAAAGAACGAATAGACCAAATTTCTAAGGAAATTACAAAATTGTGGGACAATAAACTGAATTTTCCACATGTGTCTGATCAAGTGATAAGAGCAAAGCTTATGAAGGTGCTGAAGGTCTATGATGAATGTGTCAAGCGTGGAAAATATGATGTTCTCAATGCATTATTTGACATCACGAAAGTGAATGGCCAGTGGTTATCCTCGGAAGATAAACGTCTATACCACCTACAAAAAGAAAGTAAAGGACAGGTGGGGTACTCAACAGGACAAGTGGCAAGTAAAGAAACCATTCACCCTTCCAAGAGAAGGAAAGTCCAGTCTGGAACAGCAATACCTTCCACATCACAAGTCCTGTCTACCACAGACAGTGGTACTGAATCTGAAAACTGCAAAAGTAAGAGTGAAGATGATGAAGACGACGACGGTGATAAAGACGATGATGAGGACACTCAGAAAAAAACTAGAAAGCACTACAAAAGTAAATTTGCTGTAAGTATGGTTACATCAAGTGGAGTTTCCACAAAGAAAGCTGCTAAAATATGCAATGTATTATCACAACAAGGTATTGATATTCCAACTCCAAGTCAATCAGCAATTTACAAGTCCACATTCAAAGAGGCAGGTAAATTAAAAAAAGAAATGATACAACAACTTAAAATGGAACAGTGGTCCTTACACTTTGACGGCAAACGAATAGATGATAAGGAATATCAGGTAGTTGTACTTCAGAATGAAAGAACTGACGTGAAACTTGATGCACTGCGTTTAAAAGATGGCAAAGCTGAAACTGTTGCTGAAAAAATTGCCAAACTTATTGATGAATTCAATTTGTGGAATTCAATTAAGATGATCATTACTGATACAACAAACGTCAATACTGGGAAGAGAAATGGAGTTGTTGTGAAGTTGCAACGTATGTTTAAATTAAAGGGTGTCACAATACCACAATTTATCGGTTGTCAGCATCACGTACTAGACAGGATTCTCCGTCTGGTGATGGACGAAGAACTTGGGGGTGATACCAAATCTCCAAACATTGAATACCTATTTGTGTCTGAACTGTTGAATAAGTATGATGAACTGAAGGATAAGTTTGTGAATGGAACTGTAGAAATTCTTGATAAATCAGGGTGGAGAGACGATATGAAGTTTTTGTACCATTTAACAAGAGTGTTTAGGTTCTATGAAGAACAAAGAAACTTCCCTCTGACTCACTTTCAGAACATTCCTAACATGAGCAATGCCAGATGGAACTCAAGAGCCATTCTCGCCATTCTGGCGTTCATTCTTATGCCTGAAGCGAGAAAGAATTTGGAGAAGGTTTGCAGGTTCATTTCATATGAGTGGGCAGAACATTGGTTTAGTAGTCAAAAGTACAATGACAATGACTTCAAGAATTTATCTGATGTATTGAAGCCTTACAAAAAGGCATTGCAGTCATTCAAAAATCACTGGAAGAAAGAGCCATCCGTCATCGACATACCACGAAGTAATCAGATAGCTGAACGTGCAATCAAGGTGATGCAAGACCTGTATGCTTCCTGCAGAAAGAAAGACAAACTGCAACTTCGATTCATTCTAAGTAATAAGCGCTAGACTCTTTATGAGACGTGAGCATCATGTGACCCCTGTACTAAACACAGTAGGCCTATAGACACAGACAGTTATGTATATTGTTGTACTAGACGCTTTGATACTGTTAATTTTGTAATACATGTATAATTATATATCACATAATGTTTTTTGTTATATCACAGTACATGTTGCATAAATAAATAAAATAACAACAGGAGTATGACTCTTACAACATCTTCAGCCTTTAATATTCATTTACTGTACAAAAGTGTACCTATTGAAAATTCGATTTTTTGGTTTTGGGGTGACCTTTTTTCAAAATATGTCAAAATGAAACATCTATTCGTTCTTTTTACATAAAAGTTCATTGAATTACAATACAGGCCTAGTAGGTTGCAAAAAAGTCATATCCCTAGTCGACATACTTTGTCACTTTGTCCACTTCTACCGTTTGCTCCGAAATTATTCCTGTAATTCTTCCAATCTTGTATAGAGTCGCATCGGTTGTCCGGGGGCTTTACCCATACTTCATCGCCAAGTTTAAACTTGTTGGTGATCATCTCATAAGGTTCATATGCGTTTTTATCGTCGTCAATTCCTCTAACTCTCATTTTGTATTGGTGTAATTTATTTGCGGGTGCTGTAGATGACTTACATTAGTCTTTTGGACTGACGTTATACCAATAAACTGCCTTGGGTATGCTGTACGGAACTCTCTTCGCAGTTCTTTTTACTGTTCGATAGCATCGTTCTGCAATTCCGTTCCCTGAAGGAACGTAAGCGCACTTGAAGCGAAGTTTAACTTTCCATTTGTTCATAAATTGTGAAAATAATGTGCTTCGAAATGCTGTATCATTATCCGTCAAAATTCCGTTTGGATCGCGTCGTTAAAGAAAGATTGCGTTTAATTCCTGAATGACATATGCACTAGTTTGGTCTTTAAGATGGCGCCATATTGGATATCGTAAAGGCCCATAGTCAATCAGGGTAAGAAATGTTGCCCCTCATAATGAGTTATATCCATACCAAGCCGTTGCCACGTCCTTTTTACTTCCATCTTTCCTTTCGGCCACTTTATCGGACTTGGATCAATTGATTGGCAGGCTACAGATTTTTCAACCACTTGTATGACTTCTTGCCTGCTTACTGATGTGTCAATCCTACGAACAAAATACAGTGTTCTCTTCACACCATAATGACCTGTGGACTTATGTACATGGTTTATTTCTTTGGGAGATAGAGAAGAACTAATCGTTCTACCTGCAGCAAGTTCAGTGGGCTTATCGATAATTTTCAACCAACTTCCAGGCACTTGTGTAAGTACATCGGCTAAGTTAGACTCCAAAGGTACTAGTTTGATATCCGCTCTGAGTTTGTATTCGTCCACAATATTCGAAATGGTCTGAAGCCGACTTCTAATCAGCATTTCGTTTGAAGCCTTTGTCTTCAATCTGGATTTTCCAGTCAGTGCATCGGTGACCCAATGTTATACTGCTTTCGAATCAGTGCATATTTTTACTGATTCAAAAAATTCAACACAATTTATATACAAATTAATTCCCTAGGCATTCACACATATCTTTTCACACATATAATTATCTACAATTAACGCTATTAGGCATTCACACATCTTTTCACACATACAATTATTTACAAGTAACACTATAATGACATATCTTTTATGCATACAATTATTCACAAGTAACGCTATAATTACAAATTTTTATGCTATTCGCTTTTTCATACTGATAAGCTAGTCTCCTTACTTCCTGAGGAGAAAGTCTATAATAAACATCAGAAGCTTTAGTCAGATATTGTTCCTACAAATCTTCTTGTAAATCAGTAAAGACCTAAACGAACAATACCAAAACACACACGATACACAGTTATAAAATATAACTGTGTATAAAATAAAACTGCTTTGTTCTTTAACACACACATAGGTTAACACACACTAACACACAGTTATAAAATATTACTGATATGTTCTTCAAGACCATTGAGCACTGTTTTTGTAAATAAAAACACTAACAAAACTTTTATATATAATATATGTGTATATATATATGTGTGTGTATATATATATATATATATATATATATATATATATATATATATATATATATATATATATATGAATCGCTAACCGCAGAATAGCAACAAGTCCACAAATCCTAATTTTACAGGAAAGACAAAAAAACTTTTTCGACCCTTTATTTTTAAACTTTGGGTTTTCAATTTTTTCCTAGTTATTCAACAGTTAGTAGGGGTTTGAAAGATATATATAGAATTTTTTTAAAGTATTTTGTTATGAGTGTAGGACACATTTTCAAACATGGACATGATCCCTTTTTGCAGTAAACGAGGTTTAAAAAAAAAAAATAAACTACTAAAATCTTAAAAAGTGATTTATTTAGGCTGCACTAATTAAATAATGCTATTTTATTGTTTTATTATCATAATAAAATGCACACTACAACTTAAGAACGTTATTTATTCAGTTGGTTGATCTTCTTGAATGGGCACAGTAGTTACAGGCCATAACGTTATTTCATTCCAAAATCGGAGCTTTTCAACCGGAATATAAACCAAAGTTTTCTTTATATCTACAATTTTTAAGTGGTTGATGGATAATACAGCTGAATAAGCTTTATTGGTTGGTAGTTGAAAGTCTCCTATAGTGTTTCGTAAGCGAAAAATGTCACTTATCAATCCAGCAATATGCATACTGCATTCAATCTCCGCAGGTTCATCAGAAGAAACTGACATCTCACGATATTTTGAGATTGAAAATGTTATTTTGTTAGATTTTGGTACCTTTTTTCCATAAGAGTCATTGCTTAAGCATGTTCTCTTGTAAAACATGGGCCAACAGGCACCGTAGTCAATAAAATCTTCAAATGACATTTTTTTCACATTAAACTTTCTAGGAATGTTTGAAGAACTGTTAATCAGATTAATTACATCATCAGTTTCATAATATCTCTCTACTTTTTTTAGTTTTCTCCTTATAATTCCAAAATCACGGTCATTAGGCATAAAAGAATGTCCCCTAACAGGAAACACCAAATTTATTTTATCAAATCTCTTAATTTCACAAAGTCTAACAAGGGTGTGGTTCTTGTTTTGACCAGCACAGTTGTCACAAAAAAGGTGTAAAGTTTTAACTTCATCTGAAATTTTGTTTTTTACATACCACATAAGCATAGAGCATACTTCGTTTGAACCTTTACCTCCTTCGCCTTCATGATAAATAAAAACAGACATTTTTCGGGAAGCAATGTCGTGAATTCCAAAAACGTTTACTATGAGTTTCCTGAAATAATAAGTATCTTGTATTGGTATGCACGGTAATGTAACATTAGACATGTAATCTATACATAATCCAACTTGTTTAGCGTCTTTTATGCATTTCTCTGTGGTATCTTTTATTTTGTTGTAAAACTTTTTAGCCCTCCTATTGAGGACCATAAGCTCTGCTATTGCATGTCTTTTTTCATTGTCATTAAGAAAAGGACTTTTTATTTTCAACTTAAGTTCCTCACAAGCAATACATGCGTCTTTTGCAGGTTGACCAAACGTAATGAGTAATTTTCTTTGAAATAATGCCAGAAAAATTTATATGACAGTCTTTTCTCACTGCCAAGTGTAGCTAAAAGGAAATATTTATGTTTGTTTATAAACATCTCATACATAGTTTTTACGTTTAAATTAGCTGGTAAGTATTCTTTATATCTACCAGTATAGTGTTCAGTTTCTCTAGGATATTGTTCAATATGAGCTCTCTAACAAGTGATTACAGTACTAGGAATGGCATTACCAGAAACATTTCTACCTCTTTTATCTATTGGAGTTTTGCTTAGCTGCAACAGATGTGAGAGTCTGTAACACTGTTTGGAAGTACATCCGTATGATTTTATAAATCCATTTTAACATATCTTAATACGAGCCCCATTGTGCATAATATGGTACTTCACTACAACAGATTTAGGTTTTGTAGAAGAAGAACCTGGTCTAGATCTTGGACGGTTAACTGGGGAAACCTCCATTAGTGACTGCAAGTAGACGTCTTGTTGTGTTTTAGTTTCCATATCATGTAGCTTGGTAAATATTGCCACCATGTCATCCGCCATGTAACTCTTCAAACTGTTTTTCTTGCAACTGAAATAAAAATGAAAAGGTTAGGTCTATCTACGTTTTAATATCTATGTTTGAAAACACATAAGCTAGGTTTCTACCAAAAACCCTAGGTATTTCCTAATTAATCAGAAAATTAGACTACTACTAGTAGTACTAGTTGTTGCATGGCTTTATTTATGTAGTTTTAATGTAACCTAGCTTTGCTCAAATATCATAAATGCAAAATGTTATGACACATAATCAAACACAGCGGCCAGAAACCTACAAATGTTGTGCATTTCCTTCAGCCAATTTATCTTATGCAAAAGACACGAAAGATAGCAGTATTTAAAAAACTTTCTAGATGAATATTACTGAAATATTATAACAATTAATACAAATAAATCGATAACAGTTTACCTGCAAACATTAGATGCTGGTTTCTTGGCAGGTATTGTTTTTCCAACCATGTTTATATGTTCTTTTCCTGCCACTTTAGCCTTCTTAATTACATTCCTTTTATATCTTTCGGAATTAACAACTCCTTTCTTTCTTCTCTTTAAAGAATTGTCATCTTCATCTGAATAACTCATTATTAACAAAGAAATTTGTAAGTCACAAGCAAAATGTTATTATTTTATGTTACTGTTTACCGCAGAAAAGGAACAAGTCCCGGACGTGTTTCCTTTCTGCGGTAAACGCAAAATTCAAACTGGTGCCATGCCTATAAAAATTATAGCAGGTTTATCCCTTTTAGCAGTAAATAGTAGGGTGTCCCAGAAACACACTTTTTTTTTTTTCCAGGATACCTCTCAAGTTTTTCCCATTCTCTGAAGTACCCTAAGGCTAAAAATAAACGGAAAAAAAAAACCTTTGTCAAAAAGTGATATCTGTAAAATTTAAAAATTACGATTTTTTAGAAATAAATGTCCATTATTTCAATGTTTGATAAATTTGTAGTGAAATTTTTCTGATGTTATATTTTGTTTTTAATAAACTTAATGATGATCCCCTAGTTTAACAATATTATTATTAGTATTAGTGTGATTAAATGTCAATTTAAGTCGTCTGTGGTCAATTAAAAAGGAAAATTTAATTACGCGCGATTTGATCATATGACACGTTTTAGAGATATGTACTACATACAAGTTTACTTTTGTTGTCATGCTACATAATGTATTTTACACATAGCTAAAAATTAAAAAAAGATTCAATGAATAATATAATTGTTTAATGAATGGTTGAATGAATAGATAAAATAAAGTGTGTTATATAATTTAATATTTAATAGTAATTTCTAAAATGGACCGTCATCGTAAGAAAGACAAGAATAAAGGAGAAAAGAGGAAGATACAGACTAATCCCAGAAGGCTACTGTTTCTTCTCAAGTATCCTATCAACCAGCTGCCCACGAACCAGCTCCCCAGCATTGGAAATGTGCTCAGATATATACAGTTTATCAAATCTTCCAAGGCTTTAAAGTTTAAATCTACAAAACCTTTTGTAGCTTGTCCTCAAAGTTTTCCAGGCAAAGACCTTATCTGCAAGGGTAGATCCTGTAAAGATCCCAACCATAAATGTGTTACTTCTCTTGTAATGGATGTGTGGAACAAGGCTGGTTTTGGAGAACTCATCATTTCTGGAGCTGCTGTCAGGTAAAAAAATTAAGTAATTTTTAATTATGTAAATAAACAAATAAGTAAATCAAAAAGTAAACAAATAAATAATCAAATACCAATACAAATAATAAAAAAAAACCAATATTTATGTAATTTATAAACTTCTTTTATGTGTAATCAGGAATAAGATTCTGAAGCTCCACATTAAGTATTGCAAAATAATCCATCTGAGAGATCTAAACTGGGATTCGAGCATTGGTAGATTCACTAAGATACAGGAAGAGTTCATTAAGGAGAGCAGCAAACTCCTCGATATATCTGTGGGGAAATTTGAGGAGAAGATCCAATCAGATCGACTTCGTTCCCAGAAGGCCAAGGCAGAGGACATCCAGTTTTTTTTAGATCAAAAAGAAGATAGAAAAATGTATATAACTACAGAGGTAGACAAAGAATTTGAAAAAGCTGTTAAAAACAGACAGGATCGGTGGCAGAGAATGAAGAATATGAAGATTACAGAAGTGAAAAAAAGACAAAAAACAAGGGAACTAGTTCTAAGTGAACTTGAGGCTTCCTTTGAATCTGATGCTGGTTCTTCTGCATCCGAGTCAGAAGCTGTAATTTCCACAGATGAAGATTCAGTCAATGAATTACTCCAAAACTCTGATTCTACAGTAAAAGGCAAGGTAAATAAAAGATTGTAATAAAATGTAAAGTTGGTTGTACAAATTTTGAGTAAACTTAATCAAACTGAATTCAATTAGATTAGAAATATCATAGCTGTTTATTATGTAGATAATGATAAGTATCAGTTCTGAGGATCTGGTGGATTGTACTTCTGAAGTATCTGCTCGATACAGGGTCGGGATTCGACCTCAAACCGCACTCATTGCAGCAATCTGCAATAAAGCAGGCGTGAATCTTGAGGATGTGCCCATCTCCAGAAGCTCTGTTCATCGAAAGAGATTCAAGAAGATTGAAGATCTAGGTAAGAGTAAATAGTAGAATATAAAGTTATTGAAAATAATGAAGGTCAAGTAAAACTAGGATAAATAAAGATTAAATTATATAGGTGATAAAGTTATTTTAATTACTAGGAGACAAGATAAGACAAGATATAATGGAAACCTTGAAGGGAAAGAGGCTTGTCCTACATTTTGACGGCAAACAGATCAAAGAGATGGAGGAGAACCTGAACATAACTGTTACTGTTGAAAGGATTGCAATCAGTGTTACATCTCCTGATATTGAAGACACAAATGACATTCTCCTTGGAGTAGTTCAAGCTGAAAGCTCCAAGGGAATTGACCAGGCAGATGTGATCTTAAATCTCCTAGAATATTACGATATTGTTGATCAGATCTTTGCCATATGCTGTGACACCACTGCTTCCAACACTGGAGTATATTTTGGGGCCATTACCATCCTCACAAACATCCTCAACATTCCTTTACTCTGGTTTCTATGCAGGCGACACATGTTGGAGCTACACATCTCTCATTTTATGGAGGCTCTTACTGGTGAGAAAACAAAGGGGCCAAGGAGAGCACTCTACGTAAGACTGCAGAAAACCTGGCCACACATCAAGGAGGAGGTAGACAAGATGGAGGAGATCATTAGGTTTGATTGGAATGAGCTACAGGTCGGATCATCCTTGTACAACATTGCAAGGGAGGCCCTGGAGTTTGGCAAGAGGGCACTGACCATAGAGACATTTAACAGAGGGGACTACAAGAAACTTTGTGAGTTAGTTGTCTTCTATTTGGGTGGAGATGTGCCAGGATTTCATTTTTATCAACCTGGAGCCTGCCATGAAGCCAGGTACAGTTATAGTATATTATCAATAATTTTTGTGTTTAGGGGAAAGTACATTTTCAAGTTTTTCTTACATATTTGATAATAATAATAATTTATTCTAAAGGTTCATGGCAGATGCTCTATACCTGCTGACCCTGAGGATGACTGAGAAGGTAGCCCAGGTGATGAATGAGGAAGAGAAGAAGATGGTAAAGACAGCAGCATTCTGTATGTTATGGGCCCTGGTTCTTAAAATCCTGTATGGTGGACAAGTCGACTTCAAATGACTTGGCTGCCTTTAAGTCATCGTTTGACATAAGGGACCACTACCCAAAACTTGGACAGGCCCTTTACAGCATGCAACGGCATGCTTGGTATTTAACAGAACAGTTAGTTATTCTGTCCCTAGCTGACGATGATATTGACGACAAGGTAAAGAAGAAAATGTTGGAGAAGTTGGTCAAGTGTGATGTCCTTGACCAGTTTTATATGGGGAAACCGAAGCTACCGGTTATTATCAGATCAACAGAGCTTACTGAGCTGGTAGGTTCCCAGAGCTGAATCTTGTTCAAGGTATGTGAGATCCCTGTAGAAGAGGTGGAGAAGTGGATCAGCGGAGATGCCAGTCAGACATTTGATATATTTAAAAGGTTTTTGAAGTCGATTAAATGTGTCAATGACTGCGCTGAAAGGAATATCCGACTAATCCAGGACTTTGTTGGAGGCTACAGGTCGGACAACATGAAACAGAACCTCATGCTGGTTGCCAGAGACAACAGAAAGAAGCTGAAGAAGGGCCTGACAAAAAAACAACTCAAAAAAATTTAATTTTTTAAACTGGAAATATATATTTGCAAGAGAGTTTCTAAAATACATGATTTTTTTCCAAAAAATTGCATTTTTTTTGAAAAATGAAATTTTACAGATATCACTTTTACTGGAACAAAAAATTTTTCTGTGGTATTTTTAGCCCATTTAGACCTTAGAGAATGGGAAAAACTTGAGAGGTAATTTTTTTTTTTTTTTGGGACACCCTAGTAAATAGTGTGTCTACCTTTTCAAAACTGATTTATGTTAAAAAGTCATTTTTGAATTTTTTGGACTTGTTTCCTTTCTGCAGTTAGCAGTTCATATATATATATATATATATATATATATATATATATATATATATATATATATATATATATATATATATATATATATATATATATATATATATATATATATAAGAGCAGTTTACGTCTACACGAAATGTGAAAGTTTGCTATATTAGGTCTACATATAACTAAGGGCGACATATTTCGTGTAGACCTTAATTCAAGCATAATTTTTCTGACTAATTTTTTTTAGCTGATACTTTTTTCACAACCCGTGTGGTTTTCTTTGATAATTTATAGAGTTTCCATTTAACATTTTTGTTTTTTATTTCAAATTTCGCTAAAAATCAGCGTTTTATTATTAAGCATATATATCGTACAAATCCGTAAAAGTGAAGATTAGGCCTACACGAATATTTTTAACAATTATTTATGTTATTTAAGTCTATATCAAAAATATAAAAACTGTTTAATAAAGACTTTTAGAATACTTATTTAAAAAATATTTTGTTTTGTCTTGAAAACGAGTGTTTATCGAAATAAACAAGATATACATTTTCTTACGCCAAAAAAAATTCAATTTGGCACGGAATCGAAGTTACGTCATTTTATAATTTAAAAGTAATGCGTAGATTTTTAAGTAATGAAAATCTTTTTTAAATTAGTTTTTTTAAACAATATTATGTTATATCAATCTAAACAATATTAGTTATACCAATTTAATAAATATCAAGGTTTCTATATAAATCTATCCACATCATCATAGTTTCTTTACATTTTTACCGCGCTTCACAAGAAATGATGCTTGCAACGGACACTTCCTTGTATACGTACAAAACTGTGTTTAAGTTAACACCAATCTGTTATTTCTCAACAAACTAATGCAATAACTTCATCCAATGCTACATATTTGTTCTATTGTACTTCAATAGGAATATAAAGCTACGATATCGATAATATTTTGCAATGATATCGCCTTAAACTGCATATAATATCGAATACTTCAAATATGAGAATAGGCTACTGATATACATTCGATTAGATAGTCGAAATTTTTGATGAATGAAAAGTAATACATAAATAAAACATGATGAATAATAGATAAATTACAATAGGAATAAAAAATAAATATAGAATAAATATATTGAATATACTATATCAAAATAAATGCACAGTATGCAAAATGGTAAGAAGTATAAATTTATAAAATACGATATATGTATGCAAATCATAATGAATACATGATGTATATCGTCAATACAAATCAAATAAATATATATATTACTAATATAAAACAATTAAAAAAAAAATGTTTAAAATTGGAGATTAGGTCTACACGGAACTAACAATATTTTACAGCGTGTCGCCTTAAACTGCATATATACTTTCGAGTACTTAAAAATGGAGATAAGGTCTACACGAGTTTTATACATTTTACAGCGTGTCGCCTTAAACTGCATATATACTTTTGAGTATCTAATTTTGCAGATTAGGTCTACACGAAATCATTTGAACAACTTACATACTTTCAAGTAATTATTTGAAAGAAGCAAAAGAAAAAGTATAAATAAAATACAATAAACAATAAATAAAGTGTAATAAATAAAGTATGATAAATACATATAACAAATGATAAATAAAGTAAATGATAAAAAAATATGATAATATAATATAGGAGTATACAATAAATGTACCATATAAAAAAGTATATTTTTGTGAATTAAATTAGAAGCAAATAAATATACTATATGCTATATATTATAGACACAAGTTAAATAAAAATGTATATTACGAACATAAAACAATTTAAAAAAAAAAGTTTAAAATTGAAGATTAGGTCTACACGGAACTAACAAATATTTTACAGCGTGTCGCCTTAAACTGCATATATACTTTTGAGTACTTAAAAACGGAGATAAGGTCTACACGAATTTTATACATTTTACAGCGTGTCGCCTTAAACTGCATATATACTTTCGAGTATCTAATATTGCAGATTAGGTCTACACGAAATCAATTGAACAACTTATATATTTTCAAGTAATTATTCGAAAGAAATAAAAGATAAAGTATAAATAAAATACAATAAACAATATATAAAGTTAGGGTGGCCTTCGATTTTTTTCAAAAAAACGGGAAAATTGGCAAAAATACGGGATTTTTGCTAAAAATACGGGACATTAGCTAAAAAAATTTTATTGTAAATATATTGAAGCAAAAAGTAGTTTTTGATTTGTTTTTTAAAATGTTTTAAATTTTGTAGTTATTTTTAAAAAGTTCCTCAACATTTTCAGATATAATTTATTTCTTAATGAATGACAAAAGTGCGTTTAAGTAAAAAAAAATTGAGAATGCAATTTCAAGTACAACGTTATTGTGCTGCAAAAAAAATTTTTTTTTGTTTAATTTAAAATTTAATTTAATGGCTGAGAAACTCAATAATAACTGTGAGATATTTTTTCAAATAAATCAAGTTTTAAAAAATAAATTTACTTTTACTTTAAATATTTTTCTTTTGAACTAACATTATTAAGGAAGGAAACATTTTCTTAATTAGATTATGAAAATGTAAGCATTTTAAGTTAGATTTGTAATTAATTGTTGTCAATGAATCAATTATCTAATATCAAGTCGATTTTTACATTTGATACTTTGATGCAACATCAAAACTGTTCCTTGACTAATTTATTTGATGAAAACATTTTTTTAGTAAGACAAAAGAAGTTTAATTTATAAAACAAGATTTTGATTTAATATTTAAAAATAAAATGACAAATTTAGTTTTTCAAATAGAAATATTCGACGACATCATTATTTGCAAATTGTTTTAAAAAAAACGTTAAAATTTTCATTAAAAAATCAAAAGTGAAGTTTGTACTAAATAATTCAAAAATGCGGGACAAATGTGGTCTAATAAAGGACACGGGACATTTTGTAAAAATACGACTGTCCTGGCTAAATACTGTGAGGAAGCTAATTCTAAGTAAAACAAGATGTCGTTAATAAAAATAAAACCACCTATAGCCATTAATTAATATTTTACACAATAACGAATAAAAAATGAAAAGACACCAACACCCGAAGCATTGGAACCAATATAAAAAGGGAGATACAAAACAGAAGAATAAGTTGGAGTAGGAATCAGAGAAGAATTAGTTGGATTTAGTCGGTAAATGAGAGTCAGTCAGTGGTCAGTCAGGAGTTAGTTAAGAGATACGAAAGGAGGGGATACAAGATTCAACTTCAAGAATTACGAAGAAAAGAGATGGTACAAAGTTTTAGGTTCTTCGGAATATAAGTAGACCGGAGAATTGATTTTATAAAAGGAGTTTAGAAGAATTAGTATTTATATAATGTTAAAGTGTAGAGATTTCAATAACGATTACGGTATATTAAAGAAAAAGGACTGTTATTATTAGAGTTAAAACAAAAGTTTGCACGTAAAGAAAAGTACGCGTGTTAACAAGAATAAGTCAGAATGCTACATAGAACCAGGAGGCTTCCCCATACCCCCACACATTTTTAACCCGAACCTCCTAACCTATGCGAAATACCAAAACCCCATCCCCATTCCCTGAAATATACCCATAAGTAAATTATAAAAAGCCCCACCTCACAATACTCCCAGATGGCCACCCTAAATAATGTGTAATAAATAAAGTATAATAAATACAAATATAATAAATGATAAATAAATATAAGGAAAACTCAATTAAAAATCTAATATAGAAATATATAATAAATATACTATATATATAAGCAAGCATATTTTATGGATTAAGTTAGATGTAAATAAATATACCAAATGCTATATATTATAATTACTAATGAAATAAAGATATACAATCCGAATATAATACAATAAAAAAAAATGTTTAAAATTGGAGATTAGATCTACACAGAACTAACAATATTTTACAGCGTGTCGCCTTAAACTGCATATATACTTTCGAGTACTTAAAAATAGAGATAAGGTCTACACGAATTTTGTAAATTTTTACACGGTGTTGTCTTCAAAGGCATTTACACTTTTGAGCAATTGAAATTGGAGATTAACGTCACACAATATAAATAAAATTTTAAAGCGACTCGTCCTTAAATTGCATATATATTTTGAGTGTTTTAAGTTGCAGATAAGGGCTACACCAAATGAGTTTGTAATATCCTACAGCGATAATCGAAATAATTTCTTAGCTGACTTTAAATAAGAAATGATAAAATCAATGTAAATTTAAAGAATCACGCATATTAACAAACGAAACAAAACTACATGAAAAACTCATCGAAAACAAAGACATTTTCATATGCTAGGTTTTATGTGGAAAACTGAATCAGAGCTAAGGCTAATCTCATTAGATAAATGGTGGATCCGAAATGTATTCAGACTTACTAGTTATATTTAAACAATGTCCTTAATTTCATTTTAAAAAGTTGTTCAGAATGGGATTATTAATGGATAGTGATTAAAATAAAACTTGCATTGGTTTTTATTTAAACAGTATAGCAATAAGTAACATAATGGTATAGCTAATATAATGGTATTAGAAATATGCTCAAAATTTAAATTTTTGAAAATTTTTTACTATTAATTATATTTATAATGATGATGGGATTTATTTAACTGTTCTATTTTTTAATGGTGTTCTAAAAATTTTCAAACTGCGAAACATTTTATAAAATTCCACTCTAAAGTAGCTAGCTACTTAAAAAAAATAACTAATAAAAAAAATATCGTTGTTATTGTAAAGGAAGGAAACTTAATCATAATGAGATTTCAAAAAAAAAAAAACTTTATAAGAATGAAATTATCTTTTGAAGTTTTATTGAAACACTTTTGTAATAATTTGTTCCGATAAGATATTTATGTTCCAATTTTCATTATTAATCTGTATTTTTTTAGAAGAGTATAGTTTATTTTTTTAGTAGTAATCTGGGCACTGATGTACAATGATGCAATTACAGATGATACTGAATTTCAGTAATGCAATTACAGATGACAAAGAAAAGGCTATTTCGTTAATTTATTATTATATACAAAAAATAGTGTGATTTCGGTGAACTATATAGAGAATGTCAAGTTATAAACGGCGTCTTTTTTTAAAAATAATATCCGTTTGCAAATATTATTTAATTTAAATTGGTACAAATATGTGCAGAATGTGTTTTTAGACTCCAAATGTAGAAAGTCTATAACGAAACAAAATCCCGACAAATTTCAAACGAAAACTTTTCTTATAAGTCAAGTTAAAAAATCTATAATTTCCAATAAGAAAGGACAATTTATAATTTTCAAAAACAAGTGACGAGAATTACACAAAAGTATTCTTTAATGCGAAAAAAAAATTTTAAACTTAATCATGAAGATGTTGTCAACCTGTTTCAGAAATTTTCAATACTTAAGGCGCAACTGTTGCACTTAGTATTCAATACATAAATGTTACTAAATATATATTGGAATTATACCTCGGTAAAAAACATTCTAGAGAAAGAAAGCGTTTTAGACAATTTAGTGAAACATGGAAAACTTATTTTCAGAAACTATTTCATAAGGGATAGTATTTCAGTTTTTTAGTTGAATACATTTTGAATAGATTTGAATTACAATGTAGTAGCAGCTGCATTATAAAAAAAAATCTATTCTAATAAAGAAAAAACAATAAATCGCGTGTTCAAATGAACAAACCCAGAAACGTCGCATATTTATGATAAATGAGTTTTTTATATTTAAATTTTACTTTTCACAATAAAAAAAACTAAGTTTTGTTTTGTTTGTAGCCGTAATAGTTTAAATGAATACTTTTGTACATTTAGCTATGCTAAATTTTTATCAATATTCCATCAGAATTGATTACAGCGGCTTTCGCACATAGAGATTTCCAGATTTATTAAATTTTTATTTTTACGGGAAGCTAATTTCCTCTTACAGAAGTTTTTACTTATGTATAGAAAAAGCTAACTATCAATTCCAGAATTTTATTTGCTTTTGTATAAGCAACTATGCCTTTTCTTGTCGCGCTCCAACTTCTATGAGTATTATTATTTAAGTAATGCTTTCATTTTCTCCCAACCTGCCCCCGTGTTTTAAAACAATCAAAAAATTACAGTGTAAATGTTAAGCTGAATGGCGAAAGATAGAGTTCACACGAAAATAGAGTTCACGCGAAATATAGAGTTCACACGAAAAATAATAATTATGAATATATGGAAAATCACGTAGTTATTAAACATCTCCGTAATAGAGAAGTTTAATTAAAATCCATTGTTACAATGTCAAGTTCAAGGAAAAAGAATTGGGAAACAGCTACCTGGAAATTGTTACTTATGAATGCTAACTTCAATATATTCTATTATCTTTCGAAAAGACATTTGGAGAAAAAAATAACGGTATCTGTAATATACTCCCTAAAATGGACTCAAAACCATGCTAAGCTTCAAAAAAAGAAGGAAAAAAATTTAATTTAATGCTTCCATATTTCTTATAGCTAAAAAATTTAAGTTTTCCAGAGTTTACAATAAACTTAAGGTGGTAGAGCACAATTAAAATACAAATATTTGATCAAAATATGAAAAAAAAAATTTTTCATTCATCTTATTTAAAATTTTATCCTCTTTCTTTTGATGTTAGTATGAAACTGAAACTATTTTTGGAAATGTGTTAAAAATCTACATTTGCAAAATTATTTACCTTAGCAACGCCATAGCAACCACAAACATACCCTCGTTTATTATATACGTTGAGCAAAATTGCAAGCTAATTTGTCTTTTTGTTGTGTCTATCATGCTTTTTATTGTTTATTTATCAACTTTGCTTTTAAAGAAATTTGAATTTTGAGAATTTTGCTGTAGCACGATTTAAAGATTCATGTTGTTATTGTTGTATTAGACCCTATTGTTGTTAGTATTGTATTAGAGATTTATTGTTAATTAGTAATAAGTTATAAGATCTATCATAAATAACAAATAAGAAAGATAATGAACTCTAAAAAAACAAATAAACAAAATATTAGCAGAAGAAAAAAGAGAGCATGGAATGGCATAGTTCCAAAGAATGTTAAATTTTTTAAAGATTCTGGTATCAAATCTATATGCTCAAGTGAAAGAAAACTTTCTTCAAAAACATTAACTGAATTTTCTACTAATTCTTTTCCACAAACAGAAGACTATTTTATTATTGTGCATTTTTACCTACTCAAAAGCATTTTGCAAACTCTTGTATGTCCAGAATGTTTTTGCAACATTGTTGTAAAAGATGATATTTTAAAAAGACAAGGATTCTCTCATGTTCTAACAATAAACTGTGATAATTGTTCATGGAATAAAATAATTAATACTTCCCCAGAGATAAAGAAAAAGGAGGAAACTAAAGGTCGAAATACATACGAGGTTAATGTACGTACTGTAATAGCTTTCCGTAAATTAAACGTAAGACTACTATTTTTATGATAAATGAGTTTTTTATATTTAAGTTTTACTTTTCACAACAAAAAACTAAAGTTTTGTTTTGTTTGTAGCCGTAATAGTTTAAGTGAACGCTTTTATACATTTAACTATGCTAAATTTTTATCAATATTCCATCAGAATTGATTACAGCGGCTTTCGCACATAGAGATTTCCAGATTTATTAAATTTTTATTTTTACGGGAAGCTAATTTCCTCTTACGGAAGTTTTTATTTATGTATAGAAAAAGCTTACTATCAATTCCAGGATTTTATTTGCTTCTGTATAAGCAACTATGCCTTTTCGTGTCGCGCTCCTACAGTAGAATATCAATACCTTCAATCTTTTTTTAAAACTAAAAATGGAAAATGGAAAAGATTCCAAGAACTTTTATATTTCTAGTTCATATTAAAAAGTTAAATTAAAGATAAATTTAATTACTAAAATGAAACTTTTTACAGCTTTTGTAATGAACTAAAAACCTTTACAAAAAAAGTTTGTTCTCAGTGTTCGTGTGCTCAACGTGAACTCGAATTTGCTAATTTGCCAAACTTAAAACAGTGAATTACAACCTTCAGTATTTTCCATGGGTTTCCAAACTTCTCGTGCTATTTGATTTTTATTTGAATTTGTTTAAAAATATAGTTTCAAAGTGTGACCCAATATCACTGCCGAGTTCAACTTGAGCAGCAGTTTTTTTACAAGGAGAGAAACGCCAAAAAATTTCATTCGTCATCTGTAATTCTTGTGATTAATAAGAAACATTTCTCGAAAGAACGAGTTACTATTGATGAAACCTAATAACTTGTTACAAATTATGGAAAAAACCTATTTCGATTTTCGGTAGAATTAACGAAGACCAATCAATTCGACAAATATATAAGGGTTTTAAGAAGAATAGTTTTTTGACAATAACTTATGAGTTTTAGTAGTCGGCGTTCACTCGTAAACATGCGCAGCGAGAGAAATTGTTATACTCCTGTAACCAATGATTAGATTACAAGTTGCAAAGTGTTACGATTATCTATAAACCAACTGTTAAACAATTGAAATATTGTGTGCGTTTTTCTATTTGTACTTACATAATTGTGACTAGATAATTTACAACGAACTAAAAAAGATGCAACTATTAAGGTCTTTAAAAAGGTATGTTTTTGAAGTAGGAACAGCTATCTAATTGACTAGTTAGTTAGAAGGCATCGAACTAAAGACAGCTGGGAACGACTTCAATTGACTTTTTTGCAAAAAATAATATGAAACTTTCCTAATCAATTTCAATTCAAGGGGAATAAAATATATTTTCAAAGTGAAGTAATAAACAGTAGATAATATGTGCAAAAACAAACATCGAAATCTATCAGAGGTATTTTTTACATTATCAAAACACGAAATACGGCAATTAAAAGGGAGGCTGTTCGTAATTAAAAAATATAAAACGCTTTTATTTCAGAAACTGAAATAAGAGTCTGCCTCATAATTATGAATGACAAGAAGAGTTAATTTATGGCTGCTCCGCAATTTTACTAAAAGGTAAAAAACTTCGCAGACTTAAAGTCATCTATAAGAAATGAATACAGTATTATATATTTTTTAGTAGTAAAAATGTTGTGGGTAAATTATCATCTTTTATTACTTGCTTCAAGATTTTCTAAACTGTTGATTCTTGTAACAGTTAACTAACTAGTAAAATTCAAGAAAGAATTTTAAATTGAGATATCAAATGACTTCTCAAAGATACAATTGAAGATTAACAACACTTTTAAAAAAGCTCACAAAGGAATAATATTTGCGATATTAAAAATGAAGCAGTTGTTAGTAACACTTAGTTTCCGAACCAGAAAACTTATATTTAACTAGTGACATTTTGCATAACAGTTTGAGGAAGTGAAATCAGATTTTTAACCTAATTAAGAGTGAGAGTGGAAATTGGATTTAAGAACAATTAAGTAGAAGTAAATAAATTAAGAACGGGTTAACAAAAGAAAAGCAAACAAAGATTTTAATACCTTTCGAGTAACCTTTTACTGTTAAAAAGTTGTTATGAAGTTTAAAAGTCGTTAATTTAATAATTCATCTGCTTAATAAGTCGGTAAACTTAGAAGTTGGTTTCTATCCATCACTGGAATTTGACTTCATTCTTTTCAAAATGTTTCCGATTTACTTTAATTCTCATTTTAAAAACGCGAAATTGACTCCTTGAAAACGTTTAAATAGCCTTTAGGAGATATCATAAGGCATATGTGACCGAAGAAGACTGTGAAGAGTAAGTGATAGAAAGGTATTTCTTATTTTTTAAAGTTTTGTGTTAAACAATTCGCGAGGTTAGAATTATTTTGTTCTATCTCCAAGTTAAACGTTGGGAGAAAGTTTTTAATTTTTTCTTAAAGTAAAAATTGTTTAAAGTTTTAGCTGTAATTTAAAAAAAAACAAAAACTTATGCTTTAGATAATTTGTTTAAGCAAATTATTTAGAAAAAAATTTATAAAATAAAGCGTTTTTTAAAAGTTATTATTGCTAACTAAAATTAACAACTCATTTTCTCCCAACATTTAAAACGGGAGATAAAACAAAATAATAAGGAGTATTTCAAAATTACTGTAACTTAATATCAAGAATCTTAGAACAGTAATAAAGCTAACCCAGGTTGAGATTACCTAGTTATAAATGAAAACCATTTTTAAGTTATGTTTATTCTATATTTACTATCATCTTTCAAATAATTGGAAATGCTTTCTAAAACAAAAGTGTTTATAATAAAAAATAGACGTGGATTTCAGTTGAACATTGAAGCTTGAGCGTTAAAAAAAAACGCTTGTTGATTTTTTAAAAAATGTTTATGCATCTCATTATAAAATTTGCCTAATTTCTACATTAGCTACTGTAATGTGCAAATTCGGAAACCGAATTTCATGGCATATAAATTGAATTTCTTATAAGTTTCAAACTTTGGAAAAATTTTTAAAGAGATGTAAAATCTTTTATTCACCTGTAATTTAACGTAGTTGACTGGATTACTTACACAAATAAATAAAACTAACAAAAATTTTTATTTATCATTACTGTCATAAACACGTTCTCTTGGTTTGTTAGTACAGTGAACAAAATTAAAATAAAGTATAATAAACAACTAAACATCTACTTAACATGGTTTTACATTAAGAAGTAGAGAAATTGTTTTTTCTACATTAAAATCATACATGCCACATCAAAAGCAACATTAACTTAAAACTTTATATTTAGAAATATTTTTAACAGTTTTCCGAAATTCTGAGGACTATTGAAAATGAGTTCTAAGGTAAGCAAATTTACTTTTTAATATAGAATTATTATATAGATAAATTTTCTTGGAGAATCAGATATTATTAAATTTCATTACTTACTTATCAAATTTTTATCATTACTTAACTGATTAATAATCAACTGAGTAATTATAAATCTGGTATAACCTGACAAGAAAATCTAAGATAATAAAGGTTTTGGATCACTAATATTTTCAAAAATTCAGTGCAGCATTCACTATTATCTCATCATAAGTTGTTACGTCACTGATTTATAAATTTAGCATAATTAAACTCTAAACGTTATCATTACTGATTTATATTACAGCTTGTAAAAGATGTTGCTGAAATGGACTCCATAAAAAACTATGAAGTATTTGATATGCCTATAAACTTGGTTTCCAAAATAGGTGAAGGAACATCAGCTTCAGTCTTCAAGTATAACTTAGGAAACAAACAAACGGCCGTGAAGTTGATTAAAACCCAATTTTCTCAAAGAAAAACAATGCTAATTGCAACAAAATTAAAAAAGCTACAACATAAAAATGTTGTAAACTTTCTAGGTTATTCTGTAAGGCCAACCGCTTTTTTTTTTGAATTATGCGCCACTAACATTGAACAAATGGAAGTCAATAATCTGTCTCAGCTGATTGATCTCCTAAATGAAGAGAAAATTTTTTTATTTCAACAAAGATTAGATTTTCTTTTACAAATGTCAGAAAGAATTGAATATTTGCACGAACACAATATAGTTCATAGAGATATCAAGCTTTCAAACATTTTAGTGACAGGGCATCAGTACAATGTAACTTTAAAAGTCAGCGACTTTGATGACTTTGTTGATATAAAAGCAACAGTTACATGTAATATGACGAAGCCCAACAATCAAGGAATGACCCTTGCCTACACAAGTCCTGAACTGTGTAATTGTGAGGTGGAATCTCCAAACAAAAAATCCGATATGTACGCTCTTGCAATAACTGCATTCGAGCTTTTTAGCAGTTTTTCCACAGCATGGCATGGTGTTATACCATTGTTTAAAGATATACTTTTGCTTGATGCAATCAAATCTGGAAAACGACCAAACATAAGCCACATTACCGGTTTATATACGGAAAATACAATTAATGTGGTTAAAGTTACTAACCTGATCGAGACTACATGGCAAGACAATCCAACGGCTAGACCAACCATATCTGAGGTAATAAGAAAAGAAAAGCTTTAATTTCACTTTGACTTTGAAATTTAGATATAAAAATATACTAAAGATATATATAACAAGCTCATTAAAAACATTTTTTTTAGTGGAGAGAAACAGTGTCAAGTATAATAACATCTGTCATGGTAGGTCACCTTTCATGTTTTAGCTATAGCATTAACAAACATTATTATTGCAAACTTGTAATTTATTTATTTCAAAAGTTGTTTTTTTAATATGCATCCTCACATACCTATTCATTAAAAATAGACTTCCACGCCCACCTTTATACTAGGCTAAAAATAAAACTTCTGAAAATTTATTTCATGCAATGTGAGAGTAACTGTAGTACAATATTCCAAATGATATTTAACGCAGTTCATTATAAATACTTATATTGAATTAGGGTGCACCAATTCAAGCATGTGACATAAATACATCAACATTGCAGGTTTTTTTTTTTTTTTAATAGAACATGCAAACAAGAAAACTTACAACTTCTACAGACTTTTGAGTAATTCACTTTTAAAGAAGTAGTTCTGAAAATAACCCTTCAATAGCACACGACTTTCTTCCTAACTATTTCAAAAATACAATTATAGGTATCAAGTAGCATTCAGCCATATCATGAAGAGAAGATAGTAAATAAAAGTCAGGTAACAAACCCATTAGGTTACTAACTCAACAATGATAACAACAAAGAGCATTTATATAACTTAGACTTTAGTAATTATCATTATAATATTTATAATAATTAAAATATATATTATAATAATTATGATAAACTTTATATTAAAATTTACTTTTGCTGTAGAATTTTATTCATATAAATCCAGAGGGAAAAAAAAGCAACATTTTGACTGTCCTATGTTTTTATATTGTAAATAGCAAGCCAATTTTTTAGGAGAAACTCAGTGATTAAAAATTATAATTTTAGAGAAAACGACTTTCTCCAATTGAGGCAGCAAAGCACTATATATCATTAAAGGAAGATCCAAGTTATTTAAAAAGAGAATTTATTAATCAAACAAAAGGTTAGAAAACTTCTAATGTAAAAAAAATAATATCAGAATGAAATATTACATAACAGATATCAAATATGGTTTTACTTGTATAGGTTTTGGAGTGTTTGCATGCAAAAGCATAAAAAAAGGAGAATTCATAGTAGAATATAGGGGGGATTTCGTTGCAAAAAGCACACTGGAAAATAAAGAAAAGTTATACGAAGAAACAAATGCTGGCAGTTATGTTTATGACTTTTTACACAAAAATATTGAATACTGGTACTAAACTAATTTTTATTCTAAAATTCATCTAAATTTTATAATGTTTTCTTTATTTATATTGATATTCTTTTAAAACAAAAATTTTTATTTAGCATTGACGCAACTCCATACAATGAATACTTAGGACGCTATGTTAATGACTCAAAATACTTTGCAAATGCACACATGAAAAAGATTTTGCATTGTGATGTTCCTCATTTATGTTTATTTGCTTTGAAAGACATTTGTGTTGGTGATGAAATTCTCTACTTTTATGGAGTTGATAATCTAAAGTGGCATGCTGAGGTTTTTATATTTTCTTCTCAAGTTTTACCTACTTATTTTTATATTTTGCCAATTATTTGCATTCCCTGGTGGTTTACTTAAAACGTTACTAAAAAACCTTTTTTTAACTCAGGAATTTCAAATGAAGACAGAACAAAAAAGAATATCAAAGGTAAAAAAACCTTTTAAAAATTTTATCCACACTTTATAAGATAATAACTGTGTGCACAACAATTTAATAATACCCAAATGAATTGTTTTATAATAAATAAAGTTTGCTGCACTCTAACTCTAAAATTATTTTCACATTGTTAGAGCTGTTCTTTTTTTAGGGCTATCATAAAATACACTTTTTTTTTTTCTTCACAAGGATGAGTAATAACTTAAGTGAGAAAGATTTATTTTTGAGAACAATTTACTGATTTTTTTAGTTCTAAAGTTACTTTTTGATTTTGAAGCATTATTTTCTTGTTATCTCAAAGTCAATTTTAAAAAACAAGATATTTTTGAAATTTTTTTTATATTTATGTTATATTCACTCCTGTTACTAAAAAAGTATAATGAAAAAGTGCCTATTTTTATATGAGAAAATTGATCATTTTCTTTTTATTGAAAAAAAAACAAACAAACATTTAGATTGAAAAATTACAAAGACCGAAAAATGGCATAGAACCAGTTGAGAAAAGTGCACAGTTAGAAAAAGACAAAGAAGTCAGAAGTGATGTACAGTTTAATAAAGTCACAAAATTGGCAGCTACAGATTGTGATGAAAAAGACAATATTCAAGTAAATATTTAAAAAAAAAGACTAAATGAATATATAACAAACATACATGATATTATTACTTAAAAGCAAAATTTTTTTGGCAAAAAAAAAAAAACTTTCTTCGCATGTTTTGCAACATACTTATAACAGATTCATTATTTTAATTATATTACTTCTTGTATTTAATCTTAAAGGTTCATCTAATGTACTCTAACCCTAAAAATATTCTTAATAAAGTAAGGATATTTTAAATATAGGGAGTAATATTTTTTAAAACCTCGTATTTATAAGCAAACTCAAACTCATAATGAAAATTCGAAAGATATTTGACTAGATTTCTACTTTGATTCTGTTAATTCTATTTCTTTTTCAATTGTTATTACACTTTTTTTAACATTGGTTTTGGCTAGTGACTTTATCAATTATCAAAAAAAAAAAAGAAGAAACATCTTTTTATTTTATCTACAATAGATTTTTTCATCAATCACTCAAGAACATCAAAGTGAAAAAGAGTCTTTACCCCAAACTCCACAGGTATACCGCTTTTGTAAACAAATTCATGCTTTTTAATATTTGAAGATTGATTAAAACTAATTGATCATTTGAGAGGAAAAATATTCAGCATTTCAAACTTTAATGGAAATATCTTATGTGCAACAAATGATATAGATTTTTAAAAATTTAATTTACAGTCCTGTGATGAAGAAAGAATTGATACTCTAGAAAATGAAAGCACATCAAGATCAGATTCCAGTGAGGTTTGTGAAGTTTTAACTTTAATTTACTACCACTTTGCATTTATGATATGATTTGATTTAAACAAAATGCTAATGATTTTTTAGGATGATATTGATTTTGAAGCTCTTAACTACAACTTAGTTTTAGAGGTAAATTTATTATTTTATTTATTAAGCTGAAAACAATTTTAAATACACAAAATGTTTTCAGTGTTACTTAATTTAATATTTTAAATGTTATTTGATTATGAATAACTTTTCCATGTTTAAAGTGATCAAAATCAAGTTAAGTTTATTGCTTTTTGATTTATTTTTGATTAATGTAGCAAATATATTAATCACATTTGTTTGCAGATATCCGATATCAAAAATGCCAAAACAGCTTCAAGCATTTTTATGATAGATGACATGACAGACAAATCTCAGGTAAAAATTAAGTTGACTTTTTTATAAAAAATATTTTAAGTACTTCACATTTTAAAAACTAAGAAAAACACTGATTTTATACTAAACATATTAAATTTTTCTTAGCATTATATGAAATAAAATTAAGAAAAACTATTAAAAAAGAAAACATCTCTTACTTCATACTATTGATAAATATTCTAGGTAGGTCAAAACAGCCAACCAACATTGCCTGATGAAGAAATGCCTAAAAAAGTTAAGGTACCTTTTAAAAATACATTTTTTTTTACACAATTCATAAATCAATCTGAATAAAGTTAAATCCCAAAATTTTCAGAAATTGAAATTTAAAATTCTAAATTTTAGAATGTAAGAAAAAAGAAACCACATCGATTTTGCATTTTTTGTAAAAATTATACATCATATTTAACAAGACACATAAAGCTTATGCACAAAAGTCATCCAGAAGTTGAAGTTGCATTATCAATTAAATCGAAAAAAGAAAGAGATGAAGCTTTTGGAATGTTTAAAAGAAAAGGGATTTTGGAAGTCAATATAGCTGAAGCTGGAAAAGCGGAACCAAAATATGAAAGAGAACGAGAGGCTCAAAAATATATGGAAATTAGTTATTGCAGTCAATGCCTTGTGTTTGTTTCAAAACGATTCTGGCACAATCATGTGAAGTCGTGTCAAAAACACTCATGTCAAAAAGTTCTTCCAGTTCCAGTGGGGCTTCTAAGATTACCTGAAGAAGCAAGATTAAGTGATGAATTTAAAAAAAACATTTTATCACATTTTCGAACAGATAAAACTGGTCAGATTTGCCTAAAAGACATAACAATTCTTAAAATTGGTTCAGTCTTTTATGATAAAGAAAAGAGAAAACTTGATAAAGTTATGGAAGCAAGAAGCTCTGTCAGAAATGCCATGAGACAATTAGCACATCTTTACAACCTATTTTTACACTGCAAAAACTTACCAACACAAAGTAAAGATTCTAGTAGTATGTTTTTGCGCTCTAACTTCTTTGCCTTAAGAGAAGCAATAGATATTTTTACCAAAAAGGCAGATTCAGGGATCAAAGCTGGTTTAAAACAAAATTTATTTTATTTAATAAAACGTGCTGCAAAAGTTCTAAAAGCATTATATTTATCAGAAGCAAATGACAGTGATGCTAGTGAAACTGACAAGTTTGTTAGTGTTTTAGAAATGTGGGAGGACTTTATCTTTGGAGATGCCACTTACCAACTAAATAAAAACAAAAACATAAAATCCTGTAAACCATCTGAACTTCCAGTTGAAGAAGATGTCATTGCTTTTCGCAATTTTGTAATTACAAAAGTGGCAGATTTAGCAAAAGACTCCTACCAATGGTTTGACTCTGAATGTTTTGTTGAGCTTCGGGATTGCGCATGTGCAAGACTTACATTGCTAAATGCTAGAAGAGGTATGGAATTACAACTATTGTTTTTTATACTATTTAACAAATTCTAAAAAAATATCAGCTATTAACATCATATCATTTCAGGATGAACTACTTCCATATAACTAGCATAATCTTAGTTTGTTATAATTACAAATACAATTTTATCTAAGCTTAAAAAAAAAAAAAATTAGAGCTTGTAACTGATGTTAATGTAATTTTAAATAGTGTTAATTTAGCAACATAATGTTGTGGTTTTTTACCGTAAAAGATATTTTGTAAAACATAAAGGTTTTCAACTAATATTTGTGAAATTGACATGAAAGCTTGCTGTTCTCACAACCTTTGTGGCTTTAAAATCTGTTTACTTAATTTTTTTATGTTATTTGTATACAAGATCTTTTTTTAAAATCTATGCCTACTTTTTAACTGATATAACAAGGTCAAGAATTATAACACATGATTAATAAATCAATAGTTTCTGCTAAAAAAAAAAAAAATAAATAAAAAATAAAACAAGAATCCTCATAAAACAGTATTTGAGATTTTTCTTTGATTAAAATAAAATTGTTCTTCGAATAGAATATTAACATATTTAAATAATACAAATAATTAATTTTATTGGTAAACTAAACAAACCTAGTAGATTAAACATATTAAATAGTAGATCATTATTATAAATATATGGCAAAAATATAAAAGCTAAGTGTCAATAAATATCTTCTTTTTTTTTTTGACTTTTATAGTAACAATAATAAAAGTAATAGTAATAATAATTATTATTATTATTTTTCTTTTAATGTATTTTATTTAATATCATTATAACTTTATATATTTTATTTAATAATATTATTTTTAATATTACTATTTATTATTATTATTATTATTATTATTATTATTATTATTATTATTATTATTATTATTATTATTATTATTATTATTATTATTATTATCATTATTATTATCATTATTATTATCATTATTATTATCATTATTATTATTATTATTATTATTATTATTATTATTATTATTATTATTATTATTATTATTATTATTATTATTATCATTATTATTATTATTATTATTATTATTATTATTATTATTATTATTATTATTATTATTATTATTATTATTATTATTATTATTATTATTATTATTATCATTATCATTATTATTATTATTATTATTATTATTATTATTATTATTATTATTATTATTATTATTATTATTATTATTATTATTATTAACATTATTATTATTATCATCATTATTACTTCTATTATTATCATTATTGTCCTTATTCATGTCTTAATATTATATTGAGTTTTTATTAATACAAAATGTGATATATATTAGAAAAACAAATAAAAGGATAATCCAAGTAGAAAAAATTAAAATTTTGAAGCTGTTTTTTTTTTAATATAAAACTAGTTATATAAAACAAACTTTAAATTTTATATTTGCATTTTACATATAAGGTGGTGAACCAGCCAGGCTTCATCTTGATGAATACCAGCAAGCTATTGAAAACACATGGATAGACAAACAACGCTTGCTTGGTCTAGATGAGATTGATCAAAAGCTAGTTGAAACTTTAAAAATAACTTTTATGTCTGGAAAAGGAAACAATCATCTAGTTCCTATTCTTATTCCTCCAGATACCCTTCCAGCATTAAAAATTATAGCTAATAGCGATATAAGAAGAGAGGTAAATATACCAGAAGGAAATAAGTTTTTATTTGCATGTACAAGAAATTCTGAAGGACATACATCTGGTTGGAATGCTGTTCATAGTGTCATTCAAAAATTAAATCTAAAAAAACCAGAAAACTTGAAAGCCACTACAAATCGACATAGAGTGAGTACATTATTTTCTGCCCTTGATTTACCTGAAAAGGATAGAGCAGTATTTTTTAAGCATATGGGCCATTAAAAAGAAATAAATGAGAACACCTACCAAGTACCACTTGCCTTGATGGAGATAACTAAAGTTGGAAGACATCTTCTTAATTTTGATTCAAGTAGGTTTAACTTTTTATTATAATTTGAGAATTTATCATACAGATGTTTGATGTAGGAAAAAGAGCACTTTAGCTCAGCTCTTAGAAAAAACTAGAAAAAAAAAAAAAATTTTTAAAACTTATATCTTTTTGATTTTATTTTCTTAAAAAGATGGAAGTTGTTCCAAGACACTTAATGAGAGCTCAAGGTTCCCTCAAACTATTAATCTTGTGTCTAACAAAGCTGATGTCGAACCTAAAAATGACATAGATAAAGCTTATGCAGATTCATCAGCTGAAAGTCAAAAAGGTAGTTTACAGTTTTTGTTGAAATTGGTGGTAAATTTTAAATAAAATATAAATAGCTTTAGTATTTTATGTTTTCTTAATAATATAAGAAAAAGTCTTTTTGCATAAATTTGCACAAAAAGTCCAAACTTATGCAGAAATTTAAACATTTCAGAACTGCTCTAATGTTTCTAAATTTACATTTCTAAATTTAAGTTTCCATAATATCCCATAAATTTTATCTTATATTTTTGCTAAAAATTTTTCATTTAATTCAGCTTTTAATAAATAAAAGTACTTTGTTTCAAAAGTTTCACATTCTTATTTAAATTTTAACTACCTCTTGAAATCATGTAAAAGGTCAAAAATTACCTCAGTGTAACTGAATGATCTACATTCAAAATTTTAAACACTGTTCTTAATTTGACTGTCAGAATTTAGTATTATTAAAAAGTATGGTTTTTTGTAACTTGTATCATTTGTTCTCTTAGAAATTGTGAAAAGAAACAAAAAGAGACAAAAAGTGGAAGAGCCACAAAAAGATTTGGCAGGTAGCTAATTATTTAGTAACAAATATAATTTTTAATTAGTTTTTTTGAAATGGTTAACTGTTTGAATGCTTCTGAGATATAAATAAAACTATCTGTAAACTAGAGAATCATATTTATAATAAATGTTTCTATAAAATTTTGCAGCCAACAATTATTGGCTTAGAAAAAAAAACAAACATTTTAAAGCTTTTTAAAGATTAAACAAACAAAACAAAACAAAAAAAAAAACAAATGACTGAAATAAAAGAGAAATACCTCAAGACACATGGTGCTCCAATGTTATTCATCACATTTTTATTTGCTAAAATAAAAAAAACAAAACATACAGAATAAATGAAAAAATTAAAATATATTAAACATTTTAAAAAAGACATAACAAATAAACCAGATTTAACATGACTAAACTTCTCCTAATAGTTATATATATACTCTACACTAGTATAATGTAAACATGATATTGGTGTAGAGTATATTTACATATATATGTGTATTTTTTTTTTGAAAAATATTTCTTTTTTATTTTGCACAAATATGCTCTAACCAATATTATCATTTTTTTCATTTTATTTTTTAGAAAGAGAGTATCATGTTTGGATGCAAAGAGATGAAAAAATACTGCTGGATAAATTTCAAAGTTGCATTGATGACAACAAAATGCCAAGTAATCTCCATTTTTAAAAACTATGAAATCTTTTACGCTAAGAACTATGCTTTTGATTATGCTTTACAAAATCTGAAATATAATCATGAGCATAAAAAATAACAAATAAATATTTTAAAACCATAGTTCTATATAAATATAGATATATACTTATAAATAATTATAATCTTAATTTCTGCTTAACTAATAAAAAATATAAAACAAACAACTAAGAGATATTGTATAAGGCAATATTTCAAACTACATCATGATAAAAATAAGCTTTAGAACACTAACTGTTTTTTCAATTGACTGTACTAGCAGTGAAGATCTCTAACTTATTTTTTTTTTTAGGTAAACAAGAATTGCTTGAGTTTTTGGAAGAGTTTTTGAAGGAAATTCCATATAAAACAGCTCGAACCAAACTTACAAATGAACGAATGAAAAGTTTAAATAAAAAGAAAGAACGTTTAAAAGACATTAACATTTTATAATCATAGTTATATTTTTTCTTTCTTGCGATTTTTGATTATATTAGGGATCCTAAAAGTGAATTACTTGCTTATATTTGAGTTTAGTCAACTAGATTTGCATTAACACTTCGCCTTTGTCTAACGGATGCTTTAATTAACAATGCTACAGCTACAAATAACCAGAATTGGAAAACGTGTATTAACTTGAACTGCTAACAAACAAAAGTGCGTCAGAGATTATCGCATCGTGCTAGTTTCTTTATTATATCGTTATTTTATCGCATCGTGCTAGTTACTTTGCTTGTAATGCTATTGAATATATTATAAAAATTCTTAAAGTACTTTGTTTTTATTTCACGGCAACCGAAATTTTCTAAACCTATGAATGGAGAGGTCGTTTTCTGGTAATAGGGAAAGATGTTTTTGAAGCATAAAAGTTGGTACAAAAAGCCTACAAATCTGTTGGCGGATTTTAAAATTCGTTAGATATTATAAGTCGGGCTAATAAAAAACTTAATTTTCATATTCAAGTTACTTTTTTCGTGCCACGTACCTTTTTCCTCAAATAAAAACTTGTTCTTCTAATTTTAAATTTCTAAGTCAAACGGTTTCAAATTTATGTAGGCTTATGCAAACAATGTAAGGATAGTGTTTTGCAAATTGGTTTTAATTTTAATTTTTTAAAAATTTTTTTCAATTGGTAAAAGAAATTTTTTTATCAAGATTCAAAAAAGAAAGCTGACATTCTATTGCTTTTTTATATGGTCGCTTTAAACTTTTTCTATTAATCTTTTGATAGTGGCTCTTATTCGATTATTTGGCAATCTTCCATGACTTGTTACACAAAGTAAAATTCAAATGTAATATCATACTAATTCATTAATTGATTTCAGTTATAAAACTCAGTGCAACTTTTTTAACTTTACACATCTATCCGTAAAATAATTTTTCAATTAGGAAATCGTGCTTTGAGTGCAAATATTTCTTAATCAAATTTAAATTTGTGATTAGCAGCGAACTTTATCTATTTAAAAGTAAAATTTTGCATGTGGTTGATAAGTTATACATTTTTTCAAACACGCAAGAATTTGAACAACATTTAAAAGAAAACTATAACTGACTGCAACATCAGCTTTTTGCTCATTATATAAAACATTACGAATTGTGTTTAAACATTTTTTAATTTTTGCAGTAAACTGTTTTCTTTCTCTTTTATCTCTTATCGTCATTATCCTATGATTATCTTAAACATTATCATTTCATAATATCAGAAATTCTATTTACTTTGTATATGCATATACTAGTTGAGACCGAGGAGTAGCTGCCTTTCGGAAGAAATAATATGAGTTTTAAGATTAGAAATAGTATAAACGTTTTTGGGGAGATGACTAGATTCACGGAGATTAAAAAGTTTAATTGCTATGCATAGTTGACAAACATACACAACAAAACACCGGATTGTTTCATATATGCTTGTCTTTTTACAATATAAACACGTACAAAAGTTTGATGAGCGCGGTTAAAAGAATTTAAAACTTAAATAACCCAAAAGAAACATTTTTGTATAACGCAGGTTTAGTTCGAACCTTGAACACTCTTTGATCAGTATTAGAACCATCCACTATGCCACACGGACTTCAGGATAAGTTGTTGTTATTTTATATATATATACATTTTCCAAACGAAAATTTTCTTCACTGTATTACTGTTAATAAAGAAGACTAGACAACACTTACGAAATCATATACACAAAATTTTTTTTTACACAAAATTTTATGCTAATAATAAATTGTAGGGGACAAGATGGGGAGAAGGTAAAACATCTGTGCTTTGTCCTAATTGCTAGTGTAGTGGTTAAAGTGACTTTGTCCTCAGGGCCATAGTTGTGTCACCGTGGGGTTTCGAAGAGACTATAGCACTAAGTACCATAATCTACACCACCATTTGATCCCACTTCTAGGCTAAAATGAGCACGAACTCAAATTTCGAAAGCATCAGTGTTTTTGAAGTATAGACATTTGAGTTGAGGGTTTTCTTAACTATTTATTGTTTTAATTCTTTTCTTTCTCATCTTCTTTTCATCATCATATTTCAATGATCATCTTAAATGTTATCCTTTCCTTACATCAAAAATTTTTTTTTTTTAGTTTTTACTTTTTACATGTTATCTAAATAAATAAATAAAAAAAACTGATTAAGATATTTTAAAGATATTCACTTTTTATCGAGAGTGAAGAGAAAGCTTTCAGAAATACTTTCGAGACAAAATTTTTTTCTCGTACGATGCACATCCAGGCAATTTAATTAATAAATAAGCTGCTTACGGCTTCGTGTTTATGACGTCCATTCACTGTTTGCAGAACTGTTTTCAAACTTTTAACAAAAAATAATTTATTCCAAATAGTATAAACAAAGTGTATAAAAGTTATGAAGGTATATAAATAATGAGTCGTATAACATTTTTTTACTTTTTTTTTTCAAAAAAAATTGACCAAGAGACAACATGAACATAACCAGAGCGCGATAATACAATTCCGTTTACTTATTTATCTATTTTTTATATTTAGTAAGTCTTTTAATAATAAATAAACAAACAAACAAACAAATAAAAAAATCATAAAAATGCGGTTTCATTAATTCTTATTAAATAATTGACTTTGTAAAGGAAGTTGTTTTGCAGTCGGAAACAAGCGTTCCAATAAAACGAACTTTTATATATGTGTAGTCCTACTATAGCTTTTAAAGATATTTTTTATTAAGGTCTACATAAAAAAATCAGAAAAATTAAGGGCTACACGAGATTTTTAGAAAATATTATTAAGACTTTTTTTTTATATTAAATTTACATAAAAGCTACAAACAAAGACGTAAATACGCCAAAATTAAAATTTAATGAATATTTTAGCTAAAACACAGTGTCGCCCTTAACGCGGTTTTTTTACTGTGTAGACCTAATAGCGCTCTTAGAAGTATATATATATATATATATATTAGGGTGGTGCTCAAAAAACTTTCTCAAAGTAAATTGATGGGACAACCTCTATTTTTGTTCCTTTTAGCATAACAAACTTATGTGCAAAATTTGAGAAGGATATTTCATCATTAAGGGGTGCCACACGGGGTTGAAAGTTTCACTAAGGTTGACGCTAATGGCTGTAAGCACTTTAAAAAATTTTTCTACATAAACTATTTTAATTCAAAAGTTTTTAAATAACAAAGTATTGAACATTAAAAACCATGAAAAAATAACTATAATTTCAATATCATTTTAGTTTTTCATTTTGTTTTGAATGGAAAAATGACTATTTAGTCCTGTTTAACAACAGTGGATTTCTTGGCATCTAGAAACTGTTTTCGATGCTCAGACACAACATGGAGAAGTGCTTGCTTTTGTCCTTCATCTTTTGTTAGAATTTGGTTAAAGTCTTGGATAAGAGCAACTCCTCTCTCTGCTCTGTCATTCACAACGCTCAAACCGGCTACAAAATGCTTAGCTGCAATAAAAACTTGGTCCTCGTTCCACAAAGATGAATCCAATTCGAGCCAAGAAGTTGAGATGCCCAGTATAACAAAAAACCTCATGGTGTTCGAGTTAATGAAATCAGCAAGCTTTGATGATGAAATGTTGTTTTCACGTAGTTGAACACGTTTTGCAGGAATTCCATTTCCAGTTTTTGTTTTCATTGCATTTACCATCTCGGATTTTGTAGCTGCATCAACACGATCATCAAAAAAACTAAAGGCACTCAATTCCTCACTGAGGTACCACATATGACGAGACAATGCCTTTATCGCTACATTTGCAACATTTAAATTTATTGTCCTGAATTGTGTGAGTCGTTTAAGGCACATGAGATCATTCAGTGGAGCTTGAATGGACAGCGAAGCAGTAAACCATGAGTTAAGATAGACAAAGCAGACAAAAATATTCAAGAAACGTGATAAATTTATTTCACGCTTTGTCATGCGAAACTGGGATCTGAAGAGAAAAATTTTGATTGAATAAATAGCCATGGCCATCCATCTGGCCCGATGCATAGCCCCAGGAGCTATAAAATGAACCCCGCGAGGAGGAATATGACCCAGGTAGATCAAAGACAGTTCTAAAAGTTCCCTATAATCATCACGAGGCTGGTTCTCTGTCAGCAAGCAGTTTTGAATGAAATCAATAGCTTCTTTCATCATTTCTCTGTTGCTGTTAAAAACTAAAGCTGTTTCAGGATCTGATATACCGTCTTCATATCTGTCACGACTGACTTTTCACAATTGAGATATTCCACTGCAAAAATGTTAAAAATGAAAAATTTTAGTTAAAATAATTAATTTGGTAGTCTGATAGTGATAAACATACAAAATGGCGATTGGGTGGCAAATTACAAGGAATTCTGGGATAGAAAAAATAAGTAAGTGGGCTGCAGCTAAGTAATTAATATTTAAGCACTATAAAAATTTAACTATTTGAATGTAACAAATTTCTAAAAATGCTATAAAGTAAAATTTCTGTTTTTTTTATCTGTATTTGGAAATTTATAAATATTTTTCATATACAGAACATTAATTAGTTGATAAATTTAACAACTGGTCAGATTCTCAAAAAAAACATAAAGAGTACACCTCATTGAAAAGACATCTGGTTGTGTTCAAAATGGATTTACAGATAAAAAAATTTATTTAAAGATTTCAATAATGTTCAACAACACATTAATTTACAGGGCTATCTTTTCTATCGCGTACATGTGGTTTTATCAGTTGGCATGTGGCACCCTTTAATGAAAGAATATTTTTATGAAATTTTGCACATGAGTTCATGAGATCAATAGGAACAGGACTAGAGGTTGTCCCAGACAAAATCTGAACATTTAATTTTTGACTACCACCCTAATATATATATATATATATATATATATATATATATATATATATATATATATATAAATGCAATTTCTTTTAAAAATCGAAAAAGTTTCAAATATGTGGAAAAAAACACATAAATCTCAATATCTTTAATGCGCATGCGTAAATCATTCCAATACTACAGTAAAAGATGAAATGGTCAACTAGGAAGGTTTCTGAGATTATTGGCACTTTCTGATGACAGGCTTTGCAGATAAACGCAATTTACCCCTGCCGCCAACTTACCCCTGCTGCCAATTAGCCCAGGTCTCCCCTACAATCAAGAAATGTATTATTAAAAGCTTAAATAAGTTTGTGAATATTTTTAAAATGCGTTACTTAAAGGTGATGTTCTTTGGGTCAATGTGCCACTTACTTGGGGTAAGTTGGGCTATGGTTTAGGGCAGACCGGCCCTCAATATAAATTATAGTTAGACAAGAGGTAAGAAAATTGCATACAGTGAAAACAATTATTTATAAATGAGCAGCGGTTCTTTTATCAGAGCATTTAATATGGTTACATGCATTATAATGTTTAATCACAGATTAGTCACTTTCTTCATTTAATTGGACTGAAAAATCATTACAATATAAGCATTGTTAAAATAGACCCTTGAATTATTTTTCTATGCAACTCATGTGTCCACTGATGGCAGATTGAACACTGAATCCACTCAGTACCCGAAAGACGTTTTGAGAATGTTTGATGCATCTGAGACATAAAGCATCTTCGTTGTCAACGTCAATGTCATCTTCCTCATCATTCTTGTTCGGTCTCTTTCTCTTAGTTTGGCAAGATTGAATCTTTCTGCTTTTAGAATCATTTGTATCACCTACTTTTGTAGAGAATAGTTCATTAGTAAGTGATTTACTTTTTTTTGTTTCAAAGCTCTTTTTTCTTTTTTTTTTTCTTTTGCTGTCTTCTGTTTATGTTCCTTATGTTATGCTTCAGTTTTTAGGCCTATTTATTCTCTGTTTTCTAGGCTTAGCTTTTCCAAAAGACCTTACTTCTTCAGGCGATGGTAAAAGTAAAGGATTAGGAGTGGCACTTGGTATTTCATTTAAATCTGTAAACAAAAACTTCATTGAAGTTGACAGAAATGCCGTCGATTTATTTAAATTTTTTTTGTTTAGAAATGTTAGAAACTGCAGTGGAAAAATCAACATTAGGATCTGGTCTATCTGATGTATATGATGACAAAAAGTCACTTTCTGAAAAAATATCTCTTTTAAATGAATAAAAGAACTTCAAGGAACAATATGACTGGCTTCATGTTATTTGGAAGCATTTTTCCCGTTAATTTGGAACTTTATTTGGTGTAAACTTATACCTAGTGGGGTATCCTTTTTAGTCAATAGCTGCTTGACAACAGCAACTTATTGAAGAGATCAGATTTTGTCATCGTTCAAGCGTAATGTCGGCCCAGGCAGCTTTTACTTCGATCTAAATTGGACCTACATTTGTAACGGTCGACCGGTTTATGTTTTTGTCAACTTCCTCCCACGAATTTTTTATCGGATTTAGGACTGTTGACTGTGCGGGCCACTCAAAAACATCAATCTTTTTAGCATTAAACCACAATTTAACACTTTTGACGATAAGCTTAGAATCGTTGTCTTTTTTCGAATTTCCAAACCAAAAGAAGATTATCCTCGGCATATGGCATCATGACGTTTTGTTGTAGATTTTTCTTACATTTGTTAAACAGTTTTCCCTTGAATTCTATGCAACGGACCCACGCCACACTATGAAAAACTGCTCCAAATAATCACAATGCCACCATCATGTTTTACGGTCTTTAGAGTATACCGAGGGCTAAGTTCTTAGTTTTGACGAACATATTGACAACGAACATTGTTTTCCATCAGATTCAAAGCGATTAAACTTGTTAGTCAAAAGCACATTTTTCAAAACATGCGAGTCCTTGTGGTAATGTTTTGCAATTTTTAAACGACTAACAAGATAACGTTTTGAAATCAATAGTTTTTCGGGCAAATTATTGATTTTTATTAAACCTTAAAAAAACTGTTTCTTGTTCACTAAAACTCTCATCAGTAGAACCGTCAGATAAAATTGCAATAAAACGAGCATTTCATGCGTCTAAACTTAAGGCGCATTTTAAGTCAGACAAAGTTGACGAAGCGAAGTTTTTGCAAGCTTTGCCACTTAAGTAATTCTTGCCTACCATCTTTATCGTGGCGTAACAAGTATGTTCTTTGCCAAAATTTACATCCCATTGTTACTGAATTGGTTGGATTGCTAATATTTGGATACTTTTGGCAAACCCAACAAATTTGGATACTTTTGGCCATATATCCAATTTTCCCAAAGTCATAGTTCAGTCCAAGTCATTGCACTTTTTTTTCGTATGTTTAGTTTCTCTTCTTCCCCTTTGCGTTTAATGCTACGCTCCTCTGTGCCATCTTTCTTTAACATCGAAAAGACGCTTAATTGTTTTGGCATTTTTTTAAAAACTTTAAAAATAATAGTATGTTAAGTATTTAATTATAAGTTAATAAAAATATCATATTATTGGTGTTGCTAAACGCACAATAAAAAAATTAAAATTATAATACACATAATAACTTTATACATTCTAATAGCTAATGTATTTTTTAGTAAAACTTGAAAATTATTTTAAAAACTTTCAGAAGTTTTTTAATATGCAAACAAATATTACTTCACTTAAAAGAAAATAAGAAGAAAAAAAAAGCACGCTATCGAAGAAAGCAATCGTTAAGTTTAAGCACGGTTTCTTCTTAAAGGTAATTGCAAATGCAGTCATTTTTAGTAAAACTTTGAATACTTTTGTAAATGCATGCAAAAACCATGCTCAAACATAATTACTTTCTTCGTTCCATTGAAGAAATTAGTTTTAGCGTGATTTCTTTTAAAGTCCTTGAAAATGCGTTTAAAACTTTCGTAATTAATTGTTTTTTTATTGCAATTACGTGTTTTTTATATTGAATAAAAAACGATCAATTGCTTAATTATCAATCGCTCAATTAGCATTGCGTTCGTTTTGAAAAATTTTAAGCGAACGCCGACGTTTGTGTAAGGAAAAGTAAAGGAGCGTGACGTTGTTTTTCAGTCTTTTTTTTAGCAGACGTTCGCACGTTCGTTAGCTTGTCGCGCCCTGTTGGTCCTTAGTTTTTGTAGCGCTTAAAACAGATTTAGCTTACCGATACGGACACAGGCTGAGTCTTGTCTGGGGGATATCTTTTGTTAACGAGACTTTTTTGTTGTCTAATGAACCAATATCGTTTAATTAATTAATAGCTTTGAAAAATTCCTTACAAGAACAACCCAATCTTCGAGCTATTTCAGAATTGTTCAATCCTAGATCTTGAAATGCCTGTACTTGTCCTCGAAAGACATCGTTCCATGTTCACTTCGTACCATAATTTGTTAAATGATGATTTTTGTGTGTGTATATTCTAAATGAATTACAAGAATATCCTTAAAATACTGAATGATTATCTTTTGATATAATAAAAGAATTAAAGTATTTTAAAATAATTTTTTTTTTAAATCATGATTTTATTTGCGATGATTTGGTTTTTTGCTTTTGTGAATAGCGATTGGTGTGGTAAATCGGCATGTACTACTTTATATGTTGAATGTGTTGATTTTAATCTCTTTTTTCGTTTAAGATTTATAACCGTGATAAGCTTAAAATTACCCCCGAAAATAATTTTAAATGTTCTTAAGGTTTAAACGAAAAAATTTTTTTTTGATCTAATTTGAAATCTGTCGGTGAATTTTGATCTACTTAAATGTAAAACAAGCAAAAAATTGAAAAGGGTTTTAAAGAATCATACCCTAGGTGAGGGGTATTAGAGGTCGAGAAGGGATTGCTACAACTATTTACTACATTAAAAAAAAAATTTCTGGTCATTATGGTTAAATTGTGATTGATATTTTACATTTCAAAATCATACTAAACGTTTGTTCATGGGAGGTTTAATATATTACTTTTTAGAAACTACATTTCTGCTAAAAGAAAGCTACTTTAAAAGTGTTTGCAGTTGTAAACAATAACCGCGTTTTTTAGCGCTTCTATAAAGTTTGGGCTGAGCTCTCCAACTTTTCTCATTCGCCAAAACTGGTTGAAATCTTGATGAATGGATTCAAGAGCTTTTTCGGTCCAGTAACCTAAGCCTATAGAATATAAGAAGTACAAAAGAAATGCAAGTTTATCTTAATAACATTCGTCATAATTTATCCAAATTTTTCGATTCAACTGTTGAAATAGAATATTTAATTCGTGATATGATAAACTAATTTCTATTAAGTTAAAAAGTTATTTATCATACCAAAGACTCCACCTTTCATGTCGATGAATTCGATAATATGTCGCTTTACTATGTGCACTTTTAAAGGAATTGTAGCCTATAGATTTCTAAAGCTCATAAAGAACTCCTCTAAATCTATAATATATGCGGACCTTAATGATTTTCCAAAACAACCATGGACCATTTTTTCAAAATCTCTAAGTACCTTAATGTATTTGGCAGTGGATACTCCAACACGCTGTCTATGTTTTTAAACAATTTATTGCAAGTATTGCCTTCCAAACGATGCAACCGTTGGTAGGACACTCTGCAGATATTTATCTTAGATTGATATTGGTTAACAAACTGTAACCCACACTCCTTGTTTTCAAATAAATTTTTTTTAAACTCTTTTAAAGTTTTGTCTACAACACCTAGCAGTATATGTAGACAAGGAATTTTTACAAGTTCCAGTAATTTTTTGTTTTTCTCGCCTGTTAATAAAGGGGAATTAACAACATTTGTGTGTTTTTTTAAAATTTGCACCATTACCCATCCATTTGTGGTACAATCTACACAAAGATAAAATGATCAGCTTTTTAAAAGTCCGGAGATGACGTTTTGCAATACGCACAAGTGTGCTCTGAAGTTGTAGTTTGTATTTCAATTATTTGCAGCAAAACCTTTAGATCCTCAAATTCTGTGTAATCAAAGGATGAAATTTTTAACTTAATCAAAATAAACAGGAAATTATGATATTTTTCGTTAAATGAAGGCAAAACGGTTAATATAATAGTTTTGTAGACACTTGAATCTTTAAAACCTTTGCAGGCATATCCATCCACACTTGCTCAGTTTCTCTGGATTTTTATTATTTTTTAACTCTGGCTTTAGGGTTATTAACAGTTTAACTTTAAAGAATCACTGCCCTCCATCTACATCTAATTTGATATCAACATCATTTGTTCTTCAACTTCTGTGATAAAGTACCATTGCTAGTAGCTCTTCAATGTCATTGCAATACACAATAGGAGTATCTTTTTCTACCAATTATAAACCCATGAAAAATCAAAATGAATGATACAGGTTGCAATCTAGCTATCAAAAAATATTTGTTTTGGTAATAGTTTTACATACATCTTCGCTTTCATTTAATTCTAATTGCAAAGGAAGTTTATCACTATTGAATAATTTTCCAATCATTTCGTTGTTCTCAATCAGTTTAAAATTGAAACCAGATTCCATGCGTTTCCTCTATCCCCCCCCCCCCTTCCCTCCTCACTTCTCAGAAATTGTGCAACTTCAATCATGTTGCGATTACATAGAAATCATAATGAAGTTATTAAAGAAATTGGCTTTAAACTGATAACAAAATTATTTTTTAAAGTATTTTTAAGCAGCAAAAACTTACCTGGCGTGTAGTTTTAATTGACGTTTGTTAAGTTTATCTAAAGAAAAGAAAGGTTTTTTAATCTAAATCTTTCCGAAAGAGACTGAGTTGCTTCAAACCATAAGTTTTCAAAGGTAAGGTGTTCCCTGTGTTATTTGTGCTTAAATCTTTGGTAGAACTGAACAAAACTTTTTCTTGCGCTATTAAGGATGTTGATTTTGCAATGGCAGTCAATTTATTTTGTCTTTCTAATTTCGCACATGGATGTGTAATTCCTTGTTCCACTTGGGCATAGCAATGTGGAAAAATTAGTTTTTCTGTAGGTTTATTTGAAACATCTTCAACACCTTGATAAACAAGTTTTCCCGACACACATTCAACCATAGGGGCCAATATTTTCTCTATTTTTGACTTGCATCCATTTTAACAAATAAAACTATCATATTCTCTCCCTTTAATAACACTGGGATTCAGGTCTAAATTTTATAGCATATTTATTGCAACTATAATAACCAAAGTTTCGTAAAAAAAATTTTAACTAAAGTAAGTTTAATAATATAAATTTAAAAATATAGTTATAATAACCTTCACAACACGGCCGCATAGTGAAGTAAGAACAGTCCCTACAAAATTTTTTCTACATTTCGAGCAAATCATGGTAGGAAGGTCAAGGTTATCCGCTTAATAATCTTTCCAGAATACCCAGCAAACATGTCAGCGTTGAATCAACGTTGAAAACCGGTCGCAGCGTAGAAAAAGCGTTACAGTGACAAAAACAACGTCTTTTCAACGTTGAATCAATGTCCGTTTTTGTATACTAAATCGCGGTAAATTGAAACGTTGAATAAGCGTTGAAATTGTAACGTAATTTAGCTTCTCAAAATAAAACGTTTATTCAACGTGGAATCACTTTACGCAAAAAGCCACTTTAAAAACGTTTCAAAATTTATGCATAATCAACGTTAAAGATAAACCGCTTTTTAAACGTTACATTTTCAACGTTGAAAAAGCGTTTAAATTTCAACGTATATTATCTTCTCAAAAAATCGCGTTTATTCAACGTTGAATAAAAGTACGCAAATAATCACAGTAGAAACGTCGCAAAGTTTAAGGTTTATCAACGTTACACATTAGCTGCTTTTTCAACGTATTTAAGCTATTTATAAAACAACGTTTATTCAACGTTACGTATACCCACGTTGAAAATGTGGTAATTAAAAAACGTTGAAAAAGTGTTTTTTTGCCAACGTTAATAAAACGTTGCTTTCGCAACGTTGAGGAAGTAGCACATTGACAATTTTTGTCTCATTGATGTAGCCCTTACAAAAATAATTTGCCGTAGTGGAAAGGCAAGGAAAACCTAATAGAATGCATGCAGATGGTATAAAAAATATTTTAAAGTTATATTTTATAACCTATTTTTAATGCGACTAATTTAAAACTTTTAGATTTTATATCAAAGTGTATATAATATACATAAATCTCAGGGTAAATTCTATTTATTCAGGTTATTTTTGTCTATATTTTTATTTTATTTTAAGTTGACCATTTTAATAAGATGCTCATTTTTTTAAAAAAAGTTATTTCTTAGTTATAAATAGTACTTTATTTTAACAATGTTCAGATGTACAAAGTAATATCAAAGCTTATAAATTATAATAAGTCAGACTAAATTTAGTCTGTTAACAGACTAAACTCTCATTGTGTGAAGACTCATTGTGTGTTTTTATGTCTGTATTATATATTCATGCTTTTTTAAAAATTTCACATAAATGTATATAAATATCTATACAAAATGAATTTCAGCTCAGTCAGTAGCAAACTTTGGACATTTTTAAATTAGTTGTTGGAGTAGTAAACCATTAAAAGAAAATTCTGCCTCAAACATTTTCAAAACATGACAGCTATTTGTATATATACACATAAGTAATATTTTGAATCTGTTTATTTTATTATTATTGCCTAGATATATATTGTAATCTGTTTACACTTATTCTACATTTTAGTTTTTACATTTATGGTTTATATTTATTTTACTAAATAATTATTAATAGATAAAGAAGCATGTGAAGGATTTAATTTCATGACTCTGAAATGAGGAATCTGAAGAAGAATGTGAGTAATTATGTTTGTGAATAATTGTGTTTCTTTTTGGATTTCTCTTTTCTTTGTTTTTTATATGGTAAAGAATAAAAAAAAAAAAGAGTTGTATGTATTTAAAAAAAAAATGTACATACATGCTTAATAAATTGCATTTCTTTTTTTTAGAATTTCAGAAAAAGGTTTTTAAACAACTTTTAGAAATTGAAAATATGGTAAAGGATCTTCAAAATGTTTCTTCAGATATATGCGAAGATCTGCAAATAAGTGCATTGAGTTCAATAGAACAACTTATTGAGCTAGATACTACATTAAATGACAGTGTCATTTTTTCTAAATGGGTAAGTTACCCTGTTGCTATTGCTAGTTTGATTTTTTTCTTTATATTATCATGGTAAATTGATTTACCTTATTAACTGAAAAGTTAATTAAAGAATATAATTTTATTTATTATAATTTGTCATTCTATACATACTTTTTGTTTTTTCAAGTTTCAATGTTTTTTAATTTGTTTAAAAATGTAAGGGATTTTATAAAAGATTGCCTTATTTTATATAATTATTTAAGCATTGATTAAAGATTTTTTTGAAAGCAGGTATCGCAAATAGCGAAAATTGGTGGAGTTAACTTAAAAGATAATGTAAAACGTGTTATTGAGCGGTAGGTCAATTTTTTACACCTTTCCAAGCAAAAATGGCAATGGTTTTTATTGGATAATTTAAAAAGTGTTTGCGAAATATATTTATTATATTAAATATAATTATACGCTTTTTTAAGCATATCATTATATGCTTTCTTTCCTGTAGCATGAATGTTGCATTGTACAATATTGTAAATATTGATTCAAATAATTACTAACTTTTTAGACTGTTAACGATTGAGTTGCGCTGTTTGTTAAACATGAAGGGACAAATCAATTCCACGAACAAAACCAAACAAAAGTTTGCTTTTTCAAAGACAAAATTGTATCATGTTTTAGTTGGTAATATGTTTTGTTTAAACTTTTTAAGTATGCAGATTTTAATAATAGCATTTAAGTTTCAATTTTATATTTTAAAGAGTGTCTCAAAAAGATACCCAGCTGAAGCAGGGATTTATGAAGCTGTAAAATCAATTCTGAAATATTTGCCAATAAATTTTTCTAGAAAGCAGTAATCGGAAGTTTAGAGTTTTTTAATGACATTTTAGGATATGTGATATGATTTTGTTTGTGTCTTGTGTAAAGCGCTTTTTCTTAAATATACGTTTATTTGTGTAATCTTTCATTGTATTATAAATTGTTTTATTCAAGCTTTTCAAATTTAAGCAACTACAGTCAGCTAATTAGATTGCTTCAGAGAAACTGATGATAGTAAAAGTTTATATATATATATATATATATATATATATATATATATATATATATATATATATATATATATATATATATATATATATATTTATATATTTATATATATATTTATATATTTATATATATTTGTTTTTACTTTATAAATTTATTAATAATCATACTAATTCATTATAATTTTTTTTTTACATTTGCTCTCAGACCACTAATGATAAAAGTTTTATTTTTTGGTTTAGATTCTGTATCTCAATGATATCCTGGCCTATCGATACGATGTCCTGTAAAATGTATTTTTATATATTGTATAAATATATACAGACACTCACACGTATTTATATTTTTATATATATCTATGAATTGTATATTTTAGGCTTTTTTTATATTTATCATTTTATATTACTGTTGTATTAAAAATCGATTTTGGAAATATTTCAAGTGTAGAGTTCAACAAACAATTTTGTTTTATTTGCCAATTCAAGATATATATATTTATTTGCCATTTCAAGATATATATATATATATATATATATATATATATATATATATATATATATATAAGCGTTGATTCAACGTTATATTTCAACCTTTATTCGACGTCTTAGAGTAACGTTAAATCGACGTTTTACTATCAACATTACAAATCCTTGCAAAATCGACTGCTTTAACAACGTTTAAGCAACGCTTTTTTAATAACGTTTTTTCAACGTTATGTTGCGACGTTTATGCAACGCTTTTTTAGTAACATTTTTTCAACGTTTAGTTGCGACATTTTTGTAACGTCTTTTAGTAACGTTTTTTCAACGTTACGCAACAACATTTATAGTCCGGTAGAATTTCACCAAAAAAGGGGTCAACCTAGAAAAAATTATTATAAAGACATGTTATATATCGTTGGAAAGCTTATTATTTCCTCTTTAAAATGGGTAATTGGTATTTTTTTTTATTTTGGGGAAAAAAAGTTATGACGTCACAAAGATTAGGAGTAAAATACGAAATTTTAAACGTTGCTGATAAATTTTAAGTATGCTGTACAATAAGTTGCGTTGTAACTATAATAACACTTATATTTAAACAATATAAAAGTGTTGAGTATATATATATATTTTTTGTTACTAGAAACATGGCTTTCGGAGCCGCGGGGGCCGCAGCCCCCCAAAGGACCTTTTTTGAATTTTGCAAGAGGAATATTTTTGATTTTTTGTTTGTTTTTGTCAAATATTTTTGTTAAACTTTGTTTCTGTAAGTAAAAATGGGTAGAGGGAATAAAAATTCTTTGTTCTACATTTCAAATTTTAAAGTTATTAGAATGTAATATTCTTTTTGTATTCGAAATGTAATCGAATTTTTTTGGCAATATTTATCAAAAACTTTTTAATAAATTATTTATCTTAGTGTTTATAATTATGTAATGATTTGCTATTTTCAGATTTTAATATAAATTATCTGATCTTGTAAGTGATAATAAAACTAGTTCTGAAACTGAAAAATTATGGACTTAAAAAATGAATCCTCTGTATGTGCATTGTGTGGTAAAATGAAATTAGAAGGAGATTCGTTGAGCCAAGTGGGGGCAAGATTTGGAAGGAATGTTGATAACCAAGGGGCTCTTGGAAAATTAATTGAATGTGCTTTAAAATTGGATTTAAATGTATTAGTAAATGAACTGAATAAAAAACAAGAGACAGGAGAAAAGGTTTTTATTCACTCATCGTGTCGAACTAAATTAAGAAACCAATCAAAATCAATTAAACGATCACAAGCATCGATGGAAACTCCTATTGAAAGAAAACGTTCAACTCGATCAGAACAGATTTTTTTTAATGTTTTTATTGTGGAAATATGTGCACACTTGACAGTCGCCATCCTGAGAGAAATAATTTCATAGAAGTAAGAACAAAATCATCAAAAGTTTATCATGCAACTCTAGAATTATGCAACGAACGTAACGATTTTTTATCTAAAACAGTTGAAGCTAGACTTTTGAATATAAATGATCTTGTAGCTGTTGAAGCACGATATCACATCTATTGTCGTGCAAAATTTGAAAAACCTATTACTACATCAAGCTGTGGAAGACCAACATCAACAGAAAAGCTTACTGTCTTTAATGCAGCATGCATAAAACTTGAGGAAGATATTGATCTATACACAGTCTCTGAGTTTTACGAGATGATGCAAACATTTGGAGAAGAAATATATTCCCTTAAAATGACGCAAAATAAATTAAAAGAAAAATACGGAGATTCTATGCAATTAGTCTCGCGATAAGGTAAAAGTAATGTAATTATACTGGACAGATTTAGACATATATTATGCGAAAACTGGTACACCAGAAAAAAACACAATGCAGAGGACGAAAAAATCAGACTTATAACTGCAGCAGCAAAACTATTGAGTGATTGTATAAAGAATTTTGACCATGATGTAAAAACGTATCCTTTAATAGAAGATGTAGCTAACAATGAAAACACCTGCATACCCTTATTGCTGAAGGTGTTTATCAGAGAACTAATTCCTGTGCCATTAAAACAAACGTCAATTTCACAAGCATTGTTTTCTGCAGTGAGGTTTGTTTATTAAGTGACGACGAGGTTTGTTTATTAAGTGATAATTTTATTTGTATTTGTTTTTTAAAAAAATTTTTACACATAACAATATAGAATACAAGAAAAACTAAATTTATTTAACAGGTCATTCGTTGGGGCAAATATTTACAAATATAGAAATAATATTTTTTATCAAGGTGCGCTGAAATGACAGAAGCAATAAATTCATTAACCTCGCCAAGAAACTCAAGTAAAGAACACAAAGAACTTTGTGCGGGAAGGATTAGACGTGACTCTGAAGATTTTCAAAAAATTAAATCATGGTTTGATTCTCATAGCCCATTTGATGTAAGAGAACAACTTCAGGCTCTGGACTCAGGGCTTGTAGATGAGTTTAATCAGGTGACTTGTGATTGTTCTGAAAGCATTGGTGCATCAATACTGGCACAAATGAATGATATGACATACACAGAAGTATCCTTCAAAAGGAGTAATCAACTCAAAAATCTTCAAGGACTGTACTCAAATATTAAAGTCAACAATGAAAATATATCAGTTGATCCCTTGACATTGTTTTTGCGTTTATCAGTTATCGTTGAGAAAAAACCAGAAAAAGAAATTGAAGACTACTTTTACTATGAACTAACTTCGTTCCCTATGTCACTTTTTAAAGATGGTCTTATGCGCAGTGCTCAAAAACACAAGCTGAAAAATTACCTAACAAAGCCAGTTATATCTATGCCATTTGCTCCTTATTCTTTAAAAGTTGCCGATGGTGGCGCTCTTTTATACTACTGCGATTGGAACAAGGGTGAAATATTTGACAATATTTTTGAAAAGTACATCCAATTTCTTAATTACTTTAAAGTTAGTGTAGTAGTATTCGATGGATATGAAAATTCTACAAAAGACGCTACGCGTATAAAGCGTGGATCTTTATCACAATTTGCAGTTGAAATACATAAAAGCAATCCTTGTCCGTCTGATAGAAGTAAATTTTTCTCTAACTACGCCAACAAAAAATCATTTATCCGAATTCTAGAAGTTAGATTAAGAGAAAGAGGTTTTACTGTGTATGTGTGTCATTCTGACGCAGATACTACAATCGTTAAAATTGCACTTAACTTTTCCAAAACAGAGCCCGTCACAATATTTGCTGATGACAGCGATATTCTTTGCCTCTTATTACACCACTGTAAATCAGTTGAATCTTTACACAAAATATATTTAACAAGTATGACAAATAGAGTTGATTGCCAGCGTGAATGTTATGACATTGATCAGATTATTGGCAGTACAGCAGAACATGTCATTAACAATATTCTTTTTGCGCACGCATTTACAGGTTGTGATACAACATCAGCAATTCACAATTTTGGAAAGACTTCAATTTTTAGAAAGCTTGAAGCCAAAGACTTGTGCAATGCAGCAAATATTTTTTACCATGATGATAAATCGCCTGATGAGATTGGAAATGCATCAATTCGTTTCTTTCAGCTGCTACATTCCTCAACATCAAATCTACAACAAATACGAAAGCAAAAGTACGAGGAAATGATAAACTCAGATCGAGCTCACATAGACCCTTCTGTTCTTCCACCATCTCCTAGAGCTGCTTACTACCATGGATTGAGAGTATATCATCAAGTGCGTATTTGGAGATGTCTAAGTGAAATTGATCTTGACCCACTTAATTGGGGATGGAAATTAAATGGCTTTATGTACTCACCAATAGCGACAGATGAAAATGCAGGTCCAGAGGATATCCTAAAGGTTGTTCGATTTGGGTGTAAAAACTCCTGTTCGAGTCGATGTTCCTGCAGAAAGATGGGACTTCACTGCACTTCATCGTGTGCTACCTGTCACGGGATTAACTGTACAAATATTGAAAAAGTTGACGAAGAAAATGAACCAGCCCATGACCGTCACTTCTCAGATGTTTTTACATAAATTTTAATTTAATCAGAATAAGTAAGATAAACTTAATGCATAAAGATAAACTTCTTTGTAAATTTTTTTTAACATGCTCTTGGTAACATTACAGAATAATTACGTTTAACAGTATTTTATATATTTTGAATATATTTGTTTTGTAAACACATCTTTAAGTCAAATTTTCAAAAAATTGGCTAAAGTAGCGTCCCCCTCTACCTTTATACCGTACTTTTAGTTATTATTATTTCGCTTTCAGTTCATTAAACCAACTACTAATACTTAGGAGTAATAAATATAAAAATATATTACATTTACTTGCTTAAATTATAAATTCTTTTAGTAAAAAAACGTCAATTTTGGTGCTTTTCTGCTAATCTTTATGACGTCACAACTTTTTTTCCCCAAAATAAAAAAAATTACCAATTACTCATTTAAAAGAGGAAAAAATAAGCTTTCCAACGATATATAACATGTCTTTATACTAATTTTTTCTAGGTTAAGACTAAATTCTACCGGACTATTAATCAACGTGTCTTTAACAACGTTACATATCTTTGCAAAATCGATTACTTTGTCAACGTTTCCGCAACATCTTTTGCGACCGGTTTTCAACGTTGAATCAACGCTGAAATATTTGCTGGGTACAGTGTTGATAAGGTTTGAGTAGCCATTTTTCTATTTATTTAGATTTAAATAAGTTGTTTCAGCATTACCTAATGGTCTTAAGTCCTACCCTTTCCTAAAGCAGCAAATGCAAATCTTTTTAACAAAATCACCATGTTCTTTTGCATGTTTAGAGATTTTAAATGAGTGCTTCAAATAAAAACTTCTGATATGGATTAATAATATTGGCATGATATATCGGTCATATCAATGAAATATAATGGCCACAAACATGTATTCAGTTCTTATTTCAACGCGTATGAGGAGTTATTATGCAACTGTTAACAATTAACAACTGCTAGCTAACTAATTACAACTGCTTATAACTTATGGTTGCTTTAATTTGTTTTTGTTTCAATAAAAATGTTAATTTTATGAAATGAAAATTACATCCCAGCCAACACACCATCGTTGGCCCGACGTTTGGCCAATTCTTATCGTAAAGTAGACCCACCGTTGGCAACCAACGTTGTGCCAATTCTGTGGTAACCGCCGGGCATGCATTGGCCCACTGACATTGGCTCGACGCTGTTTAGCCAGCATGTATCCGAATATATATTTTATTAGGGCCAATGAATTACAAACGCTTTTTGTACTTAATACATAGTTCCGCCAGTGTTAAAATAAAATAACTTTTATTTGTTATTATTTAATGTATTATAAAACCTATTTAAGTAGTTTAATCGAAATACCTTTTGAATGGTATCACGATCAAGCGTGGATGAATTCATAAGGTAAATTACTTTAAGGTATCAAAATGCCTTTTCAAGGTAGAGAATAAAAAATATGTAAGAAAATATACGTATATTAGATGATATAAACTGTTGTACATTAATTATCGTCGTCATCTGCATCACCCTCTTTTTCTTGAAGTAGTGAATGGGATGCTGAAACAATCCTCAAACGTTTGTTTGTTGAACTGTCAAGGCTACGACGTTTGCGCCCTCCTGATCCGTCTGACTTTTTGCTATCGCACGAATTACGATGCCACGACTTCACGTATTCCTTTACTTCCGTTTTCGTAGCATTTTTTGTATATGGATTATGCTGAACTGCACCTAACCATATAAAAAAAATTAAACATTTAATATAATGTACACAGCAGCCCTAAAGAAAAATAGATGAAAATTTGGTTTAAAAGTAATTAAAAAGTCATTGGTTGTGCAATCATTAAAAAAAAAAAAAAAAACGAATGAATTTTTCATGGTAAATTTCATGATATTCTATTTTCTATTATCTATTATTCATAGAGCATACTCGTGTTAACTGAAAGTTAAAACCTTATGTGAGGCCTAATACGTTATGGTTTAAACCTTCGTAACTAACAAAATTTACATGTTTCATTACATGTACTGTATATTTAATGAAACATGCATAAGTAAATTTTGCTAGTTATAACTAAATGCCCATTAAGGGAGGTCGATTTTGTACTTTTTTCAAAGTTTTAACTTGCTGTGCCCTCATATAGCTGGGAAATATTGTCAGGAATTCGGAACAATCTTTCTTTTTTTTTCTACTTTACTCAAATTTTTCGCAATTGATTAGAAAAATTCAGTAAAAACGTCAATTTTACTAAAAATGTGTTTAACAATTGAAGGGTATCATTGAAAACTAGTAGTTTTAAGGTTTTCGATTTTTTAGATCTCTTGCCTACATTTACAGTTAGGATATTGTTGTATCGTTACAAAGAAGCAAAATCATTGCCGGAACTTTTCAGTTACCACACATTTTATGCTTAAAAACTGAAAAACGAACCTTGTTACATAATTCATAATTTTTTTTGGTAAAAATAAAAACTGTGGCGTTGCTGATTTTACTTTGCACCCATCAACTAAATACTATTTTTAGTTATATAAAAGTCAAACATACAAGTTAGTGTTATATTTTACAGATTTGCAGGAACCGGTGAAAAAAGGTAGCAAAAGTAGCAGCTTTGATCCCCAACAGTTTAAAAAGTAAATTACCTTTTATTGAAAAAATAGTTTTTTTAATAGTAAAAGCTAATCGAAACTCAATTAAGCTCAATTAAAACCATTACATTTTTCTTATTTTTTTTATTATTCAAATTAGGTATTATAAAAAATAAATTCAACACGCAGCGTTTATTTAAAGCGTTACAGCTTAACAAAAGTATATGGTTTTAGGCTAAAAAAATTTAGTTTTCAAAATATTCTCAGATCCTATTAGAGTGCATTGCTTAGCCTTAGCTATTCCCTAGGTATAATCTAACAATTGTTCCAAAAATAAGCAACAAAAAAATAGATTTTTAACTAAAATTAGTTTTCGCTTTAGGTAAAATAAAAGCATTTAAATTTATTATAACACTGTGGATTATAACATAGGAATGTTGAGAAAGTTAAAAACAATAAATACTATATATCATAATCTTTTTTCGAATAAAACTTTTTCCTTAAAATTCGACTTTTTTGTTTTCCTACTGCTAACTCATGCCTATTCTGTAAAGAATACGCTTTTTTTGAAACTTCAGAAACAAGCTTTACAGCACGCTCAACAGACTGACTGTGCAATTGAAAGTCCCAGCCAAGCTCACAAGGATCTGGTTTACATTCAATTGTATTAAGTGGTTCCTGATAAGTTAATTTTTTAGTAGCTCGAGGTTCATAGATCAGTTTATCATCAGAAACCAGTTCTGTCCATGTATCACACTCAATTTTAAGATTTTCAATATTTGGGATTTTGTTAATTCTGATGCCACCATATATTCTATCAATTGGGGCAGTTGGAGGATTTTCTCGGCATTTTAAAATCAACCTAACTGCTCTATTTCGTACTTCTTTCATATAATTAACAAGAAGGGATAAAAGAAAGTTTTCTGGGAGAAGACAATATGCATTTCTTAAAACAACAGGTAGTATAATGTGTTATATAGTTTGGCTAAAAGTCTTAATATTTTTTGATGTTGCGTATAAAATACTTGGCCCTTCAGTAAATTTTTTTGATTTCTTAATAGCAAACCAGGTTGGGCCATATTCTGTCTGTATGTACTTTACTATCACTTTAAATACAGGAGTAGGTTGTTCTGTTCTTGTATACAAAACTAAAATTCGTATTGCTAATGTTAGCCACCTGGCATGATTTACAGGACCAACTTTATAATAGGTGTAAATTGGATTTACAGCACCTGAATTTAAATAGATTTTTTTCTTTTAAAAAAACAAATTATAATAAGAGTAAACATCCTTAATTAAGCTGCAGATTAAATTTGTTTTATATTTTTAATATTATACTTACCTGAACTTATACCACACATATTCCAGCAATAACCTTTGATCAGAACTTAAGTCATTGATCACACTCTCTTCTAGAATGACTAAAGTAGTCAAGACAGGTTCGAATTTGGCAATTGGTTTATTATGATGGTCTTGTGCTACGGCTTTTCCAATTTCACCAAAAAATGTTTGTGGAGTGTTTGTACCCCCATCTAAATGTGCTATAATATGGCGCAAAGGTAACTCATTGCTATGAAATGCACATCCAATTTTATGAATTGTTCTGCCAAGTTTCCTTTCAAGACTGGAACACAGACCAGTTTTATACCCAGTGTTGACAATTGTATTGTCAAAAACAATTCCTAACAAAGAATCAACACTGTTGTATTGTGTTAACACTTCAAAAGCAGACTGAGCTAAATTTTCTCCCATTTCATTTAAAATGTCTTTGTGTGCCAGATGTCTACCTTTCATTTCTCCTGATTCTACTGTAAAACTTAGATGAAATGCCTTTTCAGTTAATTTGCTTTTTTTGCAGACTATCTAGTAACATACTTCTATAAACTAGGCTACCTTTATCATCTTTACTATTACATCCAATACATGATAGATTTTGGACTGTAATATCATGTTCAGCAACAGACTGAAGACAAACTCTTTTATTAGCTCGGTCCATTTTACTCTTATCTAAAACATCAGTTTTATCAGTTTTAGTAATAATTCTAAGATCTTTCAAAAGTCCATTGTCAAGAGCTGCTGCAGCTTCACTCGATACCGCATAGCTAAAAATTTACAATAAAATAAACAACTTTGTGTAAAAAAAATACATTTATCAAGTAGATTATAACCAAGTTCAAATATAAATTGCTAAGACAACCATAAAAACACCAATTTAGTCTTTTAATTGTATTTCTCATAGAAAAGTTTTTAATAACACTTTTTATTTGGAAAATTCCTGAATAGTTAGAGACTTTAAGGAGAACAGATTTAAAAGAAAAATTCAACAACTAAATTGATAAAGTAGCTGCGTATTATGAAATAATAAAGAACTAAATAAACTAAAATTTACTAACCGAACACACTCTAAAGCAAAGCTATCAAGCTTTCTTAAATTATATGTTGAAATAGCAATTGGCTCCATATATTCTAAATCTGCAGATGATTCCTAAAATATAACATTTTTGGATATTAAAGCAATCATCTGTGTGTGTGTGTGTGTGTGTGTGTGTGTGTGTGTGTGTGTGTGTGTGTGTGTGTGTGTGTGTGTGTGTGTGTGAGTGTGTGTTTATTTAGGACAAAAATATAAACTTATTCTTACTGAACCAGACTCAAAATTTATATCAAAAGAAGAAAATTTGCAGTTATCAGATGAAGGTACTTTAATATTTGGACACTTTCCTACTCTTCTTTTTTCTTTTTTTACAGAGCTCCAATCTATTGGCCCTAGCTGCATGTTTCCTCTTGTGCCATTTCTTGATCTTTGGTATTTGATGTATTCTCGTTCCTCAAGGGGAACCTAAGAAAATTTAATTAAAATATCATAAATGTAAACTAAAAAGAAATAGATAAACAAGTAGATTAACTTTTGTGAAGGAAGTTCAAAGAAACTCTATAAAAAAAATTTAATTCTTAACTAACCTTGTACTCTGGCGGACAAACACATAAAAAATGTTTACTACTAGATTTTTGCATTTGACCCTATCATCATGACAGGGAACTTCATCTAAATTACAACCACAGGTAGAAATATCGTATAAATTTTCCAATACACTATATGCTGCAATAAGAAGTCCTTTTTTTGCATTTTTTTCCAATAATAAGTTTCATTGTGTTAAATGCTTTGACCAATTTTAAATAAATTGACTCATTTTTTATCAAGGGCAATTTTGGATTTCATTTAACCAAATTTTCACAAGTTCTTGTTGGGTCTTATCAATTATGTTAGATTTGTTTTTAAACTCCGATTGTACGAAATAAAAGTATCTATAAATGTCTCCATAAGTTGGTAAGTCACTTACAGGAAAATCACTTTTTGAACCTCCAATGAGTTTTTTAGTGGTTTGTCTTGTTTTTGGACCCATTTATTACAAGTTTTAACCAAAGGACATTTTAAATTATTATTAAATTATTTACCCGATCGCTTTTGTTTACAATATTTCTTTATAAAACTATTCCCGCGTCTGTAGAAATTTTTAGTTTCTTTTGAATTACGCATTTATTTTTCAAGTCGTAAAAAATGAAAAAACTGTAGTCATTATCCTAAACGCGAAAAAACTGAAACAAATTCGTTAAAAAACTTTAATTAGTTCTTTATTAGTTAAAAAAAACTCTAGGCATCTGAGGGAACAGCTAAGTCGACTTCAAAAATCGACCTCTCTTAATGGCCATACACAACATAATTAACAACATTTATTGATCACCAACCGTAAATTGCAGATAATATTTTCATGGTTTTGATTCCTTGCTTTTGCCCACCTCGACCTTCAAAGTTTATTTTTTGAGCCACTTCTGTAGCCATCAATTCAGAGAGCACGTTTCTCAGTGTTTCTGCAACAGTTCGTCCACCGATCTGACCAAGATGCATAATCTGGAAAGTTTTATATTTTTTATAACAGACCCATTAAAACCAGATAAAAATCTGCAATAAAAATATTATCTAAATTAATTATACCAATCCATCAAATGAAGATTTTTCTATTAGAACCTGCTCAAGATGTTCTAATTGCACAATGGAATGCAATGGCAATTATATATTGTCAAGTAATGCAACAGCAACCTCTGATGAGCCAACAACCTTCAGTATCATTTTCTGCTGCATAAGACATGTATCTAATTTTTGTTCAATCTTTGTGAGACGAGCAAACATTGAACGGAGTAAGGTTGGAAGATCGCCTAAAAAAGATTTCATTTAAAATGAGCAAAGTCGTTTAAGTTGTTAAATATCTTTACTAAATCTTATCCTACACAGTAAACACTGAATTCAGTAAGACAAACACTGTTTTACTAATGTTTTTAAATGCTGAAAACAGCTCACTGCGCAGCATAAGTTAAATACCATGGTTATTGCCAGTTTCCGATTGCGAATATGTGTTCACTTTGATGAATGCTGTATGATCAGTTTCCTCTTCTTCAAAGTACATAATGAATTCACAAAAACATTTCACAACAAGTAAAACATTTTGCATTATAATATTTACAACTTAAAAGTATATAAAAATAAATTTAATTTAACTTGCAACATTGATAAACGAATCGAGTGTAGGGGAGAATTACACTTATTGTTTTACAAATTAACCCGCATCCGTGTCCCGCAATAATTCTAATATTCGTGATGTTTTTACTTAAAAGTTATAAATGTAAACAACAGGCGGAGATAAATCTTTAGATATTTTTGACGGGTATTTTTATATTTATAAGTTAAAATTTTGCTGGTTATGACAGGACTAGAATAAGATAAAATCTTATGGTCGGTACAGCGGCGCAGGAATTGGTTTAAGGGACTGACTCATAACGGAAATATGCCATATGCATGTGAAGCGAGTAGCTCTTTTTTTATCGCCCCGATAGGAATTTCTTCTAAAATATTATATATATATATATATGTATGTATGTATATATATATATATATATATATATATATATATATATATATATATATATATATATATATATATATATATGTCATAACTATCAAATAAATTTTAAATTGATATAATTGTAACTTTTAAGTAACTTAAAAGTAAAAATAGTAAGTTACGAAAGTTGCCTTTACCAGGGCTAAGAAGCCTCACCTGCCCCATATGACAAAATTGTTATCTATGTCATTTAATGTTTTTGGAAGATTTGTGGCTATGAAAATAGCCGTTTTTTAAAATGTTTTATCGTTGGCTTTGAAAGCTATCAATGAGATCTGCATCGTTGATAGATAAGTTTACACATTCACAATGGTACCACTGCGGACACTTTGTACACTTCACCCAATCTTTCTTTCCAAAGGAATTTTTGCAAACCTATAATAATAGAAAGCTAAGATTATACTACAGTCTATATCAGTATTAATATATTTGTAATATCACACTGTATACCTCTAAGACCGTAGATATATAGATTTTAAAGTAAGGATAAACTAAATTTACATATAATTCCAAAAAATAATGGATTGTGAATTTACAGAGGATTAGATGACAAATCATAGAAAGTTTCCACTATCCACTATTTTATTCCAAAACTTAAGGGGATGGAAGAAATTTGAGTAAATAAAAAAAGTTTGATTGGATGGAGGAAACTTACATAATTTTCCTCTCTCCATAACATTTTCAGCTTCAAGGAAAAAATGAATAACTGCTAATAATTAAATAAAATATTTATTTCCATTGTATTTTAAAGAATTATTCACTTACCCTGCAAATATCATACAACTTTTCAAAACCACTTTCAAGGTTCTTTAAACACCCACCACATAAAGTGTCGTAAATGAATTTACGAAATTGCACCTCATTAAATGAATCATTAAGACTTTTCCCTAAAAATCATTTAAATTTGTTGTGTTTATAAACAGCTTTTACAAAAAATCTGTGCCTTGATAAAAGAAGTGCCTACATAACTTTTTGTGACATAGGCACAAGAAGTGACATAGGTAATTCTTTTACCAAGTATGTATGTATGCATGCATGCATGCATGTATGTATGTATGTATGTATGTATGTATGTATGTATGTATGTATGTATGTATGTATGTATGTATGTATGTATGTATGTATGTATGTATGTATGTATGTATGTATTTATGTATGTATGTATGTATGTATGTGTGTGTGTGTGTGTGTGTGTGTGTGTGTGTGTGTCTGTATGTATGTATGTATATATGTATGTATGTATGTATGTATGTATGTATGTATGTATGTATGTATGTATGTATGTATGTATGTATGTATGTATGTATGTATGTATGTATGTATGTATGTATGTATGTATGTATGTATGTATGTATGTATGTATGTATGTGTAAAGTGTCTGAGGTCAAGAAGTTTTAGCCATTTTTATTTCTATGTTGTCGTGAAAATCTAATGTCAATAAATTTGTGCTTAACTGATGCTGACTGACTTTGTAAACCTTTACAAAATTAAAAATAAATTAACCTACTTAAACCATTAACCATTATAAATTCAAGCCTGTGATTTACAGATCCATGATTTACAGCCAAGAAAAAAACCCCAGGGTTAGGGAATCAACACCTACATTAACCACTAAAACCAGTGTACCAAAATAACTGCTGGATATGTTACTAACATAACTATAAACTTTACCTTCACACAACTGTAATGCATAGTAGCATACATAAACACCACAGTTAAAACTGTCTTTTTGTAAACAATGACTTTGTGTTAAAACAACATTTGCGTTTAATATGTTGAATTTACGCTGGAAAATATCTTTGGCAACTGCAATTGAGTTAGCATGTGAAAAATTATTTGATAAAGTATTTGAATATAGTGGATCAAGAATAGTTATTTCTTCTGTTTTTACATTCAGATGTATTAAAATCCAATGAGAATTATTTGGATTAAAGGGAATAAAGACTTGATCTATATTTTCAATGTCAACATCTTTCCATAAAAGTTCTAGACTTTGCGAGTGGCTTAATGCTAATGCTTCTGTTGTCCCACAGTATTTTATAAAAGGAAACCTTTTTTCTAAACAATGCAGGAAGCTTCCGATAACTTCATCTTGAAGCCAGCCTTTCTGAAAATGATATTTAGTCTTTTGCAATTTTAGCAATAAGTCTGAAGAAATGTTGTTTTCGAGAGTCAACAGAGAAATAAAAGAAAGTTCGTGAGGACCATGTCTAAAAAAAATTTTTAATATTTTTATGAATCAGTTGATAAAACATACTGATGAATCTAATTAGCATTATATCAATCAATATTCATATTTTAATCTAATTTCAACATATATTCTTCAAATATATATATTTTAAAAAATTAAGAGTATCAGAAAAGAATAAAATAAACTATAAATTCAAAGAACTCAAAAGCATAAAAAGTGACCTTAAAAAGTGTTGGTTCTCGACTGACACACTAGAAAAAATATGGAAACAAAAATGCTTACTGCAGGGGCACTAACCTAATAAGAGTACTGGTAAAGTCACTAGCTTTGATGTCATCACATATTGTTGCAATTTCTTTATTGCGTATTAAATCAATATCTTTCTGACACATTTTTAAAATTATCTCCTCTTTTTGATATTGTTCAGGATATTGGTATGGTTTTGTTTTTTTTCCTTTTATCTTCTCTTGTTTTTCTGAACTTATTAGGCTGCCATTGACTATCTATCTTCTTATTTAGTGCAAAGTTCAAAACTTTACTTTGCAAAGTTGCCTTCATAGGTACATCAATTGAGTTAATGCCTTTAATGGCTTTGACTTGTCTAATCATGTCTTCCAATTGTCTGTTTATTGATGGAAGTTGAATACTTACTACCAAGGGATTAGTTACTAATATAGATAACTCATCAACATTTTTTTAAAACCTTTCAGTCTCGTTATTAAATGTTTGTGGCTTTTTCATCATCTGACCATGCTCTGATACAACTGAAAATTCTTTTAGGAAGTTTTTTTTTGTTCTCATAAGGAATGATTGTAGCTTGTGAATATACTTACAAGGGTTAACCTTGTCATTGCAACTACACTTACATAAATATGCACACAAACAAACACAGGCTGGATTTATACATAAGTGTGAACATAAAAGTTCTTTACAGGTGTCTTGCAAAATGTCAACTTTATATGTTAAGTCTTTTGATTGACTTTTCACAGTGCATTGACTTGATGAACATTTAAGAACACAGTTGTCTGAAATCAGCATTCCTTTTTCGTGACGTTATTTAAATTTTTTGGGCGAGAGATATAGTTCCTAGATAAATGTTGTCTCTTTTGTGTCTCCAATAATCATCTTCCTCAATTTTTAAAAGTAACTTTATTAGATCATCTAACCTTTTATTGGGTCGTCTATCCATATAAACTGTTTTTAATTTGTTATGAAATGATTCAAGCAATATATTAGTGTCAGTATCCGCATGTGGAAAGTTGCGATAACAAGAAGCCCATTTTTCATGTCGAGTAGCATAGTATGTTACAAAGTAATTTACAAAATTAGGACATATACTTTCATATGTTTTGACAAAGCCATTCATAATTGATGTAAAAACTATAGGATCTTTCTCATCAATCAGTGTATCTAGGATCTGGTAAATATCTTGTAAATGTTGAGAACCAACTAAAGGAAGTTTGCCACACCAGGCACGCTTTACATGCCATTGGCATAGCAAGTGACGAGTTTCTCCAAATACTTTAGAAAAAGCATTCCAACTTGAGCAATCATCATCTGTCATAACAGCGTTAACATGTACTGGAATGGTACATCTCTTCTTTATTTCCTCCAAAAATGGTCTTATAGTTTGTTCATCAGAATGATTGGAAATAAAAAAAAGCTACTGGATAGCCCCTCTTAAAATCATCACGAACTAGCAAAGTTACCAAAGGAAATGCATACTGATTAGTGCAATGTGTCGAATCAATACAAACAATTTGTGACCCATGTTTTTCAAACATTGCCAGCTGCTGCTTTATTTTTAATTTATTTCTAAGGCCAGTGCTAGCACCAGGTACTTTGACGTTGACAACACTCCAAAAAGAAATAATTTTTTTTATAAGTATGGCAGTACCTTCAAAAGCTTTCCTTTCAATGTCTGGGTGTGTTCTAAAAGCAGTTGTTGCTTCACAAAAAACACACAAACACAACTTTACAGACAATCTCTCTAGTGTTTTTGATAAATTGATTTAGCTGTAAGTTTAAAAAGACTATTGCACTCAGTTTTATGTAACATTTATAAACCTCTCCACTTAGCCAAGAAAATAACTCCATTATGCAAAAATTGCTGCTGACCAGTCTTTTCTGTTAACCAATTGTTTTGTATAGATTTTAACAGATGCACATAATCATATAATTAAAGTTTATCTCATGTTGATAACCATGTTTTACTTTCAGCTGTTTTAAATGTTGCAAAAAATCGCTGAAATATTCAGTAGCCATCAGTATTTACTGCTAATGCCCAACCATTATGAATATCAATTATTGTATCAACAATAATTGATATTCATAATGGTTGGGCATTAGCAGTAAATACTGATGACAACAAATATATTAACTCTGGACCTCAAAAAATACATTTTATCATAAATGATAAAATTGTTGTGGCCAACTTTTCAGAGTCGTTTACTACATGACCAAATTTAGTACCTCTTTGATAAAGAAGGGAAGCTTTAACAAACATCTCATCAATCAAAAGAATAAAGGTTCTCTTCATTGGATTTGAATTCATAAGAATACTGTTTATGAAGTTTAAGTCATTGGTTGAGCTAATTTTTGAGGTCAGCCGTATTAGAGTTCGAATACTAGGCAATTTGTCGTCAATTCACAAACGGTCATACAAACTTTGTTGCATAGCAAAACATTCATATGCCGTGCATATAATATCTGGGGTATAAAAAATTTCACCTACGTTATCCTTTCTCATGGAATTAACGTGCTTAAATAGAATATTAGATTGGTGAGAATTTTCTTTAGACTAAAAATCAAACTGCTTTAAAAAAAAAAAGATTTAGTTTTGATTAATGTTAATCTGTTTTTATTTAGAGATGAAATATTAGAAGTGGTGCCATTGCGATAAGCAGCAAATGAAAAATCATCAAAAATTTCCATAAAAAAAAAAGGAACACCAAGTTCGAAAATTTTTGACTGTGTGTGTAAACTTTTTTCATTAAGCTGAAAAACAATACAATCATTGCTATTTATGAACATAGATTGAAAGTCATATAATACAAGTGTATCATCTTTTAGAAAGACTTAACTCATCTGGTAAAATATTTCAAAATCCGCTATCTCGCATAGTTTTTCGTGCTTTGGTGGTGTTGGTAAACAACTTGGTAGTATATTTTTAAAGATAGATGGTGAGTTTAACGGTCGTTATTTTCCATATTTGGTTACAAAAGGTGCATCATCTGGGCTAATGCAGCTCTAATACTGCTGTGTTGTCAGAGACAATAAAATAAGCTCTTAGGATGGCATCACTCCATCTTTTCATTTTCTCTGGATCCTTTGGTAATTTATAAATCGAGGTTTTCGTTACAGTTTAGTGACAGTTCAACTTGCAGAGCGGTACACAACATTTTAAAGGCATTTTTTAAACTGGTAAAATAACTTATCATTAATTCGACAACTATATACTGTTAGTTATTACAGCATCCAGTTAGCTGTTACGTCCTAAAGTTGCTTTATATAACTTATCAACCAATAGGATTTCATAAATTACTAAAAAAATCAAAATGTAAACGGAGTATTATAAATCGGCATTCAGTCAAACAACGTTATTGTGCGATGTCAAGGCCTGTTATTATAGACCATGATTTTAATAAATAGAACTTTACATGTACTCTTAGTTGCCTTATAAACGGAAGGGAACGCTTATTAACCCTTTGAGGTCTTTAAAAAAAATTTTTTTTTGCCTATCAGGTCCAAATTTTTTTTTTACTTATTGACCTTAAATATAACAGAAAATATATGTTTGACCCATGGCTTTTCTTTATTTTTTACAAAAAATAGGTTTTTAGTGTAGCACTAAATTGTTTAATTTTTATTCTGCCAAAAACACTATGACCTAAGTGCAAGTACTAAACAAGAAAGAAAAAACAAATATATGTACAAGCTTGTTTTTATTCTTAAGTAAATTGCAATATTGACTTTGGATATCCTATTTTACATGAAACTCAGTCTCTGTATGGTAAAGTTCAAAACAATCAGTAGGGTGTAGTCCTGGTTTTCTAGTGCAGGTTTTACAATAGTACACGGTTTTTTTTCTACCACCTTGTGTTTTTCTGTCACTGCATACTAAACAGTCTTTGGCATTATTACTTGGAACTTGTGCAATAAAATGTGGCTTTTGGTTGAGGCGCTCATTATCATCTAGTGATGATCGCCTTCCTTTTCGTTCTTGAATGTTACGAACTGTTCCTACTAATTGCTCAATGAGGTTTTGTCTGTAGGTTAGGTGTCGAAGTTTGTTTTTACCATTGCTTTCACAAAACTTATTGAACAATATATAACTGTTTACAACTGCAACTTCCAACAACCAGAAAAATATTTTTCTCCACCATTTTAAAGACTTGCGTAGAAATGAATAGCTGGAACAATAGTGATCAGCTCGATCAACAGCTCCCATATGTTTCGAATAATTTACAATAACAGTTGGTTTATCAATGTCTACAATACCTTGTTTTGTTCTTTGTTTTGCAACTTCAGTTGTTGAATCATGGAAAGTACTCAGCATCAGAACTTGTCGCCTGTCCTGCCATGCCAAAACCATAACATTGGAAGAGTGTACATATGCAGAAACTTCGTGCTTCTTTAATTTGAGTTTTTTTATATCTTCAGGTAACTGTTTTCTATTTTTCATTATTGTTCCTGTAGTTTGTATGCTCATTTTGAGGAGTTCTTGTGCAAGAGGAAAACTAGTATATAATCTGTCAGTGAATAAGTGATAACCACTACCTTGGGCAACCTCTAAAAGCTCATCACACAAATGCAACACGATTCGACTTGTAAACTGCATCATAGGTCTTGCCAAACTTTCAGTAGTGCAATTACCATAATACGGTTCAAAGAAACTAATATAACCTGTTTCACTATCAGCTAAAACAAAAACACGAATGCCCCACTTTGTGGGTTTTTGTGGATTGTACATGCGAAATGCAACTCTACCTTTGAATCCAATAGTACTTTCATCAATTGCAATATTACGAGATGGGACAAAATTTCTAGAACAGGAACTTTTCATTTCTGATACAACACGATGCACTTTCCTTGCACGTTTATTCAGTTCATTAGATGAATTTGATGGTGGGGATACATGCAGCATCCAATGTATCTGAAGAAACCGAGTTCGAGAAAAAACTGCTGAAAAAAATGGCATGTAGTTTAGCCAATCACAAGAAAAATAATGTTTTATACTTGATTTTTCATTCAAAGCCATATTCAAAATAGTACCAAAATAAGCATGAATTTCTTCAAGTGTCACATCTTTCCATTTATGCCAAATAGAATGAGATTTCAATTTGTTATTTTTAATTTTTGACTTAGCATAACGATTAGTTTCAGTTACAATATCTGCAAGTAACTCATTAGTAAAAAATAACTTGAAAAAATCTAGTTCACGTGTTAAATTTATTGAATGCTGAGAGCCTACATTTGCTACTGTGAATGGCAATGCTTCAAATGCAGGAGTATCTTGCACTACTTTTATCCATCCTATGTTTAAAGCAGGTTCGTTATCATCAATTTCATTCAGTTCAATATCTTTCTCTGACTCTGATATCTCTGAGAATTCAGTCTCAGATTCACTAAAAGTGTATTCACTGTCGTTTTCAGTACTTGTTTCATCCAATGCCATCAATACTTCTTCAGTTGTAAAACGCTTCCTTGCCATTAGTAAGTAAATTTTTATAAAAATTTCTAAGAGTATAAGTAAGGCTAGACGTTCAAAAAATGTTACTGAAAAGCACAAAGTTAAAAACACACTATAATATTACCAATTGAACCTATTAAATTGTCCAAGTTAGCTTAAAAAGATAATTTTTTCTGTATAAACATCAACATAGTAGATGTCCCGTGGCACGGGACATTAGACCGCAACGACATTTTCATAATGTCCCGTCACACGGGACATTGGACCGCAAAGGGTTAAGGTTTTTTTTTTCAACCCAACCCCGTGGAGTTTATTAGGCAACTAATAGAATACATGTATCTATTAAAGAGTTGTTATTAACATCCTTACTTTTACTGACAAAAGTGAGTCATTCGAGAGGTTCTTTTTAAATTCTATAATCTCATCGGTCATGTTCAGCATGTCCATATCTTGAATCAAGGAGCAGTAAATTGGACTGCTTATTGAACTATTGAAGGATTTCCTTGAACTCGAGCTGCCTTTGTAGGTGGCTGTAGGGTAGTATCAAAGGATGGTCTTCCACAAGATGAAGTAACTTTGATCAGACTTTTAGCAACTTCTACAAGGAAGCATTTAAATTGCATTAACTGAGCATCGAGTCTAAAAATCTTCAAGTCACGCCGGTACAGAAACCATGCATTTACAACAGCAGTTTGAGTTGTATGAAACCAAATATAGATGTACCATCTCCGCGTTCTCAATCTTGGCATGTATAATGCACACATCATATCTAACTTGTCTATGCCACCCATACATTGATTATATACATGAACAATGTTGGGCTGCTTTACATTAATCTTTTCTTTCAATGAACGATCATATCTGTGAACAGTGTGAAGTGGTTCAATGCTTACATATGAAGACACTAAATTAACTGATTTATTATCATACCAGCGAACTGCAACCACATTTGAAGCTATATCGACTTGAAAATCAATGGCTCCTCTACCTTGCCTTCTCAAATCCTTTTCACTCAGCTATCGACAATTCTTCATTCGTGAACCTTTAATCGTTCCCATAAAATGTTACGCTTCTTAAATTCAACTATCAAGGGGAAGTTTGTAAAGTAGTTATCAGCAAATAAATTGGAGTTGTGTTTATCAGGCAGTGAAGAAGTTAAATTGACGACTAGATCTGCACTGATACCTAAACTTGAATCAGATATGTTTTTTAACTTTCCTTGATAAATATCAAAGTCATACAAAAAGTTTTAAATGTCACTTCGACCGCAAAGCTTGAAGCCCCACTTAAGTTGCTTTTTTGGCAAGTAATGACGCAGTTGGGATTTCCCTTTAAAAGGAACCATTATTTCATCAACAGCGTGAAACTCTTCGGTGAAACTCTCAGAAAGTTTTGGCGGAGCTCTTTTATCCATGTTCGTAACTTCCATATGCGGTTACTTTCTTTTTCTTCCTCGGCTATTTCTAAATTGTTTACAAAATGAATATTCCGAAGAATCGTTTCAAATTTGTTCCTTCCCATAACTGAAGAAACCCCATTTTCGGTCATAAATGTTTCCCAATTTGATCTTTGACTTCGGAGCCTTACCAAACCCATCCTGAGGAATACGCCAATAAACTTCTCAATATCCTTTCTTAGTATGCTTTTTTCTGCACCTTTTTATTGCAAGATGTAAATATTTGTTTGCTCTGTGGTGTTGTTCAGCATCTCATCACTAACAAACAATTTAAAACATTGAAAGGGTGTTTTTTCCAGATCTGATGTTGGTATTATTTCAGGCTCCTTGAAGGTTACGTCCTCTAGGGGTTCAAAGTTCTTACTTCTCCATTTGTAAGTAGTTGGTGTAGTACTATTTTTGTTAATAGGTGTCTCATCATCATTCTCAACTAGTCTTAATGCTATACATGCTAATGGCTCATTATCACTTGTTTAATTATATTCATACTCACTTCTTCAATATTGGTATTGGCTGCATCATTTCCCAAATCAAGCTCATTGTCACTTTCATCACTCTCCCTAAATTAACTTTCTCCATCAAATACATAGTTTAAAACATCAAAGACAGTTGTCTTTTTGTTTTTATTCATCTAAACAAATATACAAATCATTTTTCTATATTTGTTTAAATGAATAAAAATAAAAATTTGAACTTTTTCGAAAAAGGTTTCACCCTTAAACGCCCATGGTATCAAATTTGATACATACAAATGCAAATAGCAAATGTCATGCATATCTGATAACCAAAAAGTATGAAACAGTTATTAAAGTCTTCCTGCGCCTTGATTCTAAAAAAAAGTAATAAACAGCACAAAAGTTTATAAAACCAATATGAAATAGAAGTAAAAACAATATTTGGTAAACAACACGTGAACCACTTCTAGAAAATGCCGTTTTCAAATGTTAATAAACTAAAAAATCTACCCGGATGAAAAGTAATAATCGTAGGGAATCGAAAATTCACGTCTCAGATTTGTAACAATGGGTCTTTTCAGATAAAAACAAGCTTCCATTTAAAAAATAGAGTGGTTTAAAGTTTGTGTATCAGATCTGATACCCGGGGTCATTAAGGGTTAAACATAGATCACAATATAGTTACAAATTCCAAAACTTAACATAACGTTAACAATCTTTTTGAGAAGAAGCCAACTTTAAACATTGCATCAATTTGAGAGAACTGTTTGTCTTAGAAACTCTAAAACAAACTAAGCGAAAAATAAATGTCATATTCACTTGTGTTTGACATAGGTACAAATTCTTTATCTTCCTCATCGTTTAAACCATCATGCTTACTTGAACAAGAAAAAAATCTTACTTTTATCAACTTCAAAAAAACAATTTTAGAAAATATTATTCAAAGAAAACTAAGTTGTTACTTTTAAAAGTAAAATGGTACCTGCAGATACATCAAAATGGGGTTTGCTTTGTTTTAGAGGCATCTTCTGGCGTACTTCACTATCATCACTTTCAAAGTCAGAAGAAATAACGGGTCTTTTTTTCTTGCATTCTTTTCCCCTTGATTGATAAAGTGCAGGTTCCTCAAACTTCTTTTTGTCATTGCTACTATCAGCTTCTGTAGTGTAGTTGCAGGTCATGCATTCTTGCTTGTCAGCTAGAAAATTGAAAAGTCCTCATTTTGATATGCTATTGTGCCCAAGGAATATAGATTTATGGTACAAACCTGGGCATATGCCTTGGGTTTACACCTAGTCATTATTGAAAATAGTTTTCATATTCAAATTTTTAGCAAACATAATCCAGATTATAGATTGTAACAACAAAACTGAAAAGACATTAGGATTCCCAACACTTCACACACTCGTGAGAGATAAAATGAGTAATAACAAATATATATTGTTTCATTTCAAAATGCTTACAATGTGCCAATATGATTTTTATTATAGAGTAGCATCTCCAGTCATCTTTTGGTGATATCTTATTTGATAAGGCACGGTCATCAGAAAGACCCTTTGGGGGCCAGTGAAGTACCATCAAACGGGGTGATTTTGATTGGTTTTTGAGCATTTTTGCAAATGGGCAAAAACAGGGGATGTCAGGGCAAAAACAGGGGATGTCAGTTTTTCGCAAACTGAGAAAACTCAAAATCAGTTTTCAAAGACTTCGTTTACCCCTTAATCTTACAAGAGGAAGTTAGATCTTGATTTTTATATTTTTATTGACCTTAGGATGAATGAAAAAATGTAATGTTTTCAAATAGTGACAAAAACTGTTTGTTTGCTATTGAATTTTGCAACCTGTCTCTAAATATGACGTTCCCTGTTTTTGATTTGCACAACACATTTCTTTAAAACTGGGGTTACCTTTGAGCGATTTAAGCTCTAATATCCTTTCACAAACCAATATTATCTCTTTTTTTTAAGTTACTTTTTATTTCAATGAATATTCAAAAGAATATATAAGAAAATATTAAGAATATAAGAATATATATATACGAATATATGTATTCAACGGATTTATACATTTCAAAGAATAATAACAAGAATATATGATATATACAATCAATTAAAAAGTAAAAAACAAGATTAAATTTAAATTTTACAATTCAATTTCTTCTTCTTCATCAAAGTCAGAGTGATCATTTACAAGAGATGATTGGCCATCTCCTTCATACGGAAGATAGTCATAAATTTCTTGTGCATCAAGCTTGCAAAAGAGTTTAAGATGTTGTAGGTCTTTATACTTTGCTGACGAAATAGGTATGAGAACTCTGTTTAAAGGCTGAAAGGGCTCCAACAATATTCTCTTCTTTTTAATTGGTTTTGTGACAGTAACTTCAAGGAATGGTCCATTCCAGCTATCTCTGCAAATTATTTTATCTGGGTGGGTTTTTGATATTACAATTTCTTGAAGTGGTTGAGTTTGAATTGGAGATGAGGTAAAATATAAAGTTCTTATGTACTTTTCTATATTTAGCAGCATGGTGTTTTCAACTGAAACTATATGAAAAGGAGAAAGGCTTTTTCTTGCATCCTCAAAGAGCCTACGCCAGTCAGCTGGAGTGTCTATATGAATCTTTTGATTGATTACGATCATATTTTTCTTTGATTGTCTCGATCATATTCCATATAAGAGTGTCCTCTGATAGAAAAAGTTTAATATTTTCAAATTTTTTTTTTCTGATGGACCAGGTAGTGAAGAAATCGTAGAATAGTCCAATTTTTATTCTGTCATGACATGAATCACAGAAGAATTGAAGGTGAGTGACTTCTTTAGACAGGATTTTAATTAAGTAGTGCAACAACATTAATGCTACATCATTCGATCATTTTTTCATATTGTCTCATCATAGAAAAAAAAGGTAAACCTTGTTAGCTCCCAGATTATGTATGTTAAAAGTATATAAAGAATTTTTTTTTTGTAATATGTGTCATTGGTTTTAAAATAAGGGCAAAGAAGAATCTTCCAAAAATTAAACGCAATTGCAGCAAACCAGGTCAAAGAGTGTGCACTGTGTATAGCAAGAGTTTTTCTTTCATAAAAAATTTTTACTTTCCTTAAGTGAAGCTTTTGCTCAGCTAGAAGTTTTTCTAGTTCATGTTGAGGATGACTATTTGACAAATCTATTTTAAATCTATCGCATGTTGAACATGTGTCTTTTCTTGTGTAACCAAAAGCAATGTTAAACTTCTTATTAAATATGCGTCTGAATATAAAAAAATAATAATACGAATAAAATTTGAAATTATTAAGATAAATAAGAACTGTCTACAACTTTATGAATATTGCTCAAAAATCAGCCACAATAATTTTTGTTTTGTATTTTTGCTTACCTATAACATTCTCTTGAACAGGATTCACCTTGGTGACTTTCTAAGATCATCTTGCTAAGATTAAGATCTTCAGGAAGGTAGACTTTCTTAGAATCTTTGAGAGAGTAATGATTTTTCTCATTTTTCTCAATTTCTCATTACTTCGTATTCTAGGTCTTCTTTGTCTCACTTCCATTGGAGTTATAATGGATGTCAAAAAAGCATCCTGTTGGTCTTTGCATGACATTTGATTAAACTTGTCCAAAATTGTTTGTCTATCTTGCAAACTAATAACTTCAAAACACTTTAAACGAATGCAGTTAACAAGACTCGTCTATTATATGACTTGAAAGTTTCAATTTTTTTTACTGTCTCGTTTTCTGCCGTCTACTTGACTTTTTCTAGGTTTTTTTAAGATTTCAAGATGTGCGTCTGCCATTATTTTTTTGGCCGTATTTATTCTTTTCAAAACAAAAAATATTTGAGATTCCTGGTTTTACGGTAGCAACAGGAATACATTCCCTGTTTTTACGTAGCAGGGGTATTCTTTAATCCCTAAATTGGCACGTTAGTTTTTTTTTTTTTTGCTTCAAATTCAATATAGAATGTAGCCTATGATTTGTATAACATGTTAATAAAAAAATCTCAAAATTGTCAAAAACTGAGATCCCCTGTTATCACCCTGACCTTTTAATTTCCAAATTTCCTTTCAAAGGAAATTTGGAAATTAAAAGAAAAAGCCATCACACCTATAATAAAGTGGAGAATTGTAAAGCGATGCAAACCTTCCAACCCTGAAACCAAGACCTGTAACCTTTGCCTTCACGAGAAGTTTGAAATTTTATCGCATAAAGAAAACAACCTACTCAACAAAAGAAGCGAAATATTATCTAAATGTCGACATGCTAACAAGTTCCTTTTATCCTCTTTTGATACTGAAGACTAAATGATTGCGTCTTTTTGCTCATTACGTCAGAATTCGTTCTACCGTAAATTTGATTCGTTTTTAAACGGTTTTTTACGTTTTTAATTTGTTATTAATAGCTGATGATTGCCGTAAGGCACGAAACTTTAAGTACTATTAAAATGTTATTTTTCTCCATTTAAATAACAGATATATATATATTGCTCTATTATTATAATATTGAGCACTCTTTTACGCACAAGAGCTTTGTATTATTTTGATATAATACATAACCAATCAATATATTTGCTCCTACTAGTTGAGCACTCTACTCAAGTTCGTCCAGTAAAATGGAAAAATTCAATTTAAGATACTCCATCAAAAACATAACAATACCATCGGAAAAAGAATACAAACTAAAGCTAATCGAGAAAACTGAATCATTTTTGAAGAAGATGAGGTGGAAGGCGTTATTTTTCATTAACAGCAAACTAACTTCTAAAGACGATCATAATTATGTGATTTATGGAATCAATTCGATAAAATGTCCACCGCAAATAAAAGAAATGGCTTCTTTCGAAAAGGACGTATTACATTTAATTAGAACAATAAAATTTAGAAAAGTCAAAAACACGTTTCAAAATAAAATGAAAAAGGACATAAAAACCATACAAATGTCTAATAAATCGCTAATAAAGGCTGACAAAACGTCAAATATGTACAAGCTATCTAAAGAAGAATATAACCACCTTTTAACTAATGCTATCACCACCACCTACAAAAAAGGTGACACAAAACTAAAAGACAAAATAAATAAAGAAGGGAATAACATTTTGCGTAACCACGATGTTTATAGTAAAATCAAAATAAACGGTTCTTCTGCATGTTTTATTACATTGAAAGACCACAAAGAAAACTTTATCAACAACCCTACTGTTCGACTCTTAAATCCAGCAAAAAACGAGGTAGGAAGAATAAGCAAATTTATTTTATCTCAAATCAACAATGAACTCAAAAGTAAGCTCCTTGTAAACCAATGGCAAAGCACCTTAAATGTTACCGACTGGTTTAAAAAAATTAAAAACAAGCATCTCTACAAATTTCTAATTTTTGACATTAATGATTTTTATCCTTCAATAAGTGAAAAAACTCTCAACGCTGCAATCAACTTTGCCGAACAGCACCTTTTAATAAACTCGGAGCAAAAAGCAATAATAAAACATGCAAGAAAATCTTTACTTTTTAACAACAATGAAACGTGGATTAAGAAAAATGGGGGGCAGTTCGATGTTACAATGGGGGCTTACGATGGTGCTGAAGTATGTGAGTTAGTAGGAATCTTTCTATTATTTCAACTTTCTCAATATTATAAAAGTGAAGATTTCGGGCTATATCGTGACGACGGGCTAGCAATATTTAAAAACAAAAACGGCCAGCAGATGGAAAAAATCAAAAAGCATTTCGTAAAAATATTTAAAAGTAATGACTTTCTTATTTCCATCAAATGCAATATGAAAATCGTAAATTATCTAGATGTGACACTTGATCTTAATGATAATTCTTTTCGACCTTACTCGAAATGTGATAACGAACTGAGTTACGTCAACTGTGATTCCAACCATCCACCAAGTGTTATCAAAAGACTACCTCGCACTGTTGAACTAAGATTATCTTCAACTTCATCAAACGAACTTATTTTTAAAAATGCTACTCCACCTTACGAAGAGGCTTTAAATAAAGCAGGCTATAAATGTAAACTTAGTTATCAACATCATGTTGCCACCACTAAAAATACAAAACGCAAGCGAAACATTATATGGTTTAACCCTCCATTCAGTCAAAACGTGGAAACAAAAATAGGAAACCGTTTACTTGCATTGGTTGACCTTCACTTCCCGGTAAATCATAGATTGCACAAAATTTTTAATAGAAATTCGATCAAGGTAAGTTATAGCTGTATGCAAAACGTAAAATCCATCATTAATTCGCATAACCACAAAATTTTACAAGACCAAAAAAGCATACCAAAAAACACTTGCAACTGTACTAACAAAACTACTTGCCCTTTAAACAATCAATGTTTATTAAGCAACATCGTTTATAAAGCTATCGTGAGTTCCGAAAATCTTGAACTCAAGGAAAAAGTTTATTTTGCATTAGCGAGACACCATTTAAGCTAAGATATGCTAACCATGTAAAATCTTTTAATACGGTCAGGTATAAGAATGATACAGAACTTTCAAAGGAAATTTGGAAATTAAAAGAAAAAGCCATCACATCTATAATAAAGTGGAGAATTGTAAAGCGATGCAAACCTTCCAACCCTGAAACCAAGACCTGTAACCTTTGCCTTCACGAGAAGTTTGAAATTTTATCGCATAAAGAAAACAACCTACTCAACAAAAGAAGCGAAATATTATCTAAATGTCGACATGCTAACAAGTTCCTTTTATCCTCTTTTGATACTGAAGACTAAATGATTGCGTCTTTTTGCTCATTACGTCAGAATTCGTTCTACCGTAAATTTGATTCGTTTTTAAACGGTTTTTTACGTTTTTAATTTGTAATTAATAGCTGATGATTGCCGTAAGGCACGAAACTTTAAGTACTATTAAAATGTTATTTTTCTCCATTTAAATAACAGATATATATATATTGCTCTATTATTATAATATTGAGCACTCTTTTACGCACAAGAGCTTTGTATTATTTTGATATAATACATAACCAATCAATATATATATATATATATATATATATATATATATATATATATATATATATATATATATATATATATATATATTATATATATATTGTTTTTGCCCTGACCCCTTCAAATAAACTCTTTCGTATAAATTTAATTTTGAATTCTATTTTTTCGATATTACATTATACCTTTCCTTTATAGGAATCCATAAAAATAATTTTTTTTTTGGTTCTAATATATATATTTTTAATTCAAAAATGCTATCTCAATCCTTCGTTGGGGGTGACTTTAATAGTTTATTATTTCTTCAAAGCTAATTAGTTAAGCAATCTTCACAAGTGCCATTAATGCTTTTTTTTTTGAGTTTTTCTAAATTACAACACAATTTACAAATATTTTTTTAAGATTTTACTAGAAAATGTATAAGTTTAGACAACAAGATTGGTTATCGAATATATCAACAAAATGGACAAAGAAACAGAAAACAATTTGGTGTTAATATGCTAAATATATTAACGTAATATATCAATAGCATCATTAGAGTAATTGTAATAAGCTAAAATAATACTAACAAAAAAAAGTACTAATAGTATATAAATGTTAAGTACTAATGTTCTTTACTTGTTTAACTCCATTTAAAATAAAAAAAAGATACCAAAACAAAAAAACCTAAAAACCATATTTTATGAAGATTTTAGAACAACTAGTGTTCAGGGGCAACTACCCTCAAATTTCAAAACTACACATATAAAGTAACTTTCTCTTTAGTCTCATAGGAAATATTATACTGACATTAAAAATACCAAAAGAAACATAAAATGGTAGCTCGCTGCTATGGTAACCAAACAAATAGCTTAAAATACCGCAAAAACTGTGTTTACGCTGTAAAAAAATAAAGACTTGTAAGTAAAGGAGTGTCAATAAAGTTTTGTAGAACGGTTCTAAGTATCTAAATTTGTGATATGAGGGAAGCAGATTTTTGAATAATATTTTTTTCTCTATAACAGGCTACAAACAAATTACGTTTTTCAAAAAAAGGTCTAAATGCAATGAAAAAAGTTTAATGACTCAAAATCTTAAGTCATATAAGAAATTCTACTCTGATCATATTATAAATATTGGCAAAATGAACAATCCCTGAAAAATTCATCATCATAGCACTTATACTTTTCAAGGTTTTTTTTACCGGCGTGTTTAAAAAGCAAGTTCTCAGAAACCCAAAACGAAAAAAAAATCATAAATTATTGTTCATTTCATAAATATCTTTAAAGAAATTACTTTTTAAAAGAATATTTTAAAATTACCAGATTCATTATATTCCTTGGACTTTCCTATTGACTTTTGGTAATCATTATTTGACAATCGTTGACGTTGTAATAATTATCGTTTAATAATCTTAAAACTTTGTCTCGATTTAAATGATGATAGATTTATTCGTTTTTTGTTTATGAGTCTCCAATCAGCTAAATTTAAATGTTCTGGTTTCATATTTAGTTTTTCATAAATTAAAATAACAGACTTCATACCAATGTTATAATTTGCAACAGCATCGTACACTCTGAACTCTAAACTGGCTAAACCAACATACAGGTAGGTACATCTTAAAAACACAAACACCTTAAAAACTACAAAGTCATAGTTTACATTCTCGTCAAGCACTGTGTGAGCTTTAGCAAATAATATTATTTGTTTTGAGACTCCATATAAATACTCTATCCAAAAAAATTACATTTAACTAAAATCAATTAGATTATCTAAAAGATGCGACAAAAACAATTTAGAAATAAAAAGGTAAACTAATTTTAAAATTAAAAAAAACACTTTTTGGCATTGGTGAACAAACAAGTTTGCAATTCCTTTTTTTTTTAGATAACTATATTGTTGCTACAAATAAAAATAAAAAAAATTTATACAGTATCCTTCTCTGGTTGATAAAATGAGCTTTTTACTAGCAGTAAAGACGCTTGTAGTTTTTAAAGGGTAACTTTTAACTTTGTGTCTCAAAGCTTGTATTTACTAAGGTTAATACAAGCATTGAGACACAAAGTTAAAATTTCTTTTCAGAATAAACAAGTTACATTTTAAAACAACATAAAACATTTCCCTAATTGATGTTATCGCTTTCCACGTTATTCAAATCGCCTTTATATTTAGCATTTGTTTTGGTTTATGTGGCTATTTTAATCATTATTGGCTTCATTCCATTAACTCTACAAGAAATTTTGCTGCATACTGAATTCTTTATTTCGTGGCAGACAGGGCACTCTTTAAAACCCTTTTCTGCACAAATGCCATTGCAAACACATTTTAATTTACATTTATAAAATTGTTCTTTTTCTTTATTTTCTTCTTGCTTTTTTTTCTCCTTTTGATTCTTTTTTTATTTTTTCCAATTTCAATCAACGCGACCTGTTCAATTTTGCTTTGGGCTTCCATTTATTTATGTATATTGGTGACACGTATATTTTTCGTTTTATTTATGTCTCTTGGCTTTACCTTGTTTACTGTAAGCAAACCTGGTATACCTTTTAGATTTAAACTTTTTTCATAACTTTCTTTCATAATCATCTGCGACTGCTCGAACATAAATTTCCAATAATTAGCTGATCCATAACAATGATTTATTTTTGCTAATTCAGGAAATGAATGTGGAGTAATTGGTGTTAAAAAAACATTTGTTGATGAACGTGTATCACTGTTCCAAAAAAAGGCTTCCCACCCAAACCTTCTGACCCAGAGAAACCCTCTTGAGGGATGATACTATGTACCTAGAGGATCAAAATAATGTTAAACTCAAAATTACTGATTGGCGTCCGAGAGAGAAAATTGCATTTAAAGTTTATGCTATAAATGAAAAGGTTCAGAGAAAATAAAATCAGTTGTATTAAAAAAAATTTCTGTATTAAGTCAAAGTAACTCTACATACATAAAAAACATTGCAATTTAATTCACTGTCAACAAAAAAAAGCGAAAAATCTTTTTAAATTTTTTTTCTGGAGTTAAGCGATCAAAGCCTTTTGACCAAAGAGTTTTGTAGCGCAACACAATACTAAAAGTCGCGTAAAATTCTGGGAAAAGACATGTATATGTTTGTTTACATTTGTGTTTTTTAGATTTGTGTTTATTTAAAACAAAAAACATAGTTATTCATGACAAAATGCCCAATAGGGCAAAGACTCATGAAGAAAACCGAAAATGTATCTTCTTTCTTTGTTTCAAAAAGGCTTCTAGAGCACTGACTGACAATATGAAACACAAATCACGGGTTATTTTACAGAAACAGATTAATTTTCAAGACCCAAGAGTCCCTCTTGGTGTATGTGAGGCCTGTAGATCATTACTTAGAAGATGTGATGAAGGTCAGAAGGTCACTTAGCCAGAACTTCACAACTTTAATTCAATCAGTCTAAAAACACTGGCCAGAACTTCCACCTGTGATTGCAAAATTTGCTCAACTGCAAGACTATCTGGAAAAACTAAGCCTACTTTTCTTAAAAACTCATCCAACCCAGGACCAGTTGAGTTTACAAAAGCTCAAAATACTGTAGAGAAAAGATGTGGAAAATGCTTTTCAGTCATTGCCCGTGGTTTTGCTCATGTATGTACAAAGAGTACTCTACACAAGAACTTGGTTGAAGTCACATCAAAGGACAGACTTGCTGCTGAAACATTTGCAGTGTCAGTCATTTCTTCATCTGAAGCATCTTCACGTGGAACAAGTCGTCTCAAACAAGCACAGGAAGCAGTCCATTTCCAGTCCTTTAAGGTAAATAATGTCTATAATGTGATTAAGAAATATAATTGGTTTGTATAGTAGTTGAGAATCTTGACAACATTTTGTAATTTGTTTGCAGGTTCATCACGATCCAAATGCCTCTTTCCAGAAAAAGAAGTCCTTGGTGCTAAAGATTTAACAAAAGTGCAAATGAACACTGGTCTTTCTAACTCTAAAGTGCAGAAACTAGTTTCAACCTTGAACAATGGGTCACAGACCCGCATTGTAGAAAAAAATTTTGCAACTAACTTTCAGTCTTTTGGGCGACAACTTGCGTCTGAATTTATTCACACTGAGGTTCTGTTTTCATCAGAAAGCAAATCAGCAGAACCAAAAGTAGTTGCACATTGCATTAGTGCAAAGTCTCGTCTAGAAAAAACTCGATTCAAAAAAAACATTTCTCAAAACCACCTTGTGAAAGTGGGTATATATGGGGGAGGAAGTTTTCTCAAAATCAGTTTGGGTGTTATTAATTTGCAACAAACCCCACAACATGTCACTAGAAGACTTCTGACTCATCAAACTGCAAAAGATTCCAGTGTCAAAAGTCAGCTTTTACTTTCCGTTTGTGAGGAACTTCCAGAAACCTATGAGAATGTGAAAACAATCTTAGAACTTGTCCAAGTGCACCAAATAAGTTTCTTCTTGTCTTGTGACATGATACTTGCAAACATTATTTGTGGAATTCAGTGACATGCTAGTTCACACCCTTGTAAATGGTCTGACATTGATGCAAAGAATCTTGCAAGCTGTGGAACTCCTCGAATCTTTAAGTCTGTCAAGAAAAATATCGAAGCTTTCATTGCTTCTGGGGGTGATAGCAAAAAAGCAAAAAAGGTTTAACAACACTATTCATTCTCCAATTATCAGTCTACCTGATGATTCTCTCCTTATTGACCTTACCCCTTCAATGGAGTTCCATCTGCTATTAGGAGTTGTGAAAAATCTGCTTTAGTCACTCTAAGACTCTTGGACTAATGTTGGCAGGGGCTGGTTTGGTCACTTACCAAGGGGGGGGGGGGGTAAAGTTTAAAAATTTACCTAGTCGTATTTTACGTCTATTTAGTCGTATTTGTCTCTGACATTTTAATTCACATAAAGGGTCGTCTTTAAAATACGGATCTTGTAACAAAAGCATTACGTAAATTATGGACTACTCTTAATGGTTCTACTCATTTTCTCGCGTGCTTAATATAGGGGAGAACCTAATGCGTGCTTAATAACTTTTCTTACCCACGCCAAGCTTTTTAAAACCGCTTGTTTATTAATTTCTTATTTGTTACCAACAAAAGTTTAATTGATGTCAATTTTTACCGGAAACCATCTTTTTCAAAAAGAAACATAAGTAATAACTAAAACGTTTTTCTGAACATTACAATACAAATTCAATGTTTCTTTTTTTCACTTTTGAAAACCGTTCAATAACGCTGTCTGTTAACACTTCTTTGTCCCGATGAATATAAAGTAAAGCTAAACCATTCAATCTATCTTGACTCATTTGGGATCGTAACCAATCTTTTAATCTAGATTTAGATCATTTTAATTAAAAACAAGATTATTTGGTTATTAATTTGATATTTTAATTTTGAATGTACAGTGGTGGCCAAAAGTCTTGGAACAACATATTTTATGTTCTGAAATCAATATATTTGTGTAAAAAACAATTTATTAGTACATTTTTTTATTTTTTTCAATAAAATAAGTGTTTATAACAGTTTCAAAGATGATAGGTACATGCACATACATGATTAAAGTTCAATATTTAATGGAAGCATAGTTATTGTCAATTACCATTTGGATACGTTTTGGCATGCTGTTAACAAGTTTTGTACAATAGTCTGGTGTAATTTCATGGCTCCACACTGATTTGATTGCTTCAACTAAATTATTATAGGATCTAGGCTTTTTGGCAGCAACTTTTACTTTCGTAATATGCCAACAATTTTCAATAACATTAAGATCTGGTGATGACCCAGGCCAATTTCCAAGGGTTTGAATTCCTTCATCAGCAAACCACTTCTTTACAATTTTGGCTGTGTGGCATGGTGCACCATCCTGTTGGAAATAAGTGCAGTTCAAGATCTGCATGAAAGGTGGCAACTTCTCCTTCATAACATCCAAATAGACTTTGCTGTTTATTGTGGTATTCTTGGGCATTATCCATAATGGCCCACGTCCTTTGCAGAAATAGCACCCCAAACCATACAATACACAGGAGCCTCGACACTGCTAACTGTATATTTTGGCATATATCTACAGTTTTTTGGTCTTCTTACAAAGTTGTTTGTAACATTAAATTGTTTAATACATGTTTCATCAGAAAAAAGAACTTTAGACCAATTTTCTCCAGTCCAATTTTTGTAGCGCTGACAAAATGTTTTTCAATCTTTTAGGTTTTTTAATGATAAAAAAGGTTTTTTTGCTGGCTTGCATGCCTTCATTTTGAAATCAACCAAAAGCCTTCTTCTAACTGTTCGGTCACTTACTTTTTTCTCAATAAAAATTTCTTTTGAAATCTCATGTGCAGATAGCCGTGGATTTGCATGGCTGATCCGGCCAATAAGTTTGTCAGTTCTTGAGGTGGTTGCTCTGGGCCTGCCTGATCTCATCTTTGAAGTAAAATTTAATTGGGGCTCTTCTTTATGCCTTTTTTAAGTTCTACTTACAGTTGATAATGAACAACCAAGCTTTTGAGATATTTCTCTTTAAACTAAACCTTGTTCATATAATGCAGCAATAATTCCTCTTTTTTTAGGTGAAAGTTCTGGCATAATATAGCTGATAAATTTTTATACTAAAAATGATAAACGATAACAGTAAAATAAATAAAAAAATAAATAAGTTCTAAGTATTTTTTTAAACAACATTCTCTTTAAAAATATACCTCAAACCTTCAAAATTTATACTTTAGATCAAAAATAAATTTTTTTGGTCGTTAAATGTTTTGTTCCAAGACTTTTGGCCACCACTGTAGATATATCTTCGCAAAGTAGAAAAACTTCTTTCAGCTGATGCAATGCTAATGGGCAGACAACCAATAATTAAAAGTATTGTTTTAATACTTGAGAACAATATATCTGGACAACAATCCAAACCATCAATGACTGTAGATGGTAAATAACCTCCTTGAAATTAAGAGATTAACTTCTTGTAATTTAGATAATTTAGCCTGAAATAAATTATTAATAGATTTTATGTTTACCTTCATTTTTAACTCTGGTCCATTTTGTAATCCACAAATCAAGTTCAGAAGAAAACTGTCGTTTTTCTATGCAAATAAATGAGTATTCTTTAGCAACAATGTCTGCAATATTATTCATATCATGCAACTTGATAGCAACAACGAGGCTTGGTATAAGTAGTAATAATTTATAAACAGTTAAATTTTTCTTACTTAAATATCTATCTTTTAAATCAGCAAGGACATGATCATACAGTGGATTATAAACAGAAATTCTAAAGTATTCTTCTACGGTTAAAGTATTTATATTTGGTCTGTGTATTTGATGCTTAGTAATACGAGGTAACTTTACTTTCACATCCAGTTTTTCCATAAGTTGTTTACTTTCTATAAATATTGTTTTAAAATTTATATAACAATTAGACCACCTATTTTCCATAATGTTTATAATATCCTTAAAGCAATCTTCTGCAAAATGCAGGTCTTTTTGAACACTTTGAAGTAGTTTACTTGCAGGTGACGTTAAGTTGAGTAAATCTGATAGTATAAATAATGATATTATAAATTGACATGTAGTTAATGAATTTAAAAGAGAATAAGCTCTTACTGATGAATCATTATCTTGCCATTCAGTTATAAGGTTCAGAGATTTAATGATATAGTGTAGAGAATTCTTAAATATTAAAACACTATCGTGTCTTTCAATCCATTTTGTTTCACATAAACTCATTAAATTTTTTTCTTTACCAAAAACTATTTTAAGAACATGATTTCTTTTGGCTGACATATTAAAAAATTTAACAGTTTCTTTAATAATACCGATAGACTCTCTAATTTCCATGACACTAGATGATTTAGAAATTGATAAATTTAAATAATGATTCGTACATGGACTATAAACTGCATTTGGAGTTGCATTTGATTGAATATATTTAACAGCACCACGAACTGTGGATGTCATAATATAGCAACCATCTGTTGCAATTCCAACACAGTGTTTCAAGTTTAAATTTAAACTTTTTAGAATATTAACGACTATTTTTCCAAGAACTTCACCTGTGAGTTTTGGTTCAATAATAGTGCTTTTATAATTTTCTACACATTCTTCACTATGATTGATATGTTCCTCCTGGTTTGACTTTTGCTTATTATAAAAGTATGTGTGACAATTTATGAATGAAACAAAATCTTCTTTTATTTTTTCATCAAAAATATATCTTAAAATTAGTGTCATTTGAGATGAATGTGATACATCTGTAGTTTCGTCTAATAAAATACTAAAAAACTTATTACATTGAATATCTGTCAATATTTTATAAATAATTTCTTCTTTGCAGCATTCTATTAATTCTTCTTGAATAGTATTACTTTTATATGAAGCTTTGGCATGAGTTGTGTTAAGATGATTTTCTAATATCTTATCACCAGATTTTATTCGGAATCTTAAAAGTTCTCTAAATTTCCCTTTATTGATAACGGATGTTTTTGAACTAGAATTAATTAATAATTCTCCATCATCCCTATGCCCTCTAAAAGGAATGTTTTGTCTAGCTAAAAAAATTATTGACTCAATAATAGGAGTAATTCTTTCTCTATTTTCAACTATTTCCCTCTTTCTTTCACTGTCAATCAAGTTAAGAACTTCTCTTTCTGGCTGCTCATAACGGATTAAAAACTCATTAGCTTGTAAAATTGCATTTTTGTGATATAAATTATTTTGGTGGGATTCTAGATCGCCATCTTTTCCTAATAGTTTAGCAAATGTATTTAATGGTACAGTGACTAATTTTTTTAAAGGTTCAGTATTTCTTAATCCTCCAGTATTGTTAACAAGGAAAAGTACGCAAAACTTACAGAATAACCCAGATTTTAATGATGAATATACTAACCAAGGGAATTTCATTAAGTGAGATTGATTTAAGTATCGCTTTACTTCTTTGCCTTTTTTAACATGTGTTGAAAAAGGATAAATAAAATCAGATCCAGGCAACCAATTTTTTTTAACTAATCTATATCTTTTATTCTGATTTAAAGACTTTGAGTTTATATAATATCCAATATCCTCAATAAAAGTTAAAGGTTCTAAAATATCTTTTTCGATACTGCAAGCAGTGTTTTTTTCATTTTCAGATAATTGAGAAGTGCACGGTATCGGAATGGTTAAGTTCTCTGTTTTATTAACTTGTTCTGATAAAATGTGTTTCTTGTTAAAATATGTAGAAATATTGACTTTTTTTCTTTTTGCATTAACTGGGTTTTTACCATTTCCATTGGCATTGCTCATTTGTTAAAAATTTTGTGTAAAACTTTAAAATAACACTTGACATACAACACATAAAACTTAAAAATATCCCTTAAAATTTAAAAAATTAAATTTAAAACAAAAAAATAAAAATAAAAAACATGGTTCCAAACAAATACAGAAGAATAAACTACAATCCAAACTATATGACACCACTTTATAATAACAATCTAAGTTGCAATGCATTATGGTTTAGAAACTGATTAACTTAAAAATGCAAGAAGCATTCAAGCGTTTTTCCAATAAAACTAAAACTAAGTTATGTTGCATAACTTATGTATATGCATTTATGCATAACTTATGCATATAAAGATCATTGATATATTTTATTACTCGCTTTAAAAAAAATATAACTTTGTCCCAAGGGGGGGGGGGGGGGCTAAGGGGGTAGTAGCCCCCCCCCCCCTTAAACCCGCCCCTGAATGTTGGCAAGTGGCTTTCTGGACTATACATCAAATTAAGCCATACCATGGTGGTCAGTTGGCTTGACCAGAATGCAGAAAGATCCTAAAAAACATTGACTTACTTCAACAGCAAGCTGAAAGAGAGTCTGCATTTCAAGTTTTTGACTACGTTGACACAGTGCGAAAATTCAATGCTGTTGTAGAGCGATGCTTGGCAATGAACTTGACAAAGACTATACTGAAAAAATCCAAACTTTCAAGGAATCTTACATTGCTCTCAATGGGCCATCTGTAACACCGAAAGTTCACGGGCATCTTAGGCATCTTCAGTGAACAAGGGACAGAGGCACTACATTATGAGTTTAAGCTCCATAGGCAAAGATTCAAACGTTTTCCTGGCCATCCTCAATATCCAGAGCACTTGACCAACTGTCTGGTTGATCTTAACAGCAAGCACATGTGAAGAATGAAAAGTTAGAATTAAATTCAGAATTGTGAGAAGCTTTTAAGCTTGTCGAAGAAAGAAAAGTAGTAATTTCTAATCTTATTTTTAGAATTTTATCACCTTTTCAATCTAAAATATATTTTTGAATAATAAAAATTAACAAATTCTTTTCATAGGTCCTTCAAATTTTAGGCATTAATTTAAAGTGCAATTTTCTCTCTCGGACGCCAATCAGTGATTTTGAGTTAAATATCTTATAAAACCTTAATACCTTATTAAACCCTAATACCTCATGAGGGTTTCTCTGGGTCAGATATATAATATGTGAAAAATGAAATGTTGAATTTTTGTCTCAACAAAGAAAGGAATTGTTTAAAAATGTTTCATGTCTAAT